>NC_067494.1:37903986-38223986 GCF_947179515.1 Apodemus sylvaticus | reverse complement strand
AAAACAATGAGGGACATTGCTGTGACCTGCAGAGGTTAGGGCCTCCCCTAAGCAGAGCAACAGGGAATGGAACCACAGACACGCAGAACCTGGGGTTGGGTGGGCTATGTGCTAGCAATGACAACCATTTGTTTTTATTTTATACATGTGTATGGAGGGTGTTGGTCCATCATAGAGAACTCAATAAAGCGAAAGGCTGATCTACTCTCAATCCAGGGTTTCTAGTAGGGAGAAATCCCAGGCTGTGAATATGGCAGAGGAAGCGACGGTTGATGTGTTCTATACACGCTGTCCACGGGGATGCACATGGACCAGAGGAAGACTTTGCCGTTCCCACGGGTCTGAGGGCATAGTATCCTTCACATGGCTATGTGCTTGTCAACAGCATGCACTCAGGCCTTTACCTGTCCCTCACACTACCTGAGGGACTCCCCTTTTCTCCACAGGACCCTGCCTCTCTGAGGTGAAAGGAGAGAACAAAGTCCTAAAGGTTGTCATGTGACATCCCCATGCACCCTGTGCACACACACTTCCATACAAATGATAATTTTTAAATAATACCCAACTGCCTCAAAATTGAATATTTGAGTTGCTTTAGAACTTTGTGGTCGTAAACATCATTCCAACATTCTTTTTAAAAAGGATTTATTTATTTATTTTATGTATATGAGTATGCCATTGCTTGCTTCAGACACAGCAGAAGAGGGCATCAGATCCCATTACAGATAGCTGTGAACCACCATGTGGTAGCTGAGAATTGAACTCAGGACCTCTGGAAGAACAGTAGGTGCTCGTAACCGCTGAGCCATCTCTCTAGCCCATCCAACATCCTTAAAACTAAATCTTATGTGTAGCAATTCTTTCCTCAAAATGCATTCTTCCACATGGAATTAAACCTTCTGGTAAACAGTGCCACTCTGAATTTCAGAAAGGTTACCTTCACATAGGATAAAAATGCTGGGCTGTCCATCATCTGAAGATGATGGAGTGTTAATTTTCAACATCTGTCCATTTAACTGATGGCATGCCGTGCCCACTATTTTGATTTCTTTGATTACTAAGTGTGGAAGACTTTGGAAACAATTGTCAAAAGCTTTTCTTCAACATGAAATGCCTGTTTCATATAGCGTAGTAATACTCCCATATAGAAAAATATCCATTGAATATCTACCCTTTTCTGTGTTTGCTGGACACACTAAGACACATTAATGACTAAGCGGCCCTGCCCAGGACTGCAGAGAGGGCTCAGCAAGTGGAATTCTTCCTGGGCAAGAAGTAAGACCAGTGTTTGTCCATAAGACTCTATAACCCCATTGCAATGGGGCAGAGACTGGAACCCCAGAACTCACATGGTGAAGCTTTACATTACACAAAGGGACTCTGTAAAGAAAAAAAATAAATTGAGTAGATTTTGATTGAGACAAAACCCACCTCCATCCTCTGGCCTCAATGTATATACACAAAGATGAGTGATTCCAGATACAAATGAGTACACACACACACACTAAATATACACTCATATTACACACAGAGAGACAGGGAGGGAGAGGGAAATGGAGAGGGCCAGGGCCAGGGGCAGAGGCAGGGCCAGGGAGAAGGAGGGAAGAGGGAATCCTGGCTCTCTGATGGAGCCCATGTCCTGGCTTTGAGCTCCAGTCTATGTTTTAGGCTTTTAATTCTATTTTATTTTTCTGTCTTCAAAAACAGATGCATATGTTCCCCAGAGATAGATATATAACAGCAGAGTGTGACAGTATCCAAACTCAAGCTTGAATTGGACTGGAAGGCCATGTGGTAGGATGCCTTGATCACACACACACACACACACACACACACACACACACACACACACAAAGAACCAGAAGAGGTCTGAAGAGAAGGGGAAACTTGTCCAGGCTCACGTCAAGTTTGTAATGGAAACAAATCCCAGTGGGAAGGCAGGATCAAATCAAACAACTGAGGAGGAAATAACTTCTCTCACTAGGTGATTCCATTTAATGTTTATCTCGGTATTATTCAAAGATTAGCCACCATTTGCCCTAACTCTCTGCACACCAAGCATTGTATGCCTAAATTCCTTTGGCTTGTTCTGTAGATACTCCCCAAGTATTACCTGTTAAATGTCATGCAAACCAGAGCTTTAGAGGACTTGAACCCTATGACAAGGGACCATTCCTGAAGAACTTTGCCATTAAAAAAAAATCAAAGAAGCCTTTTATTCAGGGAGGAGCTACTCTAGCTATCAAAGAACCACCAATGGGACTAAGTTGAAAAGTAAGCCTGGTGCACACACATTTGAAAGCAGACACTGTCAACACCGTTGAGCATCCATGTTTTCAGAGCCTGATGCAAGGGTCCAGCACAACAGAACACAACCACCCAATGGATGTCAACCTCATCTCACTCTTCAACTCACTGAGAGTCATCTGACTCACTTCAGAATCGATTCTGTGCAGCAGAAAATGAGCAACCTAGCACCTCCATCCAAAGCTGAACCAAAGATGAATGCAATGCTTGGATTAAATACTCCTGTGAATTAATTGCAGGGCAAACACTTAAGTCATCTTCTTGTAGTTTTATCTTCCTTCTTGATCTTTTGATACAGGGTTCAAGTTCATTCATTTTAGATCTAAACAGAAACACTGGTCACAGCTTTGGTCCCCAGACTTTGCCATCCAGGAGACTCTGCCCAATGTAAGATGTCTTAGCCAGGATCCAATGGAGTATCTCTCTCCTCTAGGTATTGTCAGGTGATACAGCTAAAAGGTTTAAGAAAATATAACCCTAAAAGGTCCAATGGTAACATATAAGAAAGAATTTCTCATAATCCCCTAAGTATTTTATTTTGATAAGTGGTATTTAATTAAACGCCTTTAATTTGAAGTCGCCATGCTGGTTTCTTAGGTCTCCAAGGACTTGGAAGTTATTTTATTTTATTTTTGTTGTTGTTATTGTTAGGCATCATGAATTAACCTCCTGGTAAACAGATTTTAGACATACAGACCTCTCTACACGGCTCACCATCCGATCCAAACTAAACCAAGTCAGGGAATATAGGTCTGTGTATTTCCTCTATGAAAATAGTTGCCTCCAAATGGGCTAGATCTAACTACAGGCTTTGAGTTGACCAAGGTATATATTCAGATGCATAAAGGATCTATTAAAAAAAGCCACAGAGTGGAGAAATCCTTCCAAGTACCATGGAGCTAATAGGTGTAAATCCAGATCTCCACCCAGGGAAAGAGGTGCACCCTATCTAGTGTGGAAATGAGGTATTGTAAAAATACAAATGTTAAAGTTTATAGCATTCAAATACCAGCTAGTGAGAAAATGTGGCTCGATCTCCATTGGTCTTTCAAAAACTATTTATCTGCTGTGTTCGTAAGGGCATGTGAGAGCATGTGACACCATTGAAGCGTCAAAGAAACAGGACAGCTGTGGGAGCCCGTTCTGCCCTTCTACTATGAGAATTATGGGAGTAAACTCAGACCATCAGGCTTGGCAGAAGCACTGCTATTCTCTGAGTCAGCTTGCTTTCCCCTAGTTTCTTAGTTTCTTGCTTTCTCTCTGTCTTTCTCCTTCCTTTCCTTTTTAAAAAGGAAAGTGAAAATCAAGCATCACAAATCACTCTGAACACCACCCAGATCCCATAGCTATGGTTAATTGCCTGCCATTTTTTTGTGTCTATTCTCTGATATTAGATCCCCTCCCAGACCTTGCTGGAGTCTATGACACTTTCTTAATATGTATCTTTGACGATGAAACAACATACTTCTTTTTGGAGTGTCTGTCATTCATCCAGCATTTTCCCTCAAAGACAAAACCTGAAATTTTATCTTAACGATATGAACAGTTCTTTTACCCCAGTATTTCAATCTCCTATCTTTTAGACAAAAAGACTTTCTTCAAGAAAATCTTTTGGGTAATAGGTGAAATAAAGATGTTGTCAAATTTTATATGAACATATACTTAATTTATATATAATTATTTAGATGTGTATTATCCTTAAAACTGGAGAATAGACATTATCAGGGACAACTGCCTCCTCAGGAAACTTAGATGCTATTTATTCCTAACAAAACTACTTTGAACTGCCTCTTGTTTTCCATAATTGATAGGTTTGCTCTTTAGCATGGATTTGCGCTGAGCACAAAGGTCAAAGCCAGAAGAGTGTGAAATGTGTAAATCTTAAGGCAGACATCCCTCCCCCCATTACTTATTTATCTAACGGCCCAAATGCAAGAGTGTGCTGTCTGTCTTCTTCCTAAGCTGCACACACTCGCCCCATGTCCTGCCTTGTTAACCTTTTCTGTTTATTTCTGCTCCACCGTGACTCCTTCTCATGCTCACCAGTTAATCACAAATATATGAAGAGATTTCTTTTTAATCTAGCCATCTTCATTGCTTTGTGGCTCCATCAGGAGCCTGTTTAGTGACACTCCCAGCCGGGCAAACCAAGACACCAGCAGTTAACTGTGCTTCCAAGGTAGGGACTGTGAAAGCAAATTAGCTGTCTAAAAATAAACACTCAAATTAAGACTAATAAGATGGAGCTCGGACTTTTCTCATCACAAGCTCATTTACAGGTAATGACACAGGCTGGCCATAGCATAGGTGAGTCTCATCATCTCCCCTGAAGTGTGTTTTGAAAATGACTAGTCCCCCTAAGGATGGGTAAATTGGCATTAATACAACAGAACAATAACTCTTTTGGTACAGTTCTATGTTAATGGATTTCCAGTATTGGTCTGAGAAAGTGAAACGGTCAGCGTCGAACATGGAATCGTAGCAATTCCATCTTGCCCTGGTTTACTCAAAGTTCTGAGAGCCAGACTAAATCTATAAAGCATAGGAAAATGACACCAAAATCTTCCTTCCCAAAACTCAGTCTGTGTTGGATTGACTTGGAAGACAGTCTCTTTCAGCAGCATAACGTATGCAAACTTCTTCCTCCTTAGATGCTCTGCGTAGTTCCTCTTAATGCTCACAGAAAGCCTCGTGACTTGTGAGCACAGTCTTATGTTACTCTCTCAGACAAGACACTCCCTTCAGAATTAGTCAACAACAGAACCAATGAAATGAGTGCATATGTCTAAAGGGGATTTGATAATTTATTAGGTTGCTTACAGGATATGGTCTGGAGACTCCAACCATGGCTTGTCTCACAACACAGTCCGAGATTCAGTCCATTAGGCTGGCTGTCCTCAGAGGCCCCAGTTGGCCTTTGGAGTCCTGGACCATTCCTGGAGAAATGCTGGTCTTCTGTCTGCATCGGAAGCCTGAAAATCTGGTTCTAACATCGGTGAAGGAGGCTGTCCCAAAGGGACAGACGGACTTGCCATCGAGAGCGTGAGAGTGACCTGAACAGGCAAAAACATACGTGTCATAAAGCCATACAACAAACAAAATGGAAAAGCACACAGTGAGAATATACAATTCTAAAGTTCATGGTAACTACTATTAGCATTACTCATGCCTTTTGAGTAGGCACCTGTGTATGCAACTGTAGAGAGCAAATGAAGTCCTAAGCAGATGTGTGTTGTTGACAGGGGTAGGACCACATCAAGGACCCCAATGATTTACACCTGTGGCACTGAGAAAACCTCCCTGGGAGAGGCTTGGAGGGATGGCAAAGCCTTCCACTGGTGCGAACAAATGTTGATAGCATGTCCAGAAAATGTCTATCACGGCTCTCTGCCCTGAGATGCTTACAAGAAAAAGACAGCTCACCTGCAGAGACTACTCCTACTGGGATGATCGAAGCCTGCCTCCTTCAGCTGTATATAATAGCATTGCTTCCTTGCTCATCTGTATGTGATAAACCCACCTCTTGTTCAGTGGCATGCAATAACCCCACCTCCCTGTGCAACTCTATATAATAAACATGCTGAATTCCAAGATATTGCAGCCTCTCTGTCTGAGAGCCCAGATCACCTGATCCCACCATTTCTGCGTCTGTGTGTCTGTCCTTCCTTCATCTCTTCACCACCCAAGTGAAGTCAATCTTCGGGGCCATGGAGAACACAGCATGCAATTAAAGTTGGCTTCAGTGACATCAGACGTAACTGTTGTTTTTATAGTTTGAATTCATATGATGTTTAACACTAACTGCTTTATAAAGTTGATTCATGTGACTGTGATATCTGCCACTTAATGACATCCTTCCCCCTCTCACTTTATTATTCACACTTTCCAGGTCATAGAATAATTTTCCACAACTGAGAAGACAGTATAATTTTTCAGACTACCAAATCTTTCTTTAAATGTGAATATTTCCTATAGAATTATGAATGGTTTCATATCTGATTAAACCCTAAACTTTACACACTTTAGAAAATATGTCAAGTGAGTTAATCTACTACACACACACACATTTTACTTTCCCTCTCCTTATATTTAATATTTCATAAAAATCTCCGTTTTTCTAATTTCATTTAGAAAATCAGGTAAACCCACTCTGTTTGAGTCCTTCTGAAACCAGATTGGTAAAACTGCAGAATTTTTTGGCATATGGTCCAACCACAGAACAGCCTGGCTGGGTTCATTGCCTAAGTGACCATGGTATCTCCTAAAATCATCTTCATTAAGGCCAACAGTGTAATCAAAGCTTTAAAGAGAGGTAGCTGTTAAATTCTAAAGTAATAAAAGGTCAATCTGTTTCACATCTGTCTGCTTTTGGGAAAAAATTAAACAAGGATAAAAAGTATCTTTTCTCTCCCGTTCTTTCTGTTTTCTACGTGCTGCCACAGAGTCTTAGTCGCTGAAATCCCAGCAAATACGTTTTTCTCTAAGTCTAAGCCTTTTCAAGGTTGATAGGAAAGCGCCTGTTGATGGTTGGTGGTGCAGATGACACCTCTGAGCTCATCTCCTGGGCAGGGACACAGCTGCTGGTCAGCCGCCTTTGAATTGGCTCAATATATCCTGTCTATTTGGGAGGATGTTATAGACTTGCCTCGCTTGTCTGTGGTAACAGGTTTTTCTTTCTCTTTTTGTTTCTTTTCATTTTTGAGAAAAGAAAGAGAGGGAGTGGAGATGACAGAGAAGAAGCAAAAGGAAAAAATAATCATTTGAAATCATCGCAGGATCCAGCCATCTATACTCACGCGTTGTTACTGGCATGGCTTTGGTGATGTGAATGCGTGCATGTTTCCTGCTTCCTGAGCTACGTAGTTTCTGAAAGGAGAATTGGTTTTTTTTTAAGCAGGTGTCCAAAACCACTCTCATCTCCTTTCATCTCAGTCAAATGTCCCAGTTCAATCAAGAGCATTCTATTTGCTCAAATATTCTTGTAGTATTTCATTAAAAGGCCACACACAGCATCATTTATTTTTGCTCTGCAGGGAAAAAAAATGAACTCAAATCACTAAAAGTGAAGATACACTCAATCTACCAACTCAGCCTGAAACCCCTGTTTTCGAAGCAGAGATTAAATTAGTCAAGATTTACATATTCTGTCGTAAGTTGAACGGTGACAAGAATAACTCTATCAGATGCGTGATGAGCTTAAATTAAGGAGCAATGAATTATTTTATTTGCACTGTTTCTCAATGTTGCTGTCAACCCTTTCTCTGTAATGCATGTTTGTTGCAATGACAAAGCAGAGAGTTACCCAGGTGACTTTCCCACGGGTAACATCCAGATCTTAGCTACAGTGGCCCAGCCTTTGGAATACACATGAGACAGATATTAGAATTCATACTCTGTAGAAAATGTGTGCATTTCCTAAGAACTATGCAAACTCCAAGAGAAATTCTTCTACAATCTTCATTGGAGAATTAGTTCTATTTGAGCATTTCCAACTCTGTACACGAGGCAGTTGCTTCTTCATTCAGGTCAATTTTTCTCTATCTAAAAATGTTGCAGACTCCACAGCTTAACTTCCAAAAAAATCCTCTCTTTTCTATCCATACTTATTTATGCCCCAACACTCTTACCTAGTAAGTGGTGTTATCCTTAAATACCATCTGTCGAGCTAGAGAGATGCTCAGTGATTAGCTGTGTGCAAGTTCAGGGGACTACAGTTAACTTCTTAGCATCCATTCCAGGCAGCTCACAACTGCCTGCAACTCTTCCTCCAGATGATCTGTTGTTTCTGGCCTACTTGGATACCCACACATACATATGTGCCTACACACACACACACACACACACACACACACATATACACACACACACATACACACACACACACCTTGTATATACAACATATTCAGATATAATTTAAAATAACACAACTAGATCTTTAAAATACAATCTATAAATTAATTTTTATTATTATTTTAATTACTTTTAATTATTTTAATTATTATTTATTATTTTTTATTATCTTTGTTATTTTGTGTGATGTCATATCAATCTCCCACAAACTTGTTAGCTTAAACCCACAGAAAGCTTTTTTATCCAATCTTCAAGTCCATATCACTGGACTTAATAACAGGTACTTCTTATGATGACTGGTATACAGAATCCTTTAGTCTCTTCTAGAATATTCACGCTGTAGCAGAAGCATAATTGGACACAGTTGACTTCAGAAACTGATGTGCCTTTGGGTATCTAATTTTAAACTACAATTTTTTCTGAGTTATTTCTTTATACTGTTCTCAAACCTAAACCTCTTTCTCCTAAAACCTCCCAACTGGACCTTCATTTCTTAAAATATAAGAAACTTGCTTGGGGATAGCAGAGTCAAGTACATAATTTGTGAGGCTGTGAGCAGAATGAATTGGCTGGGTTCATGCTAAAATGACTAAGAATGTTCCCTAGGAATGCACACCTAGGAAAAGAAAAACCTCAGTTGAGGAGTCACCTACATGACATTGGCCTGTGGGCACACACATAGGACATTTTTTATATTGTTCATTGATGAAGGAGGGTTCAGAACACTGTGGGCTGTCCTGCTCCTGAAGATAGTCCTGGGTTGTATAAGAAATCTATATTAGTAAGCTAGTATGCATACCAATCAGTTTATGCATCACTCTATGGTCTCTGCTTCAGTTCCCGTTTCCAGATCTTAGGCTTGGTTTCTTTTGATAATGGACTCTGATCTGAAAGTGAAAACAAACCCTTCCCTCCTTCTGGGGTTCTTGGTTAGCATTTTTCTTACAGCCACAGAAAAGTAACTAGAGCATTGATTGCTACCAGAAGTGGGGTGGGAACACCACTTACATCTACAAAGATATAAATGCATTGGTTCTTGAGAAAATTCACTAGAATAAATGCCTGAGAGAGTGACAAGTATTAAGATGATTTCTAGATGTTCTGAGTGGGCCTCTTATGTGACTGTGCAGGTCACAGGGACATGAAATCACATCTGCACAACAAGGCATTGAGACAAGACACCTCTGGATTGTCTTTCTAAGTGGTCTTTTTAAAAACTAATTTAAAAATAATTATATGCTCACAAGATCTTGCAAAATATAGCAGAGAGGTCTCCCTGTAAACTTCACCTTCTATTCATTTTAATAGCATATTTTCTTAAAGAATCACAAGTTAAGGGGATAGTAATTGTTACGGTTGAGTTCTAGCATGTGATGACTGGTAAGCCTGTTCTAGTTCATGTAACACATCAGACTTGAGAGGTTGCCCTCTAATGATGTGCTGTGATGTCCTTTGTGTGTGTTTCTAGAATATTCTGTTCTCACATTATTAAAGCATATGTCAGAAAACATCACCCTTTCTTGCCTACTTCTCTCTGTTCACTAATACGTTAGCAGTGAGAGGCAAGGAAATGCTTATTTGCTTTAAAACAGTCCCAAGATCTTGACAAGTGTAAGAAACATGGAAGACATCTAATAAATATGTGCACATATAAGCTGTGTAAAAGTATAACTTGTGTTGCTTTGTTGCAACAAAATGCCTGGCAAAATCCATTTAAGGAAGGGAAGAATAATTATGGCTCCTAATTTGAGGGAATAGTCCATCGCTGGGGTGTGGAGGTGCTATCATGGCGTTAGGACTTTGAGGCAGCTGATCCATTACATTCTCTATTAGGAAGCAGAGAATGGGGGCCTGGAGAGATGCCTCAGTGGGTAAGAGCACTGACTGCTTTCCCAAAGGTCCTGAGTTCAAATCCCAGCAACTACACGATGGCTCACAACCATCTGTAATGAGATCTGACTCCCTCTTCTGATGTGTCTGAAGACAGCTAGAGTGTACTTACATGTAATAATGATAAATAAAATCTTTGGGTCAGAGTAAGCAGGGACTGAACGAGCAAGGTTAACCGGAGTGAGTGGGGCTGACCGGAGCACGCAGGGGTCCTACATTCAATCCCCAGCAACCATATGAAGGCTCGCAACCATCTGTACAGCTACAGTGTACTCACATACACAAAACAAATAAACAAATAGAATCCTTAAAAAAATGAAGGCAGAGAATGATGGATGGATGTGGTTGGTTCACTTCTCCCTTTGTATTTAGCTTTGAAGCCTACCCCATAGAGTGATGCTACCACGGAGTGATGCTTGTATTCTACCTTCCTACTTCAGCTCACCTAATCTAGATCATATCTCACCATCAAGCCCAGAGGTTTGTTGCCATGGTGATTTTTAAATCCCATCAAGTTGACAATCAAGATCGACCCTAACACAAGCAAACAGACACCTCAGCATGATGATTGAGCAGCTAGGGCATGATATGATTTGCCTCCGTTTATTAACAATTCAGATTCACTGCAGCCCAGATTTGGAGGCATTCTTTGTGTGTAGTCTGCTGGGTTAGATGAGATGTATGTTAGCAGTTTGTACTTCACAGACAAAGAGCGGGCCATAACAGGAACCTGGATGAAGTGGAAAGCATTATTTTGTAAGTATGAGATGGTGTGATCTCTACTTTAGAAGTCTACAGTGATGGAGGTGGTGACATGACGCATCAGAAAAAGGTGCTGGCCACCAATCCTCACAACCCTAGTTCAATTCCAAGGACCCAAGTGGTGTAAGAAGAAAAGGAACTCCTCAGATCTCTCTACAGGCATGCTCCCTTCACACAAGCACATATGCAAGAAATAAGTATAATGCAAAAGAAGTCTAAAGTATGGAAGTTTGGTTCAGATTGGGGAAAATGTTCTTTTCTAAAAAATCTATAATTCTTCTCTAGTGGCTTAAGAATTATTAAAATCCAATAATAAAAAGCCCATTTTTGAGGCTTGTAAACTAATGAAATAGCTGGGAAGGAAAGGATGTTGCTTGTTATGAAATAGATTAAGTTCCCTTTCTTGTAAAAAAAAAATGGCAGAAGAGCTATTTTTATTTATTCTCGAGGTGAATTTATAATCCCTATCTACTTATCATCCCAAATAGACCCGTCATCTCACTTTCAACAAGGCCCAGGAGATCAATATCAGGCCAAGCTCTGACCCCAGTGAAAGATAGAGAAGTGTTCAGAGCAAAGAAAAAAATCACAATTGCAGTCGCTAGCAGGCGTTGCCCGGGCCTTTTGTCTCCAGGTCGGAGCAGTGCTGGATAATCATGTAACTATCCGTATATGACTCTAAGCAGAGCAAATCTGGGTTTTAAAAATTGATTGTTGCTTTGACTTTTTTAGAACTATTCATTTGGAAAAGCCCGAACAAGACCCTGTAGTTAGAAACTTAAGCGAATCAGACAATTGGATAAATACACACACAAGGAACGGGACCCACTGGGAACTAAAACGGCTACATTTTGTAACACTATAATTTATAACTTGCATAGCTACAAAGGGGACATGAGATTCTAAATTATCCTCCCTTTTTCTTTTCTTTTTTAAACCACAGCACATAAGTCATGTCTTCACAGAGAAGCCAGCAAAATACTGATGTTATTTCTTCCTCTCTAAGGAAGGTCTCTGAAAAGATTGCCTGTGACCTGCTGCCCCTCGCACTGATTCGGGTATTGTCAGCTGCTTGGTTAAGGACTCTTGCCACTCCCAGCCACTCATGGTCCTTCATTTCAGGCCTTATGATCAGCGTGATGTTTTTGTAGGAACCAAGCCACCCTACTGCTGATTGCAGAGCCCCTGAACCACCCTCGGCTCTTGCAGCCTCCCAGTTAATGACAGCTATGCAGAGCTTCCCAGACTGCCCCTAAAGTGTCCTTGAAGGATTCTGTTGGCTGCTGTTTTCCAGCCTCAGTGCCGGTGTGGGCAGACTTGCCAATTGCCTGTCTCCTTATTTGCTGATTGCTGGGCATGTGTTTGCCTCCCGTTTGCCTTGTCCTCTTGTGAAGGCTTGGATTGGTGAGTACAAGGTATCCGGGGTTCACACTGGGCAGGATCTCCGTGGCTTGTTGGAGATCTGTTGGAACGCAAGACAAAAGTTTCCTTTAGAAACAAAGTAACAAATGCCGCTTAACTCTTCCAGTCAATCTGTCACTGGCCAGCTTGTAACCATCCTGGAATGCAGTAATGAACATTCTGGAAAGAGACAACCCATGCCCTCTGTCTGGCAGGGAGACTAGGAAAACAGTGGTTCCCTAAAAAAAAAAAAAAAAAAAAAAAAAAAAAAAAAAAAAAAAAAAGGGATTTTGCCAGGAATCTTGCTGGAGAGACACAGTAATAACTTGACTGTGAGAAGCGATTTCTCTATTTTCTAACAAGTTTTCAGATTATTGTGTAGGAGCAGAGACCATGATGGGTCAGTCATTCCAGGGCTGGTTAACTATGCATACCTTTGCCCGCACCTCCATGTAAAACTAAACCTCTCTAATATGAACTGGCAGGGGCGTGGGTGGGCAGTGTCATGAACGTATGTTCCTTTCTGCAACAGGATCACATTGAATATATTTCCTTTTCTGTCTCCTTTTGCTATTAGTTATTTCTTTAATTGGCTTATTAGGAACTAATATCCAAGTCTGGGTGATTAGGGTTCTAAGTGCCCAGGCTCTGACCCTAACAGCACTGATGATAAAGTGGTAAACCTGAAATATATATTACAGACTGTGAGATGGAACCAAAAATCTATGTAGGACATGGATATAAATGAATTTCAAGGTATGTATGATAGAGTTTTTGGTCAAGGTGTAGCCACTAATGACAGCCGGATGAGAAACCCTAAGCAGGTCTGGAGCTAAACTTTCAACCTACAATTACAAATACCCACATAGGCTCTGCAGAAGTCTAGTACTTTTGAGACTATACAGCAATTGCCAACAGCTGAAGAAAATCAGGGTTCTCAACCCTAACAGGAACTACTGCCGACTACCAGAAGCTAAGCCAGGACAGCACCATGCGTTTTATCAGACCAATTGTGTATCTGCTAGCAGATGGGTCTGGGTCCTTAAAATGTAGCAGGAGCTCGGTGAGAGGCCCATCTCTATCTCGTGCCTACTAGAAAGAAAGGGTGTTCCGCTCCAACAGGAGCCGGCATTCTGCACAAGATTCTATTTCCCTGACCCTTCACATGATTTGTATCAGTTGTTTTATCATAGATTGAAGGGTCCTCTAGGGGGTCTTAACCAAATCACAACGCTGTAACCAAGAGGACGACCACTCAGCTAACAGATGTGGACAGAAACGGTAATATTGACCTACACCGTGTGAAGATAGAACCTGTCAGTCATCTAGATATTGTCCATCATACTAGGAAAACTTACAGACCACCACAGTTTGCAGGAACACAAAAAGAAGAGAACACGGACAAGGGCAAAGGGTCCATTTCTTCATTTCTTTGTTCGGTGAGCAGTATTAAAACGTCTGTATGGAATATATCTAATGAGATGTTTTCCTATGTGTTAACATTGGCATTGAATGGCCAGAGACCCAGCACCATTTACACCTTTACCCACAACATCCCGAGGGGTTCTCATAATTTTTTAGAGACCTAGTCTCAGGCCAAACAAAGATGAGTGACTTAGATGCCGAAAAGAATTTCAGAACAGGAAGTGTGAAGCAACTTGGAGATTTTATTAGAAATCTATTATCTCCCAGAAGCATAATGGTTCAGGAAAAATGGGGGCGGGGCCATAGGAAATAAAGAGCTGGGTGCATGTCTGTGGGCTTCTTTCAGCAAGAATTATTGACAGTAAAACAGCCAAGTCTGAATACGGACTCTCCCAAATAATAGTCAGGATTGATTATCTTGGCATTAACCATATATAACATTTTGGTGCTGATCAAGGCACATAGAGGTTGCTCAGAACACCACTATGGCCAGTTTCTTCTTTCCTCTCTTTTGATAAGTAGAATTATAAGGTAGATGCTTCGGGAGAGTTCTTGGGTGGAATTATCATACGGTCAGGTTAAGACAGAAGGCACTAGGGTTGCACAGGGGGGTTGGGTGGGTGTTGCCTAACGCCTCTCTGTAAATGAAAATGTGTTTTCTGGAGAGAATCCTGGAAATTTTCACGTTCATAGCTGGGAATGGGAAGCTGTCGAGTGCTGTCTGTGCTGGAATCCTTGCTTTTCTGCTGGAGAGAGAGACGAGATGTCAGCCAGGTCCTAAGAAGAGGGACTCCAATAATTTCTCCTGTCCCCATAAATTTTCCCTATTTTTATATTTTGTCTACACTAACCCCTCGGACATTTCGATTCCTCAACCTTTATGGTTTACAGAGGGCAGGTGCTCTATTTTCTGTAACCCTTGCCATGCTGGACAGGGATGTAGACCTTAGCTACTTGGAGATGGAACATTTCCACCATCCTGTGCTCAAGAAGACACAATAAGCAAGAGACTGGAGGTCAGAGGGGCATCATTCGAAAGCTATCTGAAGGAGAGACTGGTATCACTCAAGATATCAACCCACACACAGAAGAAAGCATGCCACACACAGATCGATCCAACTGAGATTAGCATCAGAGAGAGCAGGCCCTCTTTATCAGGAGATACCTGACAACCAGGGAGACAGAACATGTCAGAACTTCATTTTGGATGCATAAATCTTGGAATACTGTGAACATACTGTCTCGGTTACCCAGTATGTAATATATGCACTCTACCTCAATCATTCTACAGATTCCACTTGAACTATTAGTTTAAATCATTGGATCATGGAGGATAGATGTCTCCAGCTTAACACCTTCATTTTGCTGGTTTTTCTTTTTGACAGGGTCCCCCTATGTAGCACTGGCTGACCTGGAACTCACTATACAGATAGGTGGGCCTCAAACTCACAGAGGTTGCCTGCCTCATTTGACTGTCTGTAGCTGTAAAGGTCATGCCATCAAGGTGTACTTAAATCTGTATGGACTCAGATGAGAGAACTTTGCTCTAGAAAATAACCTTTTGAGTTCCTCCATGCATGGTGCTGAAGGCCTTTCCTCATCCTGAGGGGTGTCAACAAGGTCAGGGAAGCATAGGAGCAAACTCTGATCATTGCCTCTTTCCTTCAATGCGCCTGCCTAGGTTCTAGGTTACAGAAAGGAAGGCAGTGGGTTGGTTTTTCTGCTGTGTCATAAGAGAGGCAGAATAGATATCCTGAAAGACTTGGCCTTACTTAACTTGGCTTTCAGTCATTGTCTCAGCTCTTATGATTAATCTAACCATTGAAATGCAGGCATTGCTAAGAGGGACCAGCAGCTGAGATAAGGATGCTGTGTGAGGATGTCTGTTAGCTTAGTAGAAGCTGTCATGTATGATATATATATGATATATGATATATGATATGTGATATGTGATATGTGATGATATGTGATATGTGATGTGTGATCTATATGACATACATGATATATGTGATGTATATGATATATATGATATACATGATATACATAATATATGATATATGTGATATATGATGTATATGATATATATGATGTATATGATGTATATGATATATGTAATATGTGACATATGACATATGATATATGATGATGTATGATGGTGTATGATGTATGGTATATGATGTATGATGTATAATATATTATATATGATATATAAATATACATGTTTATATTTTCATCTGCTGCAAATGCATGTGTGAAGGTTTCAAATTAGCATTTGTCTTATTCCCCTGGTGACAGTACCTCACCTTGGGTTCTCTTAGAGAAGTACTGAGCAGTACAGATCTGAAACCTAACTTATTTAAAAAGTAAAACCCAGTTTCATTATCTTCTTCTATCTCTTCCCTGCTACCCTTCCTATGTCTACCCCTCCCTACCCTTCACACTCATGTCCTCCTCTTACTTACCCTGAGTTGTTACATATGCACAGAAACAAACAAACATACTCTGTAGAGTCCATTCACTGTTACCTGGCTGCACATGTTTCCAGGCTGGATACTTGGTATTGGATAACCAGTCAGGAGACTCTCCACTGGGGACACTAATTCTCCCTCTCAGTGCCTGTTAATTGCTCTTATCTCTTCATTCAGGGCTGGGGTCCCTTGAGACTTTTCTCATTCACATTGGGACTTCAACTACTGTTGGAATGCTAGAGTCTTGTTTAGGCAGCTGTGGTGTTGGGAGTTGTTATTTATTGTATTTCTACACCATGAGGACAGGAAGCAAAGCAGCTCTATACTCTAAATGAATCTATATTTTGGTGGCCCATTTGCCCTTCATCATGACACAACCTTCAAGATCTCAACTCTCTCTCTCTCTCTCTCTCTCTCTCTCTCTCTCTCTCTTTCTCTCTCTCTCTTCTCTCCTCTCTCTTGTATAAGATAAGAAAGTTAGAGAGAGAGCTGAGGTCAAAGAAAGAGATTTGCTCAGGTGGTATAAGGCTCTGTTAAAAATCTCCCCCAAGATGTCTTTGTTCTAGAGAAGGCGTCAGGTACTTCATCATGACCCCACCCCACCCCCTACTCCTGTGTCCATTCCAGAAGCAGGAGGGGACCTTTTTCTGCACCCCGACATGACCTAGATACTCATGCTGCTAAGTATACTCCCAGAACTACTGCTTCACAAGTCCCCAGACCCAGACCCCAGGACAGCATCTGCATTGTTTCTTGATTTGCATTCCTTTTAGATACAGAAGCTTCTGCTCTGGGTGAGCAGAGTACATCTGAGACTCATTGGACTCACCATTCTCTCTAGAGTGCGGGGGTTTCATTTTCTCTCAACTGTTATTCATCCGATGGGTCCAGGAAAGTCCATGATTTTCCTTGTTGTTATAAGGACAGGGGTGATGATATCCACACACCTTGACCCATCAGAGGTGAAAACAAAAGTCTACATCTGTTGTTATTTAAAGTTCTATGTTGCTGATATATACTCCAGAGTGCTTCGAATATTATAAGGTCCTTATGGGAATTAGAAACAGTACCATAGGCAGGGATATCTGCCCCCTACTAGGTCCTCAATCCTTTTGTTATAACTAACCCTTAGTGAATGTGTATTTGATATTGGGAGTAGCTAAGTAGCAAATCTGTATTAGCTCATATTATCCACCCCAAAATTCTTTGTAAGTGAAGATAAAATCAAAACAAAACCTAAGCATAGAAAATGTCAATAATGCATTCCAAGTGGCACAGCTGGTAAATAGTGTCACTAGATTTTGACCCAACAAATGTGACCCAGGAGAGTCTCTATTTAGTGTGTATACTCTGATCCTTGTAAGGGGTTTCAGTGGCAGGTTTTAAAAAAATGGTTCATGTTGGAATAAAGCCAGGGAAAATTTGGTATATATTCACAATAAATTAACTGGATGAAATAGAAGACAGAGAAAATGTGTATATTTAGCAGGGGTGTCAGGAGTTTTAGCCAGCAACTCTTTAATGAGGAAATTCTGGTTGTCAACAGGTATTTCCCACTAGCTTCAACTTGGAATCCAGTCTTGTGTGTGTGTGTGTGTGTCTGTGTCTGTGTGTGTGTCTGTGTGTGTGTACATATATTATCATGTTCATGTATTAAAATAATTATTTATTAGAATAAATTATAAATTGAAACTGGTTTAAATATTCTGAATTTGATAGAGTTCTTATATGTAGCTCGAGCTACATTAATGAAAAATATTTAATTCAATCAGCAGTTTTCCCAGTATGATAGCAATAAATCATTTTGATTGACTTTCTTAAATGCTTAGACTTCAAAGCTATATTGCAAATGGCAAATATTATGAGCTAGTCTTGCTTTGAACTAAATGTTGAGAAAACCATAGCGTTAGATAAAGTTTCAATATCAGCATATAGCCGAGGAGCACTGGCTGCTTAGAGAGCACAGTCATCTTTCCCATCTTTTAAAGGGAGCTTTCTTGAGAGGTCACGTTGCTATTATAGCATCACTGACATAATTCAAAACTTAAGACCAGGGTTTCAACAACTATCTTCAATGTGGAAATTGATTTTATTAAATATCCTAGCAGAAAGCGATCTTGAAATGCAATCAATTGTCAAAGCTGAAATCCCCTCACGGGGACCATTTCCACCTCTCCATCCTGCCTTGCTATTTGGATCCGGAGAAGGATGAGATGGTGATCGTGAAAGCACTCTCCATGAGAATGGACTAATAATGGTGCAAATGCAATCTCTTGTTGCTCTCAGTTTAGGGAATTCTAAAAGGCTTTCTTAGATCCAAAGCAGCCTTGAAGTTTCTTCAAGGAGAGCTAAGCTACAATCTGCTTGCATGACTTCATCGTCCAAAAGAGTCCTCTCTGCATAATGGGAAACGTATCCCTCCATCACAACCTAATTCAACAGAGCGATTTGCAATATGGTGATTACCACTGTGATTTGATTCATTAATTCTCAGTAACAGTGGTTAATCAGCTCATTAAGCAGGTATTGTACAGAAGAGTTCAACCAGGGGAACCTTTTAAGGACCACTAACTTCTGTGTTTGGAGGGGGATGGAAAGCTAAAGAGGTTTGATGTCTGAGGAATAGTCTGGAAGTATGACTGTTTATCAAGTAGGACAAAAGTTTACATTACTGTGCACTCCAAGTTATATACATTCTGAAAATCTGTGCCTTTACTGTCAAATGGTATAGTGGCTACCTCAGATCATCTGCGTTCATCTTGCTTCCCTGGATTATATAACTTTCCTCACTAAGGTGTAGGAAGACATTCTGGCCTTGAATCTCACACTTCAGCCATACTGACTAATTTCTGTTGTTCCTACAATAGGAAACTCAACTGTGTGTTCAGATGTTTAAGATCTCAAGAATTAAATTTAAGTATTATTTGAGAATTGCATTAGTTCCTTCTAAGCAAATTGTCTTTATCTTGAATATGCAAACTAAATGTCCTTGAGCGGCAAGCAAATTAAATTGCTTTAACAATAACAAAAGATTAAGACTTACTTCCGCATTTACAAAGGAATATGACTTACTTTAAGCCTTACAGAACCTAAAAGGCTGTTACTGTTAACTCAAATATACCCACAAGAACCTGCAGGTCAAATTAAGTGACTTGACAGATTGCAAAGTGTGTGGTGAGTTCTGATTGCAAAGCACAATCTCCCAAGGCATCCAGAGGTCCTTTTCAGTAGCAGGCAGCATTCTTATGGGAATATCTTCTTATTGTTAAAGAAAAATGCAACCAATGCTACTTGTTAAGGACAGCAGGAAAAACTCATTCAAGACAGTTTCTCAAAGGAGAGTGACACTGGGCTGAGTTCCAAGCACAATAAGTTGGGATTTATAGCCAAAGAAGGTTGTGTGTAAGGTCAGCGGATGGAAATGTACAAAGAAACATGGAAATCGCCACACAAATCTTGCAGGATTCTTTTGCAGCCGCTAAGCTAGGGTGAACTATCCCAAGGGTGGAGAAGGATTCTTGCTAAACTGACTCTGCAGAATACTTGCTGAAACAGGAATAAGTAAGCCCAGTTCAAATGGAAGACTCGTCAGAAGGAGGACTCAGAGGGACCTGGCTAGAGTTAAATCAAAGTGATCCTTGCTCTGAAGTACACACTAATCGGAAACCAGCAGTGTCCCCACAGAATGTGCCCAGGGCCCCAGAATCCTAGAGAATGAGGCTCTCAAGCATAAAGATGAGAGCAATCTTGTTAATACCTAGAAGGAAGGGATATAAAAGCAAGCTTCAAAGAAGGTTTTTGTGAATGCTGCTTACCTTGGGAAAAATAACTATGTCCCAAACCATGTCCCAAACCTTATAATACACTACTGGTCACCTTCCAGGGTCACCTTCCGGGGTCAAGCAAAAATAAAAAATGGAGCAAGCACAGTGGTTTGAAGCCAATCAGATGTGGTTGAAGTTAGAGCAGCAGAGTTCGGACACCAGGGTCTTCCGCCATCCAGGGGTCAATGTCTGCGAAGCAGGACAAGTACTTGAAGTTCTTTCTTACTGAGATGAGAAGCATTGCTAGATCATGCATACACACAGTGTACACTCCTTGATCCACCTGACAACTTTAGCCCATTAAGTGGCTGAAGGACAGACATTGAAAAGTTGTTCTGGTTTGCATGAAAAATACAACATTGATGGATTTCAAACAAACCCGCCCTACTTGGATAGACCATCCGTTTACCTTCCCCTGCTCGTGCCCCAATCCATGTTCATTCACCCTTGCCAATGCCGAGGCCCATTGTATATTCTCCTTTACATCAGTAATAAATGTCTTAGAAATTGCAGATGAGCAAGTCGGATTATTAGTTATTTTAGTATCTGCCTTAAACACATACCACCAAATTTATTGAATACATTTAATTATATTTTACAAAAGAATTACAAAATCCACCTGTTGCATGAATAAAAATGGAAAGAGATATCATCAGAAAATTTAAACTATCATTCTTGGTAAGCACTGTGATATTAAAATTTTCATTCTGGAATTTTCATTCACGGCATGTCTAACTCGGACTCAGGTATAGCTTACCTACAATAATAAAGGCAAGGATCGCATGCTCTGCTGCAAACTTTTTAAACAGAAAATAAGTTAAGGTCAAAAATTTTCAAGGGACTTTTACTCAATTTTTCTTTGTATTTCTATTTTCTGCTTATAAGGTAGTACATGGTTTCCTGTGTTATATTTCTTTTTCCTCTTTGAGTCTTGACCAACTGGTCTATTTTATGTTTTGGTTGTTTTGTTTGGATTTGTTGGGGTTTTTGGGGGGGGGGTTGTTTAGTTTTGGTGGTTTTATTTTATTTTATTTTATTATTTTTTACAACTCTGCCTTAGGAGGAGAGCCCATCAATAACTGATTTGTCTTTCTATTCTGTCCCAGGGAAGTTCCTAATCTGGCATTTGGCTCTTGTAGAGTCAGTCATCAGGCACATGAGCATATGTGACCCTAAAGACCTATGTCATAAACCTATTGTTTTGTTTTTTGGTTGGTTTGGTTTTTGTTTTGTTTTTGTTTTTGCAAGCAGGAGAATAAATAAAAAATGTAAGCAACAGGGCTGGAGAGAGATGGCTCAGTGATTAAGAACACTAGATGCTCTTCCAGAGGACCGGGCTCAATTGACAGCAACTGCGACATCAATTGTGACAACCAGTTCTAGGAGATTCCATGCCCTCTTGTGGTCTCTGCTAGCACCAGGCACATACATGGTGCACAGATGTACACACAGGTGAAATACATAAAATAATAAAGATATTTTTAATGGAGTATCAATATTAGCTTTCATTCTGGAAGGAATTCAGTTTTATGACCCTAAAGGCATCTAGGTAATGAGATGGTTTGCTGTGCATTAGAATTCAGTGAGTCTCAATCACAAGTCAGGAGAGGGAAAGGGAACAAAAGACGAAGAATGAGAAGGGTCTTTGTTATTTTCTTTGGGACTTGGAGTGTGGCTCACTTGGTGGGGTAGTTTCCTGGCTTCCATAAGGCCCTGCTGGAAAACACCTGGAATTCTAGCAGGAAGATCAAAAGTACAAGGTCATTTTCGGCTCCATGTTTGAGGCCCACCCTGTGTTACATGATACCCTATCCTAATAGAAATAGATAAATAACTCTTGAAAGCCAATCTCACAACCTAAATGAAATTAGTGGGAAAGTTTGCAATCAAAGCTTTGCTTTGGCATAATCAGGAAAAGGGTCTTATTACCATGACACTCCCTCCCTCATCGGACACCATGGGAACTATCTAGTTATCACTTGTCTAGACCTATCTAGTTTACTAGATCTGTCAGATATGATTATATGATATAGTTGCTATAGCTTGGAATATTGGAATTGTACAATATAAAGCCTGCAGGCCTATTTCATTGAACTGACAAAGAGCATAATATATCATGTTTTATTATTCAGAATGTCTGCATCAATCTGCCTGTAAAAAAAAAAAAAAGATTTCAGTCCTGGAAACCTGAGTGTGAATACTGAGCAGACACAGTCTGCAGGGTCCAACCTTCAGCAAGGGGATTCAGAAAAATTCAAATCTGGAGAGAAATGTTTAAAAACAGCACATTCATAAATCATTATATTGAATAAAATAGACCAGATACAGAAAAAAAAACATTGTGTTTTGACTCACATATGGAACCTATTTTTAAACTTGTGTGTTGTAAGTGGGTGTGTGTGTGGGGGGGGGTCATTGACATGAACTGGAAAAGTAGTGTGTCGCGGTTAGGGTTTCTATTCCTGTGACAAAACACAATGACCAAAAGCAACCAGGGGAGGAAAGGGTTAATTTCACTCGCAATTCATCATCAAACACAGTGAGGGCAGGAACTCAAATGGGACAGGAACCTGGAGGCAGGAGCTGATGTAGAGGGGTGGTGCTTACTGGCTTGCTCCCCCTGGCTAGCTCAACCTTCTTATAAAACCCAGGACCTCCAGCCCAGGGATGGCCCCACCCACAATGGGCTGGGCCCTGGGTCTTCAATCACTAATTATGGAAATGCTCTGCAGACTTGCCGACTACACTCAGTATTATGGAGGCATTTTCTCAATCAAGGTTCCCCCCTCTCAGATAACAATAGCTTGTGTTAAGCTGGCATAAAACCAGTCAGCACAAGTAACAGTTGAAAAGAAGAGACTTGAAGGCCAGGAAGTAGGGTGAAGCATTGACTTGCATGTGATGGGAAAGCAGAAGGAGGCTTATTGTGGGAAGGAAGGGCCAGTGTGAGGCTGGCAGGATAGCAGTTTGCACTTGTGCATGGAGGAAGTTATGACTGAGAAATACACACACACAGGTGTGCACATGGAGGGAGTTAATGACTGACTGATTATATATATATATATATATATATATATACATATATATACATATATATATGTAATTGATTCTATGACAAATTATATACACATTTGTTAGTACTATACCATAGTTCATTCTTTTGCAAGCTAACTTAAAAAATTGTTAAAGAGTAAGTAAATTTAAAATATAGCCAATTACTGATATGGAAATTTGGCCAACGCCAGCCAGAGGAAGAGTTCTCATATAGAAGGATTTACTGGAGGAGTGAAACAGATTAGCAAAATTAGTATTAAGTCTGGGCTGAGGCTTGACATTGAACACTGAGGGTTCTCAGAATGAGAGACCTCTGGTATGACTTGCTTGGATTCTTTCAGGCTTTGGTGAAACCTGGCTGTATGTAAGATCACATAGTTTGGTTGTGTAAAATCTCCACCAGCTAAACCCAACCAAAACAAAATCTTGAGTTCATTGTAGTTCACTGTGCTTCCACATCTAGAAAAATCTAGACAGATTTTTTTTTTTTTTTAAGAAAAGAGGCTGAGATCAAAGAGCTTTTTCAGAATTCCAGCTTTTAGGACTCATGTTACACTTTTCCAAATCCTTAGAAGAAAGAGGATTTCATTTTACACCCAATTGTGTTCATCTGAAGCCAACAAAGTTTCCCAGTGTGCTTTGAATAATTTTCAATAGGAAGAGAGAAAATGTATTTGTGCGAACTTTGATAGACACGAGTCACAGAGAAATGCAACTAAAATTAATAAATAATATAATTAATAAATAAATGCAAATAGAATTCCAAGCAATGGAATTCCACACTGTGCTTGGCATTTTGGAACCCACCCTCCATCCTTCGTTTGGCTATCAGGTATCTGGCTTGACCTTCAGACTCTGAGTTCTGATAAGCCTAGTTCATCACTCCCATAACTGGCTTCTCTCTAATCCAAAGACAGAAGAAGTAAAATCTATGTCTTTCCCAGGAGGCACACCAACGGCCCCAGGTTACATCTGATGGGCTTTGATTGTGTGTTTGTGGCCTATGACTCTTTGATTGGACAGCAAAACACTACATGTCATTAAAGTTATAAATTAATCTACTAATTTATAGCTGCTAACTTCAACACACGGACTTGGCTCTCTCATGCATCCTACCACTTTAGATAACTCTTGGCCATAATAGATACCCAATACAGTTTCTTTATTGGAATTTTTTTTACACTGATTATAAAACAGCAAATTTATGTGGAAGAAATTTGAAATCGAGTTGGCAGCAAATTATCTACATAGAAATGGAGTTATGGCAGGGGTCACATGGGGTCGGAACGTGGTGTCTTTGATTGCTTTCCATGGGACACAAAGTCTTTCATAAACTCTGAGAGGAAATTAACTTGGGAAAAAAGACTGGCTCGCACCTCCACACTTGTTGATGTTTGGGAAGTGGTGCCACAGTAAAACTCTAGGCACCCCAAGAGCAGTTCAGACCACCTTGCTTTACTGTGAATGTTTTCCAAATGTACATTAAGAATAATTTGTCACAGAACTCATTTTAGGGGGCCATGGATTAAAACATTACACAGTAGAAACAGGAAAAATGAATAACTGCTTGACTTAGATGGACGTGGAAAAAGTTTTAGATACGTGAGGGCATCAAGCAAAACCTTATAAATAGTATAGACGCACACCAATAGGGAACTGCTAAAATTTGCTACTAGGAAAGTACCACCACGGAACTAAAATCATTAAGGCATGACACCGCATGCAACAGTTTAAGGCGTGTGATCTATGTACTGCAGGTGACAATGCAGATCTATTTTCTGATTTTAGCTTTATTATTAAAAATAAGTAGACAATAGATGTTTGCATATGAGGAAAAATCTTTGAAGTTGTCCCACAGATGTATTCAAATGAGGCAAGGTTTGATTAATTTTGTGCATGTGTGTATATACACACACTTCTATTTCCTAGTCCTGAGAATGTATTCGTTTCATAAATTAATTTCATGTAGAAATCTTAATATTTTTGAAGCTCACACGCTATCAAGTGTGAGTCTACCACTTCCTGTGTTTTTCCTTCCTAATTTGATGTACTTTTAGCACCATGTGCAATTTCAAACTCTTGTGCCTTTATTCTTTTCTCAAAAATAAAAAAAAAAATACTTCGAGATTCTACAGAAGTCAAAAAGAAAGGCTCGTAGGCAGAGCACTTCAAACGCTCTTCAACCGATTCATATTTCAGTTGCTTCAGTCCCAGATTTCAATGAAACACACGAATCCGGGGCAACTTGACATTCACATCAGTCCAATGGAGATGTCAAAAGTATAGGGTACAATTAGGAGCTGGGAAATAACAAAGCGCGGGGATAGCCATCAAATCGCAACAGAGATGATGAAAGCGGTTGACACTCACCACCTAATGAAGCTCAGTGAACAATCCAGCGACTTTTATTTCAGGCATGAAGAGTCTGGGAGGGGAAAGCACCCCCCGGCAGCGGACAGAGAATCCGTGATAGAATATCTTCAAAGGGAGCTCGCCTCAGTTGCTGAACTGGAATAAAACGGGCACGTTCTGGAGTCCATGGTGGTCTGTGTCGTACATTAACAAGCCTCCGATGCAGTAGGCAGGAAGATCGGGTGTTTACAGCGGGATATGGGTTCCAGAGACGATGGAAACATCTCTCCCTCAGCCTCATTTTTCTTTCTATTCAGTGCTGTGTACGGTACCTAAAATTGCTTCCCAGGTAGAAGAGATAAAGTAGATACTAGCTTGGAATTTATCTCACATTTATTTCCCAAGGAAAACACCGCCTAAGCTCTGGTATCTGGCACTACCGCAAAACCCTGTTCTTACTCGGAAATCTTGCAGCAGCGGATAAATGTTGAATGGGATTTTTATTCTTTGATGTGTTCTTGTGAAAATTTTAAGGATGCAGAAAATTTGCAAGGATTATACAATTAGGACTTATGTATTCATCTCCTAGAATCAATAAATTTGGCTCATGTTTTTATCCTGCATGGTTAATTTATATACACGTCCCATGTCTGTGTTTTTGGAACCACTTGGAGGTGGGTTACATGAACCGTAACATTACATGTCTAAAATCTTCTTTGCACATCTATCTTGAAAAGAAAAACAGACTTCCTATGTCAACAAGTGAATTTGGTCATTCATGATAGGAGGAAAACCCCTGCACCACTGTAATCTTGCCCATAAAAGATTGACTGATCAATCATTCATTGATAAACTTTGAAATATTTCTTAAAGCTGGTCTTTTAAAATAAGGGTCCAATCAATGTTTGTGGTCTATATTTGATGGTATTCATTTTAACTGATAATTGAATTTTGTACTTTAAAATCTGATGGGTATGTTATTGAAAAACATTATAAATGACATGCTAGAGTTGGCAAGTGAAAAATAAATATTTATCTTATGACACACACACACACACCACTCATACTCACACTCACACACACCTCACTCACATACAACATTTGCATACACACTAACACTGATAATCACTCCCTCCACTCACACGCACACACCCCACTCACACATACACCCCCCCCCCCCCACACACACACACACACACACACGCGTGCGCGCGCGCGCGCGTGCGCGCGTGCACATACACTAAGATAGGTGTAAGTGTATGAGTGGGCCTTATAAAACTCCAAATCAATACAACATCTTCAGAATCATCAGATTTTGAAGTGAAACTACAGTATGAGGTAATCAGTTATTTAATATCAAAGTTTCCCTGAGTCTTTACACTATTATTTAATACCAGTTTCTCATTAGAGTCTTCTCTTACCTCAAAATAACTCAATCTCAAATGTCACTTTCCACATAAAAAGAACCCAGGTATCCATCAACAGAAGAATGGATGCAAAAAATGTGGTATATTTACACAATGGAGTACTATTCAGCCATTAGAAACAATGAATTCATGAAATTCTTAGGCAAATGGATGGAGCTGGAGAACATCAGACTAAGTGAGGTAACCCAGTCTCAAAAGATCAATCATGGTATGCACTCCCTAATAAGTGGATATTAACCTAGAAAACTGGAATACCCAAAACATAATCCACACATCAAATGAGGTACAAGAAGAACGGAGGAGTGGCCCCTTGTTCTGGAAAGACTCAGTATAGCAGTACAGGGCAAAACCAGAACAGGGAAATGGGAAGGGTTCGGTGGGAGAACAGGGAGAAGGAAGGGGGCTTATGGGATTATTGGGGAGTGGGGGACCAGAAAAGGGGAAATCATTTGAAATGTAAATAAAAAAATATATCGAATAAAAAAGTCACAAGTAGAAAAAAAAAAACACCTCTGACATACCCAGGTCTTAATAAAATTATGAATTCCTTCACTTGTTTACTTAGAAAATTTTAGTTCTCTCTATAACACACATTTCCCACTCTGTTTTATTCTTCAGTGTTGTATTGGGGTTCTCTACAGGAGCAGACTGACAAAATACATAATATATATGATTTATTATTATATTGGTTTACACAATATAGTTTGAGTAGTCCTAGAATGGCTATCTCACACTGGAGAGCCTTTAGTCTGAGAATCCAGTGTTTTCTCAGTGTACACAGCTGTTGTTGTCAGCAGTTCCAGTCTTGTGCTGAAGGCAGGATGATTTCTGGAGAACTGCAGGTCTTTCATCTACATTAGAATCCCAAAGAAGGTGGTTCTAACATCAGACAGAATGAAACAGCAGCAGGTAGGTGAATTTGCCATCAAGAATGAAAACAAGCAGGCAAAAAGTACGTTTTTTCTTCTTCGGTGTCCTTTAATCTGGGCTGCCACAAGAAGGTATCACCCACGAGGAGTGTGGGCTGCCCCTCTTCAAAGATTTACTCAAAAAGAATCTCTTCACAGCACCACCCAGGGGCTTGTGTTTCAGCTGATTTCAGATTCAGTCAAGTTGACAACAAAGATTAGCTATCACATGTCTTTCTATCACACCTCAGAATGAATGATTTTCATGTCTGACACTATTTTTTATAATTTCCAAGACCTAGTATAGAAAAGGAAGGGCAGCCCAGATTAAAGGACACCGAAGAAGGAAACCGTACTTTTTGCCTGCTTGCTTTCAATCTTGATGGCAAGTTCACCCACCTGCTGCCGCTTCATTCTGTCTGATGTTAGAACCACCTTATTTGGGATTCTAATGTAGACGAAAGACCTGCAGCTCTCCAGAAATCATCCTGCCTTCAGCACAAGACTGGAACTGCTGACAACAACAGCTGTGTACACTGAGAAAATACTGGATTCTCAGACTAAAGGCTCTCCAGTGTGAGATAGCCATTCTAGGACTACTCAAACTACATTGTGTAAACCAATATAATAAAACAATAAATCATATAAACAATAAATCCATAGTCAACGGAGGAAGAAAGGAAGGCAGGATGGAAGGAAGGATGGAAGGAAGGATGGAAGGAAGGAGTGAGCAAAGAGGAGAAGAGAAGAAGAAAGGAGAGAGTAATGGAAGGAAGCAGGGAGGAGGGGGAAAGCTGTGTTTTTACTAAAATAAGTCAGTTCTTTTAAATTGTAATCACACGATACTAAGGCCTCCAGATCAATATTTTATTTGTTTTTACTTCATATTCTAGGAAGTGATTTTTCAATAACACACACACACACACACACACACGTTAGCATCCACATGGATGTGATAGGGCCTCAAGATTCTGAGATTGTGTTTGTAACAAATGGAGAAGACTGTTCCTAAAAAATCAGGCATTTTAATGAACCAACTTTCCAAGCATATCTCCTGCACAAGTACATAGTTGCACAGCTGCTATTTGAGTACAGTAATTTTTAGGGCATTTAAGCATCAGTCACTACACTGGTTTTTGCTATTAAAGGATTAGCTGCTGTGTGTAATGAAAATGTATTTCTCTAAATCCAGATACAGCTTCTTGAGGAAGAAAAATTCATTCTTTCAAGTGCATATGGAACCCAGAGAGCTTTAGAATAAGGTGACACCTTCAGACCCCCCCCCTTTTTTTGATCTAAATATGATTTTGTTGACTTTGCTGCCCAGAGGCACCGACCAGCCTTGCTGAGGACTTATCCCATCATTTATCTGGATGGGGTGGGCTGTATTCTCATCTTGCCTCCATCACTGACTCCCAATGTCTTTTTAAAAAGTGTTTGTGTCTCCTGTAAGCAATTATTGCTGCAATTATTTTAAAAGCACATACAGAATTGTTCTAGGAGGAGTTAGACCCAAATCTCTAAATGAAGTGACAGCATTATTGATTGTTTGATAATTAGCTTTGATTTGCTTCCATTCTTAAGTAGACACTTTTAGACTGGGTTGAAGTCGTCACTCGTGCAATAAAATCTACTTAGCCAACATCAGCGCCATTGGCGCAAAGGGCAAAGGGGTGTGTCCCCAGTCCATTCTGCAAACGCAGTAGGGAACATTTATGTATGTGCTGTGTGTGTGTGTTTGTGTGTGTGTGTACATATGTATGTGAGGATGACAGAGATCTGCTTTGCCTGTAACTCCTCCATATGTCTATTGAGACACAGTGTCTCACTGTCCTCAAAATTATTCATTTGGCTAGGCTGGCTGCCCAGTGAACCCTTTAGCTTTCTCCTGCCCCTCACCACCACCACAGCAATAGCAAATGGCTACCACCCCTCTTGACTTTGTGTATGGGTTCCGGGGATCAAGTTCAAGTCCTCGGGGTTGTGTTGCAAAGCAGTTTACTGACCGATCTATCTCCTCAACCCACAAGTGGGTTTCTAACACCAAACTCAGCCTCTGAATCAGGAAGTCGCAAGAATGAGCTGTGGCAAGTGACCCTCCAGGACAGCTGTGTGTCATGAGGACTAGGATGAGGGAAGTGCTGTCACAGTTATAAACAAAGTCCCTGTCTCCTGGGGCTCCAGTTTTCAATGTTGTTCCAAAATATTCCAAACAAATTTCTAGAATAGGAAGTGAAAATAAATAAAACATTAGTCTTGAGAGTTTAGAATCATACAACTACAACTCGAGAGACCTGCCTTATTTGAGTTAAAACAGCTTTCTGTCCACTTCCTTTCCTTTCTTACTCCTGACTTCCTTCTCCCCTTTCCCCCATTCCTCACCCTACTCCCTTTCTTCCTCTGTTTATATTATTAGCAGTATTTGGTGTCTCTCTGTCTTTGATTTTGCCAATGAAAGTGCTATATTGTATCAATATTTCTAATGCAATCTCTATGAGTATCTTCTGTTCTCTGAATATAATGAATTGATTTTCTCAAGACCATCTCCTAAACAATTTGACTTTCTGTGTTGATTTATCATCCTGTAGATTGCCAAGCTATTTGAAACTAGAATTCAGAAAATTTGGTCATTTCACAATATCTTCATTCAACCCATAATTATGAGAATGGTTTTAGATAGGGTTTGTCTGTCATCATTGTTAAATAACAGAAATAATAGGATTGGGTGCTACATATTGTGATGGTTTGAATGAGAATGGCCCTTGTGGGCTCATATATTTGAACACTTGGTCACAAGGAAACAGAGTTGTTTGAAAAGATTGGAAGGATTAGGGATCTTGGCATACGTGTGGCCTTGTTAGAAGAAGTGTTTTGATGGCAGGTGGGGTTTAGGGTTTCTTAAGTTCATGCCCCCCCTCTCTCCCTCTCTCTCCCTCTCTCTCTCTCCCTCTCTCCCCCTGAAGATCAGGATATAAAACTCTCAGCGCTAGTGCCATGCCTGCTGGCACACTACCATGCGCCTCCTCATAAACACAATGAAACTGTAAGTCAGTCTCCAAGAGTTGCTGTCATGGTCATGATATCAGCAATAGAACAGCAACTAAAACACATATCATATGGAATGTGTGTGTGTGTGTGTGTGTGTGTGTGTGTGTACACATATGACTGGTGTCCATGGTAGTTTTGTCATGACCTTTACTTTTGAAGATGGAAGAGTCCTGGGTTGGGGAATCTGGGTGTGGATGGCAGGCAGACTTGCGTTTGAATTCTGGGTCTGCTTGTCAGTTAATATTGGGCCTCTGTGCATATAGTTAAACTTGTGTCTAAGCCTCAGGTTTTTCGGTTGTAGCACAAAGACCTGACACATTAAAGTTCAATGAGCGGTGGCTTTATGGTGGCTGTTCATTATGTGACATGCTGTGATATGTATGGGAGGGCTCAGGGGTCTCACGTTTCTATCTTCTCAGTGTTGGAAACCTTAGTGTTGGGAACTTCTCCCATGGGAAGAATAATGTGTGTGTGTGTGTGTGTGTGTGTGTGAGAGAGAGAGAGAGAGAGAGAGAGAGAGAGAGAGAGAGGGAATTGTAGGCATCTTTGAAGCTCACATTGGTTGACAGCAGCTTGACATTGCACTTAGAAAGCGATTAAATCAAACTCTGAGTTTTCCACACCTGACTGACAGGTCTGCAACTCAAAAGACCACAATTTACAAATACCACTTACTCAGAAAACCAAGGGCATTGTTGCTTTGACTATAGAGAGAAACAATGTATCCCAGGCACTAGAGAGAGAAACAATGTATCCCAGGCAAAGAGAGAGAAACAATGTATCCCAGGAACCCGCCCCAAATCATAAAAGCTCATAAGAGTTTTCAAGTATTATGGGATGCCACCAGGACAGTGTCTCATGAAACACATGTGATCAATACGTGAAATCAGATGTTTCTGTGGGGTCCATGTCTTCCACATTTTAATAAAAGTCAAAAATAAATGTTAAAAAATACTGTAATATTTACATATACCAGAAGGTGTCAGATGATTGTATGTGTAAAACAAATTCACCTTGGTGGTCATATAAAGATCATAAATTATTATTTTTCAGCCTTGGTGTCCTTCTGCATATCTCTGCTAGTATTGCCAGCTTACTTCCTGAGAAATGCAGCTGGACCCTTGGACCCTATAGCTTTGCACATCCCTTTTTTAAAAATTGTGGCTAAATTTGCAAGTATAGCTTAGCACTTTGTTCAGGTCAACAGATTTCAAGAACAGAAACATCTGGGTGCTGTGATGAATGCAGAGAAGACAGAGACAGGCAGAGGCCTGGGGCTCACCAGGCAAACAGCCTAGGCACTGCTTGGCCAACCCACGACAGGGAGAAACCATGCCTCAATAACAGTAGTGGACAGTGACTAAGGAACACTTAATGTTGTTCTCTGACCTTCACAAGCATGTGTGTACCTGTTCATGCACACACACACACACACACACACACACACACACACGTGCATAAGCACATGCATACAGAAGAAGTCACAAATTCCAGTGAGATGAACGGATGACTAAATTCAAAATTCTCAAAGATTTTTTATGAGTTGCTTAAATTCTGTTTATATAGCATATCAATTCCATTTGCTACATGATTATCTAAGAAACCAACAATTTAGTTGGCTGACTACATATTAGATTTATGCAATTTCACATAAAGAATTCACATAAATATTATTTAGGAGAAAAATCATCTCTTTAGGTAGAAGTTCAACATTTTCTCTTGAGTCAAAGCCATCAATAAATCCGTTGCCATGGCTACCAGTAAGTTCAAAGGTGTATTTAATACTCTTTGGTAATCAGTTCCTTGAGGAAACCAGATCTTTTCTTATCCTTCTTCCCCCCTCCCCCCACCACATTTTAAATTTTATTTTAATTGTTCTGTTTGCTTGTTAGTTGTGTCACTTAAGGAAAATATTTTATGGAAGCAGGAAACGTAGAAATCATTAGTAAACAATTACAAAGTAAAATACACAGCAATTTGCTTTAGGACCAATACACTCCAGAGGCTTCATCCATTTGGCAATTAGCATCCAGCAGGTTTTAGCGCCCATTTGCCACCTGTTCTGTCGTCTTAACTTTGTACTCCAGAACGAGGCTCAGCATTGGTGATTTCAATAAAGGATTATGTTTCCATTGTCCCAGGGAGCTAAACACTTGGGATGCAGGGACAGACAAGAAAAACAGGAGTACCCTGCCTGCATGAGGATTACTTAACCGTAGCCACTTAAGGAAATATGAGAGATGTCACACAAGACAATTGATGAGGAATACTGCTTGGCATGGTGGCTAAGGGTGCTATAAAAGAAAATGATACAGTGATTGGGGGGGGGGGATGGATCTGTGGATAAACTCAAGAGGATCTGAGTTTGGATCCCCAGCACCCACATTAAAATTCAGGTCCAGGTGTAGTGGCCTGCATGTGTAACATCAGCACTAGAGGTTAGAGCTTGGGGCTAGGAGGTCTGGCAAGTCCACAGACATCAGGCTTAGTGAAAGGAAGTAGACACTGGACAAAATCCAGCCTCTTCATACACATACACAGGCACGTGTACACATACATATACACACATGCATACAAACTCAAAAACACAGTGTGTACACACACATGCATATGCCAAAGAGACAGAAAGAAAGGAACAAAAGTCAAAACTAAAGAATGTGGCTTACAGTATTAGAAATTTATTCTTTCTTGGTTCTGGAGGCCAGAAGTCCAAAATTAAGGCATTGGCACTCCAAGAAAGCATCCATTCATGCTCCTTCTATTAGGAACCAACCATTTTGGAAACCCTTCACATTTGGTTTCTGAGTATAGCTCTCAGGTCTCTTCCTCTAGTCACGAAGCATTGTCCCCATACCTCCTGCCCCTCTGTGGTTTCTAGTCTGCATAGGACAGCAGTCACATTGGGCTAAGTAACTCTGTCCTGTCCAATTTGACCCCCCATCTCAACTGCTATGTTAACAATGCCTAAAAATCCTCCATTTCCAAAGAAGGCCACACTCCCAGGTTTGAGGGCTAAAAACACAGGAAATCTCTTATGAGAGGAAACTTTTCTTCTCTGCCTTCTCAACCTCATCCAGACTCTGCACCCTCGCCCTGCAGGTTCATACCAACGGTGCCAGTGTCATTTTGTCAACAGAGCAACCTCATGTCAGCCCTTGGCTTTCCCTTTCATTGCTGCTTTGTTTTGTTTTCATTGAAAAGATTTTTTTTTCATACAATATATTCTGATCATGGTTCCCTGCCCCTCCCCTCCTCCGAGATCCTTCCCACTTCCCTTCCCTTCCAATTCCATTTCTTCTTTTCCCCCCTAAGAACACAAACAGGCAAATTAAGCAACGACAAAAAGAAGAAAATAACAAAGAAAGAGCATGCAAAACACATTCTCTGGAGCATGGGTGTGCGCGCACATGTATACACACACACACACACAACACACACACACCAAAAAAGTCACAGGCTCACAAGTCATAGTATACAAACAAAAACCCAAAGGTTAAAACTAAAGCAATGCCCAAACAAAGGAGCACAAGACAAAAAGATAAAAGTATCTTCATAAACATGGACTCCCTTTAGTGATGGCATCTACATTGGGCATGAGGCCTTGGGGGACCCCCTATGCTAGGTTTTTCATGAGTTTTGCATGATGTAAAGTTTCTAAGACTCTTTTCGGGATTAGCCCCCCCTCCCCCTTGTGTTATCTCCCACTCCTATTACAAGCCTGTGTGATAGATTTCCTAGACTTATATGTACTGTGGGAAGCCACTTTATCCAACGCCATTAAAGACGGCACTGGCAGGAAATATTTAGTCCTGGTAAACAACTTTGACACACGTGCAAACAACTTTGACACACGTGCAGTTGGTAAACAACTTTAACACACGTGCAGTACGGCTTCGCTATGACTCAGCACTGGCATGCTAATGAGGTGCACCTTAGTTCTCCTATCACAATGCGACACGCCCCTAAGCGAGGGCTGCTGGGCTATATAAGGGCAGCAAAAGCCAGGATCGAGCCCCATGTTGGAGAAGAAAAGCAAGGTCCTGACTATAAAGTGCTGCAGAGAAGAACCTGGTCGTGTCGCGTCTCTCCTCACTGGTCGAGTTAGGCACCTACAGTTGGTGGCCCGTCTGGGGACGGTTCAGAACTCTCAGCGTCAGGAGCTGTACCCAAAAGCTGTACTATAAAGAGGGTCCACAGAAGAATCCTGTTGCCGTGCGTCCTCCTTGCTGGCGAGACGATAGGCACGCGACAGTGTACAAGGCCCCTGAGCTAAAAGGAAGACACACAATCTCACCAGCTAACAGTCGGTGTGTAAATACTCAGAGGCCATCATATTGGCGCATCTGCAGGGTGCATGGATTTGAAGCAAGATTTTTGCTTACCTCTCACTCTCAGTAGAATCTGTTTTAAAGCAGTCTTCAGTGATTTCCTTTTAGGGATAAACTGTTCACTAACATCATCAGCTCTTATTTTCTCTTCTGATCAGGACAAAGGGAACCTTGAAATGTGGTCCTGTCCATTCCCAATCCCTCTCTGATGAGCTTTGGAGATTTGAACAATTTCTCTCTCCTCTCCCCAAAATGAAAGACTAAAGTTAGCATATTATTTACTTATGATTTGAGTCATTTAGCTCATTTTAGCTGTGAGAACCTTGCTTGGAGTTTACTGTTACTGCTATTGTCAGCCATAATCCCAGTTCTCATCAATTAACATGTCTTGACTGCTAGCTCTGTGGTATTTTGCTAAAGCAATCACTGAGAAAAATGACCACAAATTCTATTTTTTTTTTACATCAAATACCAGTCGTTACAGCAGTTTCTGAACTAAAGCATATTTGGAGACTAAAACGCAGAAAATATATTGACCTTATTAGATGGGAATCAGAAATTGGAACACAACAGAACCGATTATTCTGTATCTTGCATTTCAATCCTGTTTGATCTCAGGCCATTTATAAAACTGTAGCTCAGATCCTCATTGCCTAGTGCATGGGTTCTAGCCATCTCTTCTAGACCTTCTTTGTTCCTGTTGACACTACCCTCAGGTCTAGAGAGATGGCCCAGTCCATAAAGCATTTGCTTCAGGAGCCTGGGGACCTAGGTTCTGATCACCAGAACCCATGTAAAATGATGAGCTCTGGGTCACTCACTTAAAAATCCAAACACTTAAGGGCAGAGACATGAGGAGGCTCTATCTATAGGGCTCATTGGCTAGCTGATCTAGAGAAGTGTGAGTTGAGGGCCATAGAGACACCTGTCTCAATATCTATGCGTTCCTGAGAAGGATGCCTGAGATTGTCTACCTCTATTGTTACACTGCACAGAAAAGTGCGTGTGTTCGCATGTATGTGAGCACCGCACACATGCACACACACACACACACATCTATAAAAGTACTTCCCCTGGAGTAATAAAAACCTACTGTCCTACTGTGTGTCAGTTTATGGTTCAGGTAGCACTCCAAATCTCCACAATACTGTCCAGGGGATGCTGGTCATAGAATGCTTGAGTTCTACCCAGGCTTTGGGAACATAAGGGGTTAAGTGGGGCTTGTTCCAACCCCAGCCCTTTGTCTTTCTATGTCTTTGCTACCTTACTCATAAATCCTCTGAAGCTCTCTAAAACTTTCACAATATCTCAAATACCTGTGTGACCCACTGTTCTTCAACACCACTTACTGTCACTGTCAGCACCAAAGCTTGTTGGACAAATGCCCTTTTCCCTACATTACCCAATTCCGATCTCACAGGGGTTTTTGTTTGTTTGTTTGTTTGTTTGTTTTTTGTTTTTGCTTTTTGTTACAAAACTGAATGGAGACATTTACAAAATATTAAAACAATAGTAAAAGGTTTCTGAATGTGCAGAAATCAAAAATTATTTCAAAAACCCGATGTGTAGTGAATTAGAGCTGCTGCTGGCAGGCCTCACTCATGTTGCATCGTGGGACTTCATGGAGGCCTGAGTTCTGAGCGCACACACCATGCCCACTTTGCGCTGGGCGTGCTGCATGCCATGCAGCTCCAACAAATGCTTCCTGGATCCAGGCTCCGATTCAAGATTCTTGTGTGTTGTGAATTTCAGGGCCTCTACTGTGTGTGAACAGAAAGACTCTCTGCTCTTCCAGAAACACGATACTCTAATTGTGTAAAACAAGGTTTTACTATTTTCCGAATATGATTTTTCAGCACAAACGTGTTCAATTAGTGTATCTTTGGGTTGTGTTTGATTGTAATATTTGCAGTTTTAAAGACTGCTGTTTAAGCTCCTAGCATTGAGTCTCATAAACATTTCATCATAGGTTTAGGACAGAATTTCTGAGACAGCCCTAAAGTTACTCCTAGCATTTTATCCTACACATTCATGCTATGAGACATTCTCAGCACTGACACTGATAAAATCAAAAGATCCACCAACCCTGAAATAAGAAAGAAACTCCCCAACTTGCAGTATTCACTGTTCAGCTAAGGTATAATTATTTATGAAAAAATAAACAAACCAATCCACCTCAATAGCATTGTGTCTTGCATTATCCACTATTCCACCAAGGTGTAATTATTTATGTAAAAATAAACAAACAAATCCATCTCAATAGCATGCAAATTTGCTTTCATCTTTAATGAATGGTAAATGTGTTTGATGACTAAAGAGTTGCTTTAAAATAAATGTCCGTGTGATTTGTTATGAGTAAATGCTTGATTTATACAGTTATATACCTATAAACCTGTAAATCTTGTAAATGAATTCTCAGGTTAAAGGGGTCACTGCTCTATGACAGGTGTATCCCCCAATGGCATCTCCTCTGCATCCTGGTGCCTCTGTTTAAACTTTCTGCCAGGCTATTTGACAGTATACATGCCTCACTGTTATTATAAGTTGGCCATCATTTTCTTATCTGATGAGGAACCTTTGAAATGCCTTGCCTGATATTTCTTTTCTTAATGAAACCTTTATGCAATTTTTTCTCCTTGATGTACATACTATAAAAATCCACATTTGGCTGATAATTGATATATATAAGTTCCCTAACTTTTTGGTGCCAACACATGCATAGATACCCTGTAAGATTCAAATATCTAACCAGAAATTATAATGAATCTAAATTAATATTGATATTCTATTACATCATGCAAAATCTGCACTAACACTTTAAAAATACCAAATACTCATGTGTCGTTGATTCTGTATTTTATATCTCTCAAGAAAAAATAAATTAACACTTATGGATTTTCATAGCATCTGGAATTTGGTTTTGAAATGTTTATGTGGAAGAGAAATGTCATCTTTGACTCTTCTGGCTTGAAGTGGTTGTACATCTTCCAGAATCATCAATCTTTGGGAGCCTGGTTTCCTTTGGTTCTGTGTATTATCGGTGAACTCTCTGAGTATTGCTTACCAGGCCACGCCATGTAGGGGTGCTTCTGGGCTCTGTAGAGGCAAGAACAAGGTGCTCTTCTTTTGTTGATGCAATTGAGATGTAGGGGGAAAATGCCTTTAAGTGGAGTGACCTTTACACAGAAGTTCTTTGAGCACCAAAGGGGGGAAAATGTTAATTCCTACCCAAAGCTTCATTAAACAGATGCTTGGTAAAAGGGCCTAATAAAAGTCCCATGATCCCATTAGGTGCAGGGGAATGCCACACAGCATTGCTGCAGACAGAGCTGTCTGTCCTGCTTCATCAGCAGAGCATCTTAGACGCCCACTTGAATGAGGCTTCTCTCCTGGGCTCTAATGGATGCATTAGCGATGTTAGACTATTACCCAATGGCTGACTAGCTTTATGGGATTTCTGCACTGCTGCATCCACAAAAGCAAGTTTTATCTCCTGGACATGTGAAAGTCCATAATAAATCAAAGATTCCTCTGCTCTTACAGACTGGAAGGTTTCGGCCTTCAGATAGCACCAATGCATTCAAGGCTCTTTTCCGCTCTCCATTCTATTACATTCAGTTTATCCTGTTTTATGTTGAGAGTCTTCATCCACTTGGACTTGAGTTTTGTGCAGGATGATAAGTACAGATCTATTTGCATTCTTCTACATGCAGACCTCCAGCTAGGCCAGCACCATTTGTTGAAGATGCTTTCTTTTTTCCAATTGTATGCTTTTGGCTTTTTTTTTGTTGTTGTTGTTGAAAACCAAGTGGGTATAGGTGTGTGGGTTTATTTCTGGGTCTTCAGTTCCATTTCATTGATCTACCTGTTTGTTTCTGTACCAATACCATATAGGCTTTTTTAACAATCACTATTTCTCTGTAATACAGCTTGAGGTCATGGATGGTGATTACCCCAGATGTTCTTTTATTGTATAAGAATGTTATTCTGGGTTTTTGTTTTTCCATATGAAGTTGAGAATTGTTCTTTCAACATGTGTAAAAAAATGTGCTAGAATTTTGATGGGGATTGCATTAAACCTGTAGATTGCTTTTAGGAAGATGACCATTTTCACTATGTTAATCCTACTGATTCATGAGCATGGGAGGTCTTTTCATCTTCTGTTATCTACTTCAATTTCTTTCTTCAGGGGCTTGAAGTTCTGGTCTAACAAATATTTCATTTGCTTGGTTAAAGTCACACCTAGACACTTTATATTATTTGTGGCTATTGTGAAGGACATTGTTCCCCTAATTTCTTTCTCTGCCTGTTTATCATTTGTTTAATATAAGTTTACTGATATTTTTAGTTAATTTTATATCCAGCCATTTTGCTGAAGTTGTTTATCAGTTGTATGAGTACTCTGGTAGGATTTTAGGGGTCATTTATGTATACTATCATATCATCTGAAAATAGTGATGTCTTGACTTCCTTCTTTCCAATTTGTATCCCCTTTATCTTCTTTTGTTGTATTATTTCTCTAGCTAGAACTTCATGAACTATATTGAATATACAGGGGGAGAGTGGGCAGCCTTGTCTTGTCTCTGATTTTAGTAGAATTGCTTTAGTTTCTCTCCCTTTAATTTGATGTAGGCTACAGGCTTGCTGTGTATTGCTTTTATTATGTTTAAGTATGTGTCTTGAGTCCCTTATCTCTCCAATACTTTTAACATGAAGGGGTGTTGGATTTTGTCAAAGGCTTTTCAGCATCTAATAAGATGATCATGTGATTTCTGTCTTTCAGTTTGTTTATAATAGATAACATTGATGGATTTTTGTATATTGAACCATCCCTACATCCCTGGGATGAAGCCTACTGATCACAGTGAATAATGTTATTGATGTGTTCTTGGATTTGGTTTGCAAGAATTTTATGGAACATTTTTGCATTGATGTTCAAATAGCAACATTTGGAGAACCATGCCTGTTCACATGAAGGCAAACATTATGAAATCTAGGAAAGACCCCTATACAATTGCTTGAATTTCTTTTTCTTTTTTTCTTTTTCCTAAGTACATAGAATCTCCCTTGAGGGCTGGTTTATATACAGCAAAACACATGATACAGTTTAGTTGATGAGTGCCTGACCTCAATCAAGATTTGGAATTTGGAAAGTTCATAACTAAGTTGTCTGTCTGTGTGTCACCTAGACACACAGGGGGAAGAATCTCCAGGCTTCAAAAAACAAACAAAACAGAACAGAAAACAGCATTCGTTGACAATGTAGATAACATAAAGTCTCAGCAAATACATTTACCATTCTAAGGCATAAGCCATATGTTTGCTTGCATATTTGAGAAAAATATGGTACAGGTGTGATACCCTATTACCATTGCCAACTTCTTGGCTTCCATGTAGTGACAGATAAAAGTGAGTGGGAGACAACTGTTGCCCCTGTCACTGTAACCCAAAGCCTTTAAATACGTAATGGCCCAGGCTTATAAATATCTATGATACCTGTATTTCTGATGAACAACTTTCTAGCAAATATCACTCAGTTGTATCATATGGGAGACATCACTTAAACTAAGCTATAATAAGCATCATTTTAAAAATAAATAGTCTTGTCAGGATAATCTGTGGTTTAAAATCCTAAGGCTTACAAACCTAGTGATGAGAACTTTTATGCATCAAATGACACAGTTGCCCACATACACAGCATCTTATAGACCAAAGAGGTAAAGTGGATATGGTGCCTAATTTAGCATGAAGCCTCTACAAAAGGCAGAGTAAAGTAACTCGTTCAGAAGACACTTCTATTATGGTTAAGAAAGAAAAGAGAGCTAACCCCATTGCTGGATCCCTGCAGTGCACAGGAAATCAAAAGAAATAAAATTAACACCATTGAACCACAGAACCCACAAACCGCTGGTCACGGTAGGTATCATCAAATATTTGAAAGACTGCCACGTGAAACAGGAGTTAATTAGATTTACTCTGTTAATTCTACGGCAGTGCAAAGAACAATATAAAGTTTTGGAGGGACTTCTGTCTTGCCTCAGCCTAGGGAGCACTCTAACATTTAGAACCCTTTGATTTGTTTCAATTGTTTGTTGCTCAACAACCCACCCACTCCTGCTTCCCTGTCCTGGTATCCCCCTATACTGGAGCATCCAGTCTTAGGGCTGGGGACTTCTCTACCCTTTGATGCCCAACAAGACCATCCTCTGTTACATATGCAGCTGGAGCCATGGGTCCCTCCATGTGTGTGTACTCTTTGGTTGATAGTTTGGTCCCTGGGAGCTCAGAGGGTACTGGTTGGTTCATAAATGTTGTTCCTCCTATGGGGTTGCAGGCTTCTTTTTTTTTTTATCTCCTCCATTGGGAACCTTGTGCTCAGTCCAGTGGTTGGCTGGGAGCACCCACCTCTGTGCTTGTTGGGTACTGGCAGAGCCTCTCAGGAGACAGCTATATCAGGCTCCTGTCAGCAAGCACTTGTTGGTATCCACATTAGTGTCTGGGTTTGGTGACAGAATATGGGGTGGATGGTTGAGCCAGGCTGTATTGCCAAGTAGGACATACCAGGCCCATCTCTGTCTAGGGTAATGTAGATGGAACTCAGTGGAGAGATGTGCTCATGTGACCTCATAGACCCTTTTGCCTCTAACAGTGATGAGTTCTTAAACTTGGTCAGTGAGAAAACAGAATCTCATCCAAACCTGCTTGTTTATTTTTTTTTCAGATTCCCTGACAGTTAAGAATGAATTTTACTCTTATTTCCAGCTGTCTTCCGTGTTGCCCGCAATAGGAAAAAAAATGAATTTTAGATGAGCACTTCTGTAGTTTCTGCAATATGATTACCTCGGGCAGTATTTCAAGTGTAATTAAAATTCTGTTTGTGCTCCTTGAAATACACAGAGATAAGCATGGTGGAGTGGGCTCCCTTCTGATTCGTGGAGTTATCTAATTGAGCCTGGTGACAGAGTTATTCTGGATCTGTGACATTCAAATGGAGACTAATGCCCTCTGGTCAGTGTTGTGCTCTGAGAATGAGCCTATGGTATTCTAGAACAAGTTCACTGTCACTCAGAAGAAATAAAAATCTGGGGACATGCTGGCCTGGATGCTTAATGTGTAGCCTGTTCTAACAAAGCAATCTGGGTTGCATTTGAAAATAAACATTACAAATGTGCGCTCCAAAGCCAGGTGGAAACTCACTTCCATATCAATTGAGTAAAACAGAGCTGTGAATTTAAAAAAAAAAATGAAAAAAATAGAAGCAAGAGCATTGTTGCCCTCCAAGAGTCAGGAAGAATAATAAGTCACATTATCAGAAAGGGCAGCACAAAATTACCCGTGCAGAGAACAAGTAAAGACTTCTTTGCTTTCCCTTTTTGGCCTCCTTGCTAGCAATTTAAGATCAAGATCTTAGAAGGAATTACATTCCATCTTAGGCAGAACTGACAGAAAACACATTTTCAATTACCAGCAGGTGACAATCGAACACCGATGTTAGTGGTTTTTTTTAAACAAGGTTATTTCTTGCTTTACAAAGGTGACTATTTATAAATGACTGAACACAGTATCTCTAGCAAATAATGCTACTGCTTTCAAAACATACAACTGCTTTAGGCTTGGATACCAATACAGCTAATGTGCACTTTTGTTGTGTCTTTAGGAGGTCCTACTAATGGGAGAAAAAGACACCGTGCCACAATTATTTGATAAAAAGTATTAAGTACTTATTTATAATAAGTCTCAAGGGACCTAGTAAAATAAACATGACCGTTTGTCACTTCTATTAAATGAAAATTCGTGATTTCACTTTGGGTGCTTTAGGGCATATTCCTTGGGACATATATTAAGTATCTATGTATGAATGGCCATCTGTAAGATGATGAATGAAATTAATCTAAGTGAACAATGCATATTCTATGGGGCATACTCATACTCCCATAAGCATTTATTCATCCTACACCCCAGAGGTTTTTACTCATCCTACATCCAATAGGCTTTAACTCATCCCACATTCCACAAGTTTTTACTCATCCTACATCCCAGAGGGTTTAACTCATCCTACATCCCAGAGGGTTTAACTCATCCTACATCCCAGAGGTTTTTTACCAATCCTACATCCAATAGGCTTTTAACTCGTCCTACATTCTACAAGTTTTTACTCATCCTACATCCCAGAGGATTTAACTCATCCTACACCAGAGGTTTTTTTACACATCCTACATCCAAGACTTTTAACTCATCCTATATCCCAGGGGATTTTACTCATCCTACATCCCAGAGGCTTTTATTCATCCTACATCAGAAGCTTTTGTTCAGCCTACATCCTAGAGGGTTTCCCCCCATGTTATGCTAAAAACACTAAATAATTCCTAGATATCTTTTTTTTTTACAACTCAAATTAAGAAAAACCAAACCTCTCCTTTTTCTCAAATTATTCTACCATTTACCCTTGTAGCTATCAGTATGAGCTCCTATTTTCTTTCTGTAGACTTGGTATTCAGTGAAGTCATTTATGCCAGTTCTAAGTTAAAAGCAGCTTGAGAAGACTTTGATGGGCTTCACGGTATCCTTCCCAAAGGCAGACACTGGCACCCCCTCTCCCCCTTTTCAGATTTTTCAAATAGCTCCCAGTTGTTTGGTGCATTTTTAAGACACGAGTTAATGTTCACATATTTAACTTAGATTATCTCCCATCCAAGATGAAGGTTTTAAGGGTGCCAAATTATCTCACCAGCTCCCCCCACCCCCTTGATTCCATTAACCTTAGTATTTCAAAGCAATCTAATTTTGGATAAATTGCTTTCCTGTGTTTTGGCTGCTAGCTTTTGACAAACGTGTTTTAAGTTTCACTCAAAGGCTAATTTTTCTTATTTTAACCATGGAATGCTTTACAAATTATGCTAGCAAGATGTCTTTTATTTCTCAAGTTTTCGTTACTGAGAAATTATAATTTTTTGAAGCTAAAAAAAAAAAAGCTTGAAAATTTGATCCTAAGCTAAATATCACTGGCTCACAACTTTATTATTAGGGGAACACGAGATTCAGGTTACTGCCCACCTAATAATATTTAGAAAATATATTGGTGAATTTGATCAGTTTTAGAAATTTGCTTGTTTTGAATTTTTAAGTGTTCAAAGTTTTTCCAGTGAGAAAATAGAGTTGGCTAGCTCTCAAATCCAGAACTTAACAGCTAAGTCTACCTCACTTTCAGTATACATATGTGCTCTGTCTTTTCTTTCTGACTCTAAACACACACACACACACACACACACACACACACACACGAGAAAGAGAGGGAGAGAGAGAAAACATCACCCACCATTTCATGCACCCAAAGAAGCGTTCACTTAAGTATTTACTAAGTAAAAGGATTTTGTGTTGAGACTGATAAAAAAGCAAAGAAACGGGCATTTCCTTACCACCACCACCCAGTTATTAATATAGATTTGTCTTGTCTGAGCTGAAGTGGGCGTGTGCCAAGGATGACCTGTGACTAGGACGAGTAATATAGAGCTATATAGCTACTGATCTTCATGCTGTTCGCCTGGGCTAGCCTTGGACCACACAACTTTTTTTTTCTCTGTGAGACAGGGTTTCTCTGTATAGCCCCGGCTGTCCTGGAACTCACTCTGTAGACCAGGCTGGCCTCGAACTCATAAATCCACCTGCCTCTGCCTCCCAAGTGCTGGGACTACAGGCGTGCGCCACCACTGCCCGGCGGAACACAACTTTTATATTCACTATGTCATTTCTTCTCCAAAATCATGCAGATATTCTTTTCCTTACAGGCAAAGTCGGAGTCTTAGAGTTCAGTTTACCTATGGATATGTAGGAAGTTCTCAATTCCATTTCAAACACAAATCTGGCTTGAAACCCCATGTCTGCATACTTTTTGTTTAAAATTCTATTTCAGAATATCCTAAATGTAGTGATTCAGAAATGGAAATGATTACTTATAGGAACGACTTCCTAGAGACATTGGCATTTGTCTTAAGAAATGAAGGTCTGGCTGACAGGATGGAAGGGAGGCACTGGGGGGTGGGGCTGAAGGGGTCAAGGGGTGGAGCTGAGAGGGTCAAGGAGTGGGGCTGAGGGAGTCAAGTGGTGGTGTTGAGGGGGGTCAAAGGGTGGGGCTGAGGGAGTCAAGAGGTGGGGCTGAGGGGGTCAAGGGGTGAGGCTGAGGGAGTCAAGAGGTGGTGCTGAGAGGGTCAAGGGGGTGGGGCTGAAGGAGTCAAGAAGTGGGGCTGACGGGGTCAAGGGGTGATGCTGAGGGAGTCAAGTGGTGGTTTTGAGGGGGTCAAAGGGTGGGGCTGAGGGAGTCAAGAAGTGGGGCTGAGAGGGTCAAGGGGTGAGGCAAAGGGAGTCAAGAAGTGGGGCTGAGGGGGTCAAAGAGTGGGGCTGAGGGGGTCAAGGGGTGGAGCTGAGAGAGTCAAGGGGTGGGGCTGAGGGAGTCAAGGGGGTGGGGCTGAAGGAGTCAAGAGGTAGGGTTGAGGGGTCAAGGGGTGGGGTTGAGGGCGTCAAGAGGTGGGGCTGAGGTGGGTCAAAGGGTGGGGCTGAGGTAGTCAAGAGGTGGGGCTGAGGGAGTCAAGAGGTGGGGCTGAGGGGGGTCAAGGAATCATTCCAGGCAAATGGAAGCATTAATTTCAAGCAAATCAAGAAGTTGGGCTTACCTGAGGTTTGAGGAACAATAGACTGTCGAGCTAGAATAAAATGAAACAGAATTGGAAAAGATAGATAGGGCCTAAGGAAAGACAATAGTCATTACTATAGTACGCATGTTCAATATTAGAAATTTGAGAGGTTGGTAGCAGGACACAAGAAATAATAAAAGTTTAACTTTCCATAAGGGAAGCTTAGCAAAATCTCAAATTATCATCTGAGGCGAGGTAGGTTATTAATATTCTCTGGTTTTCCTTCTCAAGTGACAGTCATTATTATAATGAGGGATCTCCAAAGTAATTTGTATTTCTTGGAAAGAAAGTATTAAAAATTTAAATGCTTTCACGTACTAATTCATGAACCTGTGCTACTTCGGAATATTAACAAACATATCCAACACCTAGGAATGCTACAGCAAAGTGAACAATAGATTGTTTATCCACACATACTCATTAGTCACAATTCCCTAGAGATAATTTGTCAGTCTTTTACATAATCCCATGGCTTATTATCTGCTAAAAAAGTGGGGGGGAGGAAGGTATTTTATTTCTTAGCAAGACTGTGGTCAATTCTTATTATAGATACGAATCTTTTGCATATTCAAATCTACTTGGAGATATTTGTTTTCTTATGCCCTTCCGAAGACATATATTTTTAAAGTGTTAATGTAGCTGTTCTCAGTATAAACATATGAACATATACACATGGCTGCGTTTATTTTTTTCCCCGTTTTGCTATTAGTGATTATTCTAAAGTGCTCAGTTTAGCACTTCCCCATTCTAGGAATTTAGTTGCTCAGTCATGATGAAAAAGAAGAGACTGCACTCAGTCACAGAGTTTTCTCCACCCCCCCTTTTTGAACTACATGAAAATTATTTTTGCAAGGCTACAACTTGTTTGCCATTCCACTGAGTCAGAGATAGACTGCATCTCTGTCTTTTGATTAGCAAGCAAGAATTCAAACAAGTCCAATCATGCATGAAGGCATCTAATGGAATTCAAATATAAATATAATTGACTAGTGCCAGAAGCGCAAAATTTGTGTAATTTGCATGGCAAGGGCAGGGTTAATAAATAGAAGAAAAAGACTCAGGAGCAGCTTCCAGAGAGGCAGAGATGCCGAGGGCTGAGCATTTCCCTGAGCTTCTCTGAAATGGGAGTTGATCAAGCAATTAATTCAGTTAAAAACACAAAAGCACCCTTGGACCTTAATCTACCTGAGGAAAGCGATCCAACCCAAATACATAAAATTGATTGACTAAGACAACTTTCCAGCGAGGTGGAAAGTCTCATAAAACTCCAGAAATGGAATACAAGGAACAAGGTCATTTGGCCCCTCCTGTCTGTCATCACCGAGTTGTTTCATCATGATCAAATACAGCTCGGTGGTGTGGGTGGGACTCCATCTTGACTAATGAATCTACACTGAAACTCCAGTCACTATTTAAAGTGATTCCTCCCATCCCACATTGCACCCTTCCAAATCACACCCACAGAAATATTCTCAAGTGCAAAAGAAACAGTGTCAAAGACCAGGATCTGGGATTTGGGATTTGAGTTTTTGCCCTCTGTGTCATTTGGTTCCCAAAGACTCAGCATGCTACCACACTGTGTGATTAGAAAAAAATAAAATAAAATTAGTCTTCTATCTGTCTTTAGTTATGGCCAAACTAAATGGATGCTTTGGTAGGCTAGGGTTGGTGTCTGCATTTGTATATCATCACATCCTGTTTCCTGGCATGTTACCTTAAAGTTCACTTAATTAATACTTGTTGCCTGTCCCTGGCCTTCTTTGTTGACAAATCAAGAACCAATTGGGGAGCAAGACTTTGCATCAGAACCTCCCCTTACAAATACTTGCTGAGAAGATGAATATTTGAATGTATAATGTGGATTTATATACTTCATACGTTGGGTGGTCTTGCTCTATGAAGAGGAGATACTCTTGAGAGGAATCACTCTTCTGAAAAGTTTGGGAAGAATGTCAAGTAATTGAACATGGTTAATTAAAGTAGACCTCTAATAAACCCACAGGTGGATAATTTATGGATAGAATGCAAAATTCATACCCATTTGTATGCTTGGAAGTTGAAATCTCAAAACTGTTTCACCAGGCAGCTGACTCCAGTCTAGCCCTCAGATCTCTTCAGCACTGCTAGGGTTCTTCAGGATAAAACTTGGGATCTTGGTTCTAGGCGGCTGTTGGGTAAGACTCAGGTGTGCATTGCAAAGGAAACATGCCTGCTCACACTTACAGGGATTTCATGATTCAGGCATCATTTGAGTATAGAGATGAATAATGTCAGATGTTTGGATGAGCATAGCAGCCTGTGATGTACTCAATACTATGGGCGTGGAACATGGCTGTGTGGAACTTCTGGGCTCAAGGCAACCTTGTCTCAATATTCCACTATAGGTCAGTAGAAACAAGAAATATCCATCATTATTTGGGAAGGTTTCCTTTTCTCTAAAGTAAACTCCTTGCAGTAGCTCATAAAACTAAACCCCTAGGTGACCTGAGCAGTGGCTTTCAACCTTCTTAATGCTATGACCCTATGATACAGCTCCTCACATTATGGTGATCCCAACTGTCGCAAGGAAAGATGCGACAAGTCCAGGTTCTTCTCTGCAGTGCTTTATTCAGGACCTTGCTTTTCTTCTCCAACATGGGGCCCCGAGCCTGTCTTTTGCCACCCTTATATATCCCAGCAGCCCTCGCTTAGGGGCATGTCGCATTGTGATAGGAGAACTAAGGTGCACCTCATTAGCATACCAGTGCTGAGTCACTGTGTGGTCGTACTGCGCATGCGCCAGAGTTGTTTACCAGGACTAAAATTTTCCTGCCAGCGCAATGGTGCTGGATAAAGTGGCTTCCCACACCCAACCACAAAGTTATTTTCATTATTACTTCTTAACTGTAATGTTACTTCTGTTTGGAATCTTAATGTAAATATCTATGTTTTCTGATGATCTTAGGTGATCCCTGTGAAAAGGTCATTTAGCCTGCAAGTCATGGCCCACAGGTTGAGAACTGCCGCTGACAGTCTCTCTGATCAAAGCCATTATGGAGAAGAATAAAACCTACCTACTTCAGAAGCCATAAGTTTGCCCAGGATACTGTTTTGGGTTGGAGGCAGGTAACAGTGATAACACAAAAATTCAACGAAACATGACTGGGTAGAGTTCAGAGAAACACAATTTAATTAAAGGTATAGGTACTTCATCTGTGACTAAGGAAGTTCTGGGGAATTGTCAGTCCTATTGCCAGCCTAATATTTAAACCAGTTTGCTTCCCAAACAAATAAGCCATGATAGGCTCTAAGAACTGGGGGAATCTACCAGTGCAGTACCTTTTCATACATTGCTTTCCTTCACCAGATAAGTACTTAGGGTGACCTGCAAGGCCAGGAAAAGAGAAGGTAGCCTCTGGTATCTCTCCCTTCCAGTTTGTCTCTGTAGCACTGTAGTCAGCACACTGCTAGTAGAGTATTAGATGTGTATATATATAATATATATATATATATTATATATATAAACAAGTGAATCTGAGGGGACCAGCTGCACCTGTTGCAGCATCTCCATCCTCCTGGTAGGAACCAAACATGCATGCACATTTGTGTGATTTCGTGTGCTAGTTAGCTGCTCTTAGGTTTGAATTGAAACCTGAAGCCTGAAGCAGGGGTCAGCCATGATGTTCAGTGATAGAATATTCATTGGTGTAGGTAAGGCCCTGGGTTTCATCCCCACCTCCAATAAATCAATCATAAAAAATTACATTTTTAATTCTTTATTTACATAGAATAACATTAAATAAAATCTAAGTCACACACACACACACACACACACATGCCAGGAGTAGTGGCTATATTAGTTTCTTGACTTATTACTGTGGTAAAAATAATAACCCCGTCTGACAGAAGCATTGGGGGCAGGGAGATGGATCAGTGGGTGTGTTTCCTTCGCATGCCTGATAACTAAAGCTAGAGAGAGGGTCCAGGGTTCAGAGTTCATGGAGAGTATCTGTCTCAGGGGAAGGTAGAGCATCAAGAGCTGGAGGAGGCTGGCCACGTGGCCTCCACAATCCAAAAGCAGAGGAAGATGGACATGGACAGAAGGTAGCATCCAGTTCCGTTTTCCATTTTATACAGTCCAAGATCTCCAGGGAATGTGTTCATCCATAGTTCAGATGGGTCTTCTCACAACATTTAACATAATCAAGGTAAACTGCCCCGCATCGCCCCGCCCCGCCCCGCCCCGCCCCACCCCGCCCCGCCCCGCCCCACCCCGCCCCGCCCCGCCCCACCCCGCCCCACCCCGCCCCGCTCCGCCCTGGGCATGCTCAGAGGCCAGCCTCCCAGGAGACTATTTAGATTCTGACCAGTTGACAACACTATTACAGTAGCGCGCACCTCAAATTCCAGTACTCTGGGAGTCCAGGCAGGATAAGGAGTTCAAAGTCAGCCTTAGCTACGCATGGAGTTGACGATCAGCCTGGGTTAACCTGAGACTGCCTGAACCCTAAAGGAAGCAAGAAAACAAAATTCCCAGCATGCCGAATTAAAGAAAGAAATAAAATCCCCACATTTTTTACACCTTTGGTGAGACTGTTCCCTTCCTTTTTTGTATGAGAACTCATTTTCATTTTTGCGGATTTTGTATCCAGCCTTGTGTGGAAGAAATAGCCAGAAGCCATTTCCTGATTCTCTATGGCTTGATTAATGACACGGTTCTTCTGAAATTCCTCACTAGAATGGCTCTCTTAGTGATGTCTCCTTTCCAACCCGCATTCACCAGCTTCAAGGAGCAGGTACTCACATAAGATGTGGGAAAAGGGATTAAAGTTCAGGGAGCTCACTGAAGTCCATTCATGCATGTCCTTAAGCCTTTCCCAGAACATAGTTTCATCTGCGTTGTTCCAAATGATCTTAGATATTGATACTTTACGCACAAGACGTTGGCTGCTTCAGTAGTGATGTACAAACACCCTGGCATCTTCTAATGCTACCCACAGTGTTCATTGACATCTAGTTGGTCGTGTGCATTCCAAAGCGGAAAGGATTGTTGCTAGAATGCCTGCTGCACTTCCCGGTTCAGGTGGGGTATACACAGGTCTCTTGCTCCTCAGTCTTCAGCTAGGCTCTTGAGTAGACGTGTTGGAATAGCTCTATGTCATTTCATCCACCTCTGCCAAAGCCCCGCGGTGGCTTTCTCCACTCCTGGATTCCTGTGAATAAGAATAATTCCAACGCTCTCAGCTCCTTGTTCTGATATTTCCCCAGCTATCTGATGTCTTTTACTCCGATCTGCAATGTTTCCTTCAGCATCTCGGAGCACAGTTGGCTAAGATTGATTGAATACCTCTAAACGAAAGGACCGGGTTCTGTTTAATTCTCTTTTGGATGGGGGAATTGATTTGTGGGGTCTCCGTGCGCTCTGATAAAAACACTTTATGTTTTTAGTTTTTGTTTCCACTTAACACTGGAGCCTGAGATCTTGTTTTATAGGCGTCAGATTTCTATTCTCACAGCGTCTAGCCCGGTAGATCAATGGAGATAGATGAGACCTCCAAGTGGCCGGCTTCTCTCTTTCTATATCTGACACTTAAAAAAAATAATGAATAACCACTTCACACCTGTTTGAAACAGCACCCAGCACACTCTCAGAAATGTCTGTCCCTATTTTAGACTTCTTGAGCCACACAGCATCCAGTATGGTCTATGTAGATGAATGGATTTGATGAGAGGGGCCATTCTCCGACAATTTTTAAAATTCAATTTTTGCAAAAGCAGGCGGCAGGCTGGATTTGGCCTACAGCCCACAGTGTGAAGTCCTAGATGAAGTTTATAGCTCAGACATCTCTCCTGAATCCTCCTCAATCTCTTTTTCTATTCTCCTTACAAATATACTCTGACCCCGGTGGGTCTTTGTATTTCAAATATTACCTCCACCTCTGGTTAATGTGACTTGACTTCTACAATGGTTTCTAAACTTATTTAGGGTCATCCTAAGCATATTTATTTTGAAGTAGTTAAGACGTAGATTGTTGTCTTTCTCTAGACTGGGAGAATTCTCTAGCTGGTGAGAGAAATCACCCTTTTCTTTTTTTAACTCTCTGATCAAATTCCCCACTGTAAATATTATTAAGGCCCACTGACTAAAATATATCTTCCTTTATCCCCCTCCTTCACAGGTATCACAGGGTGTGGTTTTACTCAGCTTGCCTCTTGGATTAATAGTCAACGTGGCCACTGTCAGTATTCTGAACTAGTGGGTGTCCAGAAGTGTTCAGACCAGGCTGCATAACCTTGCCAGGAAATTAGAGCTCTGGGTCCCATGAAGACTTTCGGTCTTGTGGGGAGGGAGCTGGAGATGAAGAGATCCTGGCCTCATGCCAAGGATGAGAAGCTCCACAGCCTTCTTGCTTTTAGGCCACGTGTAAAGAAAGAAGTGTAACCTGGGTGCTGGAGGCAGACAGCATGGAAGGACCTCTCATGAGGGGAAATTGCCAGACTTTCACCCAAGAGAGAATGCAACAGCTAGTCTTCCATTGTATGCCCCTTGAAGCTAAAACAGGGATGGGTCTAACATCTGAGATGGAGAACCTGGAGGTTTCTGTGAAGTTTTTCAATTGGTCCTCACCTGTGTTGGGGGGGGAGGAGGGGGTGGAAGGAGAGCTGGATGCCTATTTCAACTATCTTAAGTCACTTATTAACCTTCTTTTAATGGTATCTTGCTTAGACTATGAGAAGTACCTTCTAGCTCTTGCTTCCTAAACAGCAGGTGGTCACGATGCTGAACCTCTCTGGAACCTCTCACCTCTGGTCCAGCTGGTAGGGTGAATCCTTAATAGAAACAGGAAAAAAAAGGAATGATTGACAAAGGGAGGGAAAAAAGGGGGAAAGGCGAGAACAAGGGAAGAAGGGAGAAAGAGGGGCAGAGGTAAGAAATGCTAATATTGATTAGGAAAGTGGTTTACAAACTTTTACAACTTTAGCATCAGGATTACATTATCCAAGTTTCTCTATAAAGTGCTATTTCTCTGTCTGATCTGCAAATGCTTGAAGTTTATTCTCCCAAGCAGATGATGAACCATACAGCAAATGTTCATGTGCTTTTCTTCTATTTCCTTTCAACACAAATTTTACAATGTGAAACTGCTAGGTTTCCTAAATATCTGAACTTGGGATGTGGTGGTTCCCATGAGCTCAGGTTGCATGTCATAGTTACAATCATTCCTTTGTAAATTCCTTGTTATAGCTCACTCATCCAATTTCAAGCTATTTTTAAACTACAAATGAGAGGATTAAAATGTTTCTTCATAATTGATAGTATTGAAATGTGAGGATAATATAAAATTTATTTTTCTTTTAGATACTGTGTGTGTTGTTTCAATTATTATATCAGCCAAAGATATTCCCCCTTCTAAACAGTTCTTACAATAATCAGCCATAATTGGACTTAATTCAAGTCCTCGGTGCCGTGATTCAGTGGAATCAAGTCCTGTGCTTCCTGAGTGGGTATCTGTAGGATTAGGAGAAATCACTACAGATGATAGGTAGTAGTCACAGGGATGCTGAGAATACAGAGGTGGGCAGCACACATCAAAAGCACAGTGTACACACTGTGGCTATTCGGTGCATGTAGCTATTGCTGGTGTGGTTCAGCGTCAGCTGGATGGGGTGAACAGCTTATTCAGAAAATTATTTGAGGAAACGATAATCCAATTTTTAATTTATGTTCAACAGCAAAACTCTTATGAAGGAGCCTTAAAATTGTACTGTTTGGGAGGAATCAAAGAGGTAGCAATCGGCCATTTCTGACACAGCTGGAAATGGAGCTGGTGGTATTCTTTGTAGCTGCACTGTGTGTTGTTTGACCATCCACACTGCAGCTGCCGCTGAGTTGAAGCACTGCTGACTTATTCTGTGGAGATTTCCATTGGCTCCTTCATCTGCACAAGACTGTGCATCCTGAACACATAAGGATCTGATGGACAGCAACTCACCACCTTGCTTTACGAAGCAACTTCATGATCCTGCTTTTAAACTTCTATTATTCTAGATTAGCGGAGATTTTTAAATAAATGTATGCATGAAGGCCTTTATAAGGTCACTTCATGGAGTTGTCACATGGGCTGAGTTTGATGATGCATACATGTTTAGCATAGGCTGGCACACAACTGGACATTGGTTCTTTATTATTCTTGATTACCCAGAAAATAAGTGTGACTTTCCTACCAGTAAGAAGAAATGTAACCGTTTTCTGTTTCCCTTGTTTCTAGAGCCTGTGTGACCTTTGACCTATAAACTTGAAGGCGATGTACACTAAGCCATGGTAAACAGAAATAGCCACCAAGGTTGAAAATGATACAAAAAGATATTTATTATGCACACAAACATGCATAGATAGTACACATGCAGTCTATCTGAAGATTCCATTTAAGTCTTTGCTCATTGAAATACAAAGGAGTCTACACTTGAGAAGTAAGCTCCAGCCTCGTGCCCCAGTTAGCCGGAGGAACGGACATCCAGGCTAGCTCATTGCCCATTTGGGTGTCACTGATCTTGTCAGTGGAGGTCCTCCCAGGAAGAAAACAAGGAAATGTCAGTCCCCCAGTCCTATTTGAAAACCTCCCAGAATAGTTCCAATCACCTCAAAAAGTAGGATGAGATTTCCAGGAAATTCCCTGAGATGTTTAATTCTTAACTGGTTAATTTTTAAACTGGTTTGAAATTTTTATTACGTCTCATTACATACAAGTAAGAAAATCCAACAACCCCAAAACTAGACAAACAGAATACTGGAACCAGACCTGGAAGAAAAAATCAAATCACTGGCTCAATGCAGAATGAACCTTAGTGTCTCTGACAGAAATTTCCTTGCCTAATATATTCATTATATTTCGCTACATTTCCATTTTAATTATCATGAAGAAAAGGCAGCCGCCCTTTTGCCAAGTGCAGTAATTTATACTCGCAATGGTAAGATAAGTAATACCACTCTAAATACATCATAAACAAAATATTTATTAGGAAAGCCTCATTAGCATGCATTTCATTCTGATAATAAGGTTTAGGAATTTAAATTAATATCACTGTTATTCGAGAACATGGCTATTAACATTTAATAATGTTTAGCATTTATATAGTCCTTTGTGTTTCCAAAGTACTTTAGCCATTAATTAATTAAACCCCAAATTATCATTATGAGCAGGTTCAGCTCATGGTTCCCTCCATTATAAAATTATATTCAGTAAGTATTTTTAACTTTTCCAGCTAGAAGTTCTCATCAGCAGTAAATGTCTTAAAAGTTCTCTCTTGCAGTCAGGTTGACTGTCTACCCAGACAAGAATTCCTCAATGGATGCCTATCAGGGTTTCCCTACTCATGACCTGAGAGAACCAGAGACGGGCAGCTGACAAGAGAACTCTAAATTGTCACAGAGTGCCTGGGTTTCTGTTCTGCTGGTTTTATTATAGGTGCTCAGGCTCCATTACCACACACTGAGATACCTGTCAAGGTCATCCTTCAAGGTCAGGCTTTACAATGGAATCCATACTTAGTATTTATCCAGCTAGGATATGTCACACACACAAAGTGCCCTTTGATTTAAAAATGAGATGGAGGGTGGGAGAGGGAGAAAACGAGGGAAAGAGAGAAGGGAGGGAGGGAAGGAGAGAGAGAGGGAGGGAGTTTCTAGCAAGCAAACCTTCCTACATGGAGGAGAGGACTAAACTGTCATCTTGAGAATACAATGGGGCACTGTCACTAATAGCATGCTTTGGCCCTTAACAATGCATACTCGGCCTTAGCAGTGACCTAGCCAGCCTTGTGGGGACTATCATCCAAAAAGACTTCTCAAATGGTGTTGGATCCCTTCTGGAGAGAATGTCAAGCAGGTGCCACTAATCCTCAGGAGGCACTGGATTCCTTCATTGCGGACTTCGAAACCCACACAGAGCCTCCTCAGGAAGGGAAGAGCAGCCTCACTTACCCTTGCTTCTCTGACAACAGTCTGTGGCTGTTCCCTTTAGATAAGGGGTCCTCAGCTTTAAGAGAGTCTCCAGGCTGGTTACTTAGCTGGTGGAATAGCCAGATGACCATCCCTATGGTTATCCTGAAGAAGCCAAGGCATCGCATGCTATTGGCTTCCCCTGATGGATAATTGTTTCAAGGCTAAGAAAAACCTCTGAAAACACTGGTGCCCTGATAGAATAAAGTATGGATTTATTATCAGCAAGGAGAGAGAAAATTACTATCGTCCGCTGGAGTGAAGAATGCAGGAGCAGACTCTAAGCACGGTCACCCTGTGGTCTGCATGCTGCCTTTCTTGGCTCTCTGCTGGGTTCACAAACACCAGGCTTTAAAACGCAGATCCACCAGAGTAGTCAGGATAATGGGCTCCACCTCCAGTGGTCCAGAACCTTCCAGGAAGGAGTCACTTTATACAGCAGATCAAAACAAATGTAATGTTTTTTGTTTGGTTTGGTTTTTAAGTAAAATGTGCTCAGCATTATATAGCCCCATAAATCCTAAACATGCTACAAAATTCCCATCCTGGGGGACTGAATTTGCTGGGTTGTAGAGATGGCTCATTTTCCATAGGTCTTCACGACCCTGTTGCTAATTTGAAACTACCCTTGGGGATCCTCAATGCACTTGTGCTTTGTTCCAGAAAGAGGCAGGTAGGAAGGAAGGGAGGAAGGCAGGAGAGGAGGAAGAAGGAGAGGGAAGGCAGGAGGGAGTGCATTGGCCTTAACCTTAAAATCCTATGAGTAAATATTACCCTGATTGGCAGACATAGCTGATGTCCAAATATTTATTTCCAGTTTGAACTATCACCCTTCAGTACTTAATGACTCTTATTAACTAAATACCATAGAACCCTAGGCTACTCAGATCTGATATTTAAAGCCTCCACAATGACACGTGTGACTTCCCAAGCCACATCCTTTCCTGTCTCCCACGCACACAGAGCTCCGGGAAGACACAGGGCATCTGACTGTTCTCTGAATCCACTGCTGATTGTCCAGTCCCAAGGTATTCTTCTTAGGACCCACTATGGGGAGGGATAGTGTGTCATGCTCCAGGCTTTTGTCTGAGCTGTTTCCATGAACCAAAATACTCGTATAGTTTCCAGTCCACCGTGGAATGCAGCAGGAGACAGAGCCTTCCCTCACTGCCTTATTATCTGAAGCATGTGGAGCTTTCAAACACGGTCAGGACTCACATAATGGAAATGGATTTTTAAAGTAAACCAATTTTTTTCCCCATGCTTGCAACTGTGAAACAGCACTGAACCCTGAACCTCAACACATTTAATTTAGGGGAAGCCTTATAGCATGAAGCTCTCTCAACAGAAGCCTAGTACAAATGTAAGAAATTTAACTCAAATATAGAATGGACGCTACTCAAAGACTCAGCCATGTGAAAGAAACTGAGCTGGGGGTGCTTCATAATAATAAAAAGAAATGGCCTTTCTTTGGGAAACTTCCTGGGCCAGAAACTCCAATGTGGAGAGTTTGGATGGATTCAAACACAGAAGCATTGCTCAGGAGAAGTCTTCTGGCTGACTCTGGGGAAATGCAGAGCCCTTTGAGAATAAAAGCAATTCTGTGGTGATTGAATAGATGGGTGCTAATGATGAGAAGTGGGGTACCTAGAGTGTTAGGGATGGAGCATTCAAGGCCAAACAAACAAGAGGCAATATGTAGAACAAGGCTAGTGCTAACATTAATGCATGTGTATATAATGGGAGGACACAGCATGCTTGTATGAGTGGGAGTGGGGATGGTTGCCTTATTAACTTAGCAACTGCTTTATACATACAATCAACATGAGATTTCTAAGATGTGGGAAATGAGAATTTGAAACATCTTACCTACAAGCCAAATGAACTGTTCAGTGGCTGTCACCTTTTTAATTTTGAAAATATGTGTTTGGGTAGGTGTGTGCATATGCAGGAGACACTTGAGAACTCTGAAAACAACTGGCTCCAAGTTTTTTCAGGCTTCCATTTCTAAGTAAGTATGAGCTACTGGGATTGTCTAAATAAAAGAAAGACTCACAGGGAAGGGAAATACAGGGAGTTGGGAAGGAATAAGTCAGATTTGGTTGGTGACACATTCCAGGATGTTCTTTCCTGTCTCTATGGATAGCTTTTGGCAACTTGTTTTACCAGGGCCTTATTTCAGATTCATCATGGAACTGGGGACATGGTCAGAGGATGAAAATGCAAGACAACAAATGTGATGACCCAACTCCAATCCCCAGGACCCACACAAAAGGAACAGAGAAATGTGCCTCTATAAAGCTGTCCTCTAAATGCAACACACACACATGCACGCACACGCGCACACACGCACGCATGTGCACACACATATATAAACATATACTAACACTCTCACACATACACTCACACACTTAAACACACACAAAACAATGAAATCCTCACACTCTCACATACACTCTGACACACATTCACATACACACACTTAAACATTCACATACACACACACACATTCACATACCACACAGACACACACGCAGACACTCACATACAACCTCACACATACACTAACACATTTAATCAAACATGCACATTGAACAGTGACATACACACACTCACCCATACAGTAATGACATATACACACCCACACATACAATAACACACTCAAGAGTACAGTAATAACACAACATGCATATATGACAATAGCACACACATAACAATAATACACACTCATACACATACACTGATAGCACCCATACTCACATACATACATTTTTGAAGTGTGCACTGGGATGGGAAGAGGGTGTTTTGGAACAGATTTAATCAGTTCACCCTCCAGGCAATTGTGAACTCAGCAACAATATGGCCCACTTAAGGCAGGAAGAGGGTCTCGAGCTGATTTGTAATTTTTCTGATGAGCCTATTTTCCTCAATTTTGAAAAAAATAATAATTAATTAATTAGCATAGCACAATTCATTTCATTTTATATAATGCTATACGATCCTCTCTTGAGAAATACACTCAGGCACAAGGCTGATGCTTGCACACACCTAGCCCCTCCTAGGAGAGGGCTCTTTGGGGATTTAAAGCATCTCTTTTAAGTGAAGTTAAATTCCATAGGAGGAAAAGATTACATATTATCTTGTATACAATGGCTTTTCCTCCCACTTTTCTTCCCGAGTGGAAAGGCAAATGATAGAAAATAAAAGTGAGGTTCAGAATTACATTAAACCTTGGCAATTTGTGAGCTGTTATGTTAGGGATGATTTTGTGTCTGGTATAAATTCTCAGCACAATGGATCCAGCTCTGCACCACGACTCGCATTAACATTAATAAGAGCCGTGCTGCTAAATTCCTCAAATCACAGAAAATCTCTGCACTGAATGGGAAACGCTGGGGAATTAGGTGTGAGGCAAACGGTGGGTCAGAGAGCAGAGAGAAGTGGGCTGGGAGGAACTGTTAGTAGGCAGGGAACACTGGTCAGACAGCCAAGCTGCACACAGCCTGCAAAGTTAGGAGGACTGGCCTCAACTCTTCTCTGTGTAGACTTGGAAGAGTCACTGTTTTCCCGGAGTCACATTGTATTATATAAAGTTAATGCCATGGTTGGAATTTAGCAATCACAATAAAAAAAAAAAAACAGCGAATGTCACTGCAGGTACACAGCCAAGGCCTTGGAATATCTTATCCTAGCAGCTCAATCTGGGAAAGAGAAATTAGAAATATTGCGGTGAGGAAACTTTTTTTTTTAACAAGTCAGGATAAGGGATAGATGGGTAAGATTTTTTACCTCTCCCCATTTGTGCTTATCTTAGAGATGTGTTGATTTGTAGATTAATTAAAATATGACTTCCACCAGTGACATATGAGATTTGATGAGTGTTGAGGCACTGGTGTGCGCAGAGGATGCCAACCATATTCAAGAGAGCATGCCACTGTATGGCCACACTCTCACCAGCCTACACTGGCCATCCCTGTCTTCCTTAGGCATCACTGGAGTAGTCCACATTGTAGCACTAAGACTAACTTTGTTATTTCATCTCATCTTATTACCAAGTAAAACTCTGTACCGAAATCTGTTCATCAGCTCACCTTCCAATTGTAAGGACCTTCCAGTTGTATCCAAAAGTCTCTGTGGTGAACATCATGGTACCATGTTTAGGAGGTAAGTTTTCATTTGGGGAAGATGAGTCCTTAAGACTAGGTGAGCTGTGTCCTGTTTTAAGAAGCTGGTTTTACACTGTTTTCCCAAATGGCACTGCATTCCTATCCACAGGCCTTTATAGTTCCTGGGCTCCTCAGGTATATGCAGCAATCACCACCTTCTACCTGGGACAAACTTTCACATGCTTAGATATTCTTTTAAAATTCTCCCATATCAGCTTGCATTCATGTTGGCCAAAAGTTGGCATTCACATGGTCTAGGTCCAGGGTGGTAGAATCATTAATCAGAGACAGGCAAACTAAATAAAGGCCACCATCTAGCTGATGTTCTCTTTGGAAACTTCTCGAGTCCATGGGCTGTGGCAGTGTCAGATATTTTTTTTTTGATTAATTTAATTGCATCAAACACGTCTTCCTCTTCGTCCTCCTTCAGAGAGACTCTTCCCCCATTCTCCCTCCCCTTCTCCTCTGAGAGGATGGGCATCTCTATCCTGGTGCATCTAGTCTTGACCAGGGTAGGCGCATATTAGATTTTCCAATGTTGAAGCAATGAGACTCCCTTTCAGGGCTGGTTCTTGGCCACGAGTTTCCTTTGTCTCCAGACTGCCTGCATTCCTCATGGTATCACTCCATCCCCTAAGCCCAGATGCTCTCTGACTGCCTCACTATATGGACTTATTGCTCCAGATGTTAAAGGCACATTATGATTTACCCATGATGACAGTTCTCAAGGTCTCTCTGTATTTAAGATTAAGTGATTCATCCTCTCATCTTCAAAAGTCCTTTCTTCTATAAGAGGATCATATTTATAGCCCCTGACCACATTCAAGAAAGGGAGATCATACCACAGCATCATTTAAGGATTTAGGCCATTAGAGGCCATCTTAGAGTCCTGGGTAGTACAGAACGATTAACTTGAATGTAGCAGCTCATAATTTTACATTCCCCTAATGACTAAGACTAAGTAAGCATCATCTTATGTGTTTTATGGTACTATCTAGTAATAACATTACAGTTTTAATTAATTCCTCTGTCTCTGTAATACCATTTTTTAAAAGCTTTAAATATATCATTAATGTTAAGACTCTTGTTGTATTTATATAAAATCGATATCCTAAGATCATTGGTTCCTCTGATCAACAAAGATACTGTATCTTGCATCTGATCTTTCCTCCAACTGTGGACTTTGGTGGTTTTGTGCATAGATGTCTTAAGGATGTTTGTGAATGTTATCCCTGATATTTTCTCGGCTTTGTTAACATTGTTATTTAAATTGTATTTGTCGATAGTGTGGAGACATTCCCCTGATGTTTGCCTGTAGAATTCATATGCTATGCCTTTACTGCAATCAACAGTTTCAAGAGCCCTTTTGAAGATTCCCTCAAAGTTTTAGCATAAAAATCATATCATCTGAAAGGAAGTTTTTGCTTCTTGCTGCTCAATCTGTTCACCTTTCTTTATTTTCATTCTCTCTTTGCACTGGCTTCACAGAAGTTAGACCAACGAAAGCACAGACCACTGACTAGTACCTGCCCTTCATAGAAAAGCCTCTATTAACTCTAATGGAACAACAGATTTTTTTCTGAGCAAACTTTCTCAGATTCAGGATGTTTCTGTCTAGTTGTTGGTTGCCAATGAGGTTTTTGTTGTTGTTCTGAAGTCATGGATTACTTTCAAATCTATAAAATAATTTTTCTACATCTACTGAGACAGTCATGCTATTTTTTTCTTTCTTTGGCTTTTAATGAAGTTCATTGCTTTGTGTCATCCTGTTAATACTATGCATACAAGCTAAATCATTGTTGTACCCATGGAAAACTCCAGGTGGCCCATCATATGTTATCTATTCTAGTAATTTTGTACTTCTAGAAGACATGAGTTCAATTCACAGTGCCCACATGAACAGGTTCACAATCACCTATAACTCCAGATCCAGAGAATCTGATTCCCTCTTCTGGCTTCGAAGGGAAACTGCACACACACACACACACACACTCAATATGCACCCCTCACCCATACACATAATTAAAATTAAAGAGAAATTTAATAACTTAATAATTTTCAAGAAATTATGTCTCTCACCCATACACATAATTAAAATTAAAGAGAAATTTAATAACTTAATAATTTTCAAGAAATTATGTCTCTGTGTTCTTGAGGATATTGACTTTGGTTTTACTTTATATAAGTATCTTTTTCACTTTTCTTCACAGATTGAAATGATTTTTGTGCAAAACTGTCTTTCTTTCTATGTTTGATAGAATTTACCTATAATGATATCAGGCCTAGAATTTTCCCCTTTATAAGTTATTAAGGTTCAAATCTGCTTCCAAAAGGTCCAAGTCACCAACCTGTCATTAAGGAATGAGCTTTGGAAGTTGGTTTCTAAATGGAGAGTTCCCAATTTTGTCTGAGTGTTTACTTGTCATAAAGTCACTCACAATATTCTCCTATTATCTTCTTCAAGTCTGCAAAGTTAATAGTGTCGCCTTTTTATTTCTAATATTGTTAACTTGTAATTAATTTGTATTTGTTCTGTTCAGTCTATTCAAATAGCTAAAAAGTGTTAGAATTTCTCAACAATTCTGATTTCTCCTCTTGACCTTGTTGCATGGTGATGTTTGGCTGCTGTCGTTGGTTCTTTTGTTTCTGCTTTTCAATTAAATGATTATTTCTGCTTTCCTTGGCTTTAATTTGCTAGTTTTATAGTTTTCTGAAGTGGGAGAGAAGATCCCAGATAGGTTTCTTCATGTCTAGTAAAGACAGCATTTGTCTGTTTGGTTTTTTGTTTTGTTTTTGTTTTTGTTTTTTGGGAGAGGGGTAAAGCCTGAACATTAAATATCTGTGCTCACACAAATACAGTTTTTTTGTGTAACATTTTAAGTTTTGATAAAGTCAACCTTTTTCTAGTTTTCTATGACTTGTAGATTACATTGGAGTGTGTTGCTTCAATATACTTGAAAAGTTTACAGATATTATTTTCTATTATTGAACTATATCTTAATTCATTTCTGGTAATAAAATATATTTTTAACAAAATACACACTACTGGGAAAATTGTGTGTGTGTGTGTGTGTGTGTGTGTGTGTGTATGCCTCAAAATAGAATCCATCTCCGACAACCTTCTATGTTCTCCTTATAATTCTTTTCATGGTTGCAGTGCTTTTTTTCTTGGGTTAATTGATTTGCTAATATTTATAATGTCTTCTAATATGATCAGTTTTCTGTGCACTGAGCTATTCAATTTGAAGCCCTTTGCTTTAGCTGTGGATTTACCTGTTTTATTTTTGCATTGTTACATGCTCCCAAGTTGTATATTGAACAGCATTTATCTACCACCAGGTGGGAAGACATCTACCTATAAAGCTATCAACTTTGGTCACTATGAAATAATGATCTTCTTTTCTCTTGGTAATATTTTTAACTGACAATTATTTTTCTTGATAATATTACAATTACTTAAATGTTACTTTTGTTAATATTTATATACTGTGGCTATATTGGTTTTCATAAATTTACTGTCGATATTTGTTTCTTTATAGCTCAAATACGATCTTGCTGATAGGCCTTTTAAAACAGATTCTGACAAGGTCTACCTTTAAATGAGATGCTTAAAACAAATACATAAGATGTAATATTGATTTTTTGATAGTAATGGATTATCTTGTCACAACCTTGCTTTATTCTGTTCTTCGTGCTTCCTTTTCTTCATTTTTGCCTTACGTTGAAAGGACTGAGTCTTTCTGTGATTTCTCCCATGGCCTTCACCCCTCCTCAGGACAGTCCAGCGCCATCCTCATCTCAACCCGGCATTTTCTAAATCTGCAAGTCTGACTTGGGTTGTTTGTTTTTGTTTTGTTTTGTTTTGTTTTCGCGAAGAATTTCATAGCACCTATTGCTTCCTCTGCCTCCATGAACATACAGAGTCTGTTTGTAATTTCTAAAACTCTCTTTTATGCCGATCCTGTTACATTTCCTGCTTCTGTGTCATTGCTTACCCTTATTATAGTTTTGTTTTTCCCAGGAAGCTTGAGAACCTCCTAAATTCCTCGTAGATGACAGCTATTATGGATTTACATAGTTGGATGGTGAGTTGTTTGAGGTATTTTTGAGCTGTGTAGAAGCAGATTGATCCTTGTGAGGTCTTTCTTACAGTTCTGATAAACAGAATGGAAGCGACCTTTGCTCTGGAATTAATTGGGCAGCACAGCCCAAGTGGGAGACACTCTCCTGATTTTCATTGGACCACAGTGAGATTTTCCACGTGAGCTGTTGAGAGCAAGAGCCTTGCCCACCTCTGTGTCTCTTGTGCTCTAGCCTAAGTCTCTCTCTCACTCTTTGTAGCTTCTCTACAACATGAGCTTAGAAGAGCTGTGTAGAGCATTCTAGAAGATTCTTCAGCAGAGTCGGGACCTGCTGTCTGTGCTATGCTTTTTCTCACTGATTCTCTGCCCTCCTGTTTCTGCCTACCTAGATCTTGCCCAATCCCCAATTCTGTCTCCTAAAATCTGTTTCCTATAATCCAAGAAAGGCACTGGAGCAGTCAGTGTGCCCTGTAAGGCTGCCCTCTGTTCCCCTTCTCTTGAATAATATTTATCCTCACTGCCTCTGGCCTGGTACATAGAAGCCATTGTTTCATGTTTTATGTGGGTTTTCAGTTGTGTAATGAAATCTCAGTCCAATTATACTTCATGGCTAGAAGTCAGTGGTTCTCTACCTTCCTAATGCTATGGCCCTTTAATACAGTCCCTCATAATGTGGTGACCCCTAGCCATAAAGTTATTTCATCGCTACTTTATAACGGTAATTTTGCTACTGTTATGAATTGTAAATATCTGACATGCAGGATATCTTATATGGAACTCCCAAAGAGATCATTTCCCACAGGTTGAGAACTGCTGCTAGAAATAGAAGTCTGTGCTGTATCTGTCTTTAATAAAAATAAATATTTAGATATATACGAATATAAAGAATGACATTAGCTGAAATTTTCTAACCTAGGAAGAAATCATTTTTAATAATACATTAAATTTTCACATAGACACATTCATGGCAAGATGTTCTTCAGCTTGCTTTTTGGGTGAATAAAAATCAATCGGTATGATTAGTTTTAAGAGGGCTCCAATTCCAGTGAATAGATAGAGCTCTTTAACTCACCCTTCATAACTGGGCAGTCAAACTCCCCCAACATATAGTTTTTAGGGTTGTCTGTTGAAGTCCAGACAATCTCACCCCAAGCTGATTACTGCTTGCCCTACGTGGAGTCGATTTTAAAGTTTGAAAACTCGTGTTCTGTGGCTTTGCCTCTCACACGTTTTGCTGGAATTCTTACCAAGGAGAAAGATGAGAAGAAATACAACTGATTCTGATGGGTAATGTTCTGACCTAAGACTGGTAGACTGCGGAATTTTTGTGTTTAGCTTCAGTCTGAACTTGCTGAGAAAATTGAGGTTTTAAGACTCAATCGGATGGAAATATCCAGAATAAGGCTTAGGCTGCTCGCTTACTGGCAAAGTAACTAGAATTTCACAATACTTAAGCAAGTTAATTCAAGTTGGTGCTGGAGGCAAACAGAACATTTTAATCATGAATGGTGGCTCAAAGCTGCATGGATAGCAAACACTACGATCTAGTAATGGTCGATCTTTGTCTACTGAAATAATTGGGTGATTGAATCTATGTGCCCATAGACAGTGATCTCTGGGTTTGTACCTAATAGTTGTGTTTTATAGTCTTGGCAGACAGCTCTGGCTTAGAGCATAATGAATAATGAATAACACAGGTAGAGGTGTTATTGAGTTAGAGTTGAGATATGTTAATAGACACCGAGGTGAATCTGTAATCAACTAAAGTAACCCACATTAATATATTTTACGTTTGCAAAGCTTAGAAAGACAAATAGCTTCAATATCTTCTGCAGCAGAAAAAGAAAAGTAGATTAATGTTTACCTAGCAATCAGTATCTCTAATTTTCTATTGGTCTTACTAACAGCATATCTTCCATGAGGCCTGGACTGCATAAATTGCAGAAGTAGAACTGAAGTGTACAAGTCTGAAGAAAACTAACAAGGTGAAATCTATTCCCCCCCCTTAGTTCTTCAACATTTTAACTCTGAGAAACTATTAATTAGTTTTTTCGCCAAGTGTTCCAGCTTTAATAATAGACATACGGGAAGACAAGCTTTCAACAAAGAGAAAACTCTAATGCAGGGTTATTGCCAGATTAGAATAAGAGTGGCATTCTGCTGCAGAGTCACGACATCGAAGTCCCAGCCACAAACAGGGAAAGCAGTGGAAAGAGATGCTTGGAGGAGAAGGGCATGTGATAAACTGTCAGCACACAACCAGCCCTTGTGGTAACGCCTATGGCTAAGATCTGGCTCTTGAGCATCTCGAGTTCAAGGTTTGTCTCCACAGGCAATAAGAAAATAAAATTGAGAATAAAAGTTCGTGTCCCGCATAAGCACATCAGTCTTGCTTTGTTGGTTTTAGGAAACATTCCTTTGCTTTTTTATGGTGTCTAAAGGCAGCAGACAACATTCATCCCTGCATTTATGGATTCAGTCAACCATTGGTTGAGCTCTGTCTATGAATCCTACAGCGTGCTGACCTGGAAACACAGCAAAGAGGTGCAAGAGGCAGCGATTGCTTTTGAAAATTTCACCCAATAAATTATTGTAAGGAAGGTAAAAGGTGTTGAAAGCAACTTTCAATTCTCTGATCAGCTGTGTCATTGTTTTCTTAGGCTGCTGTTAAAACGTTCATGGTTTAAAAAAAAAGTAATTACTGAGCAAAAAACTGGGACATCCAAATAAAAGGACAAATTGTTAATAATAAATAATGTTACAATAAATAAATAATGCCAAGATTAGTGAAAGATGGGAATCATCTGATTGGCCAGTCAGAATGATGGTTCCTTTATATGGAAAATCTTAATGACTTATTACAATGAGGAAATGTTGGCCACCAGGAGTCTCCTATATAAAAAGATGGTCACAAGTAAACAAGGATATTTTCCTAACCACTAAGAAACTACTATTAGGACATGGAGAGAGTTAATTTTGGGGTTATGAAACAAACTCTTAAACCTGAATAGTAAAATTGACTTGATAGAAATCATAAACATGGCTAAGATAGAAATATTATCATAGCTACTCTCCCCTTAATACAATTTCATGTTATAAAGTTAGTTTAAAAGGTTTCCAAAGAAAAGGTTTTCAAAGAAAAATAGTAGCTAAGTAATAATAAGGGAAAATCAATTTTAATATATGTTTAAGTGCTTTACAGTACCCTGATCTGTTTGACGATCCACACATTTCATTTTAATGAAAATGATTTTTTTTTAAAATTGTGGTAAACAATAGCGATGTCCCATTACGGGGCAGTAAATCTTCCTCTATGTGTGTGTGCCGAGTTTAAGAGATAAGCTGAATATTTTTAGTCTGTGCCCCATGATCATTTCCCTCCTTTGAGCTGTGTTTTGCAGCTTGTCATATGCACATGTTCTCAGTCGTTGTGAGGGAGGTGGCACAGCGGTGTGAATAATTGATGTGCCTTGTACATCTGCTCTAAACAGGATTTCAGTATTGATAGGTGATCTCAGATGCCAACAGTGTAGGTTCTCATCAAGAGAAAGTAGCAGAGGAAAAGATGACATAATGCCTTAGAGATTACTTTCAACAGAAAAAAAAATCTTAAAATGTTTTGCTTAGCAGAAACTATCATTAATTCAAGGGACTCAGTTGTCTTGTGCATGAGATACATTTGCCCCATGAATCGGTCTTCCTTCTGAACTAACATTCCATAGCTCAGGTAACTCACGCTCACTGGGCCCTTTTGATGACTGTCCCTCAAATCCCAAAGTCCCCACGGTCAATTTCCTGTCCTGCAGGTTATTTCATTGCGCTGTGACTATTTGAGATATCATTATCACTAAATATTTCCAAAGCTCCCCATTTTGAGTTAGCTCTGAGAATACCAAATGTCTCCCATGATCGTGCGTATCCTAAGAATGGATTCTCCTCAGAGAGGCATGGGCTGCCCAATACCTCTCCCTTCATTCAAACACAGAAGAGAATTCTCACTGTTCCAGCCTGATGTACAGCCTGTCTCCCTCTGATATCACAGAACATTATCTCCCAATATAAATAGACTCACTGTCTGTCCACATTTCTTAAAACTATGATTAAATAGTTACCCTTAAGTAACCCAGCATGCTCTGAAATATAAAATGCTGTTGTAGTTTTCTGATAATAAGTCATTTGGAATGAACTCAGAAATTTGATCTCCTCTGTAGTCGAGTGTTATAAATAAAAATCTGATTCATGCGCCACCATTATTCAGAAATAAAAGGTGTTCAATTTGGTATTGTGCATCCAGGCCAAATTGATTGTATTCAGCCCTAGCATTTCAACCACTAAATTATTGTTTATGTTCATCGGTTAGTAAGTATCACAGGCTCCGCAATTGAGTTTTTTTTTTTTTGAGAGTGCTACATCAACCTTATCCACCATCAAAGTATAATGCTGAATAAATTCTATTACTTCTTAGTGTGAATATTGCCTCTCTGCTTTCTCTCTACTAGAGAATCCCTGTCATTCTATCATGTTGGGTAATGATGGCCTGTTGGGAAGAAACACATCCACACCTTCAGAGTTCCACACAGCCTGAGACCCTACTATAGGCCACCAGAAGAAAGACGGAAAATGCACCATAAAATTCCATAATAAACATTCAAGAAAGCCTTGGGATTCAGCAACAAAGGTTCTCAATTCTCAGAGAATCAAAAAAAAAATCACATTAGTAATTAAGTAGTTTGGCTGAGGTGGGCCTGTCAGCATTGCAGGGCTACACAAAGGATTGGTCAGCCCATAGAAAGGAGAACACAGGTCAAGCCTGCCCACCAGAAGAGAACATTGGCTAGAGCAACATTCACTCACGTAATATTTGATCACACATGTTTCCCATCAGCTGATTTCATTTGTTAATTAGACTATGTCTGTAATCATGAAAGCCGGGCTGGAGAGACGGTTGGCTCAGCGGTTAAGAGCACCGACTGTTCTTCCAGAGGTCCTGAGTTCAAATCCCAGCAACCACAGGGTGGTTCATAACCATCTGTGATGGGATCTGATGCCCTCTTCTGGTGTGTCTGAAGACAGCTACAGTGTACTCACATACATTAAATAAATAAATAAATAAATAAATAAATAAATCTTTAAAAATAAAACAAGCAAACAAACAAAAACTGTGAATGCCGCGAGTCTGTAAAAGAAGAATCCAATCAAGTTCGTTGAAAACTGAAACAAGTTTGAACCAAGCTGAGATCTCGGAGGTAGGGGTCGTTGAGAATGGGATACATGGATATATAAACTTCAAAGGCAGAAAGAAAGAGATAAGAAAGGAAAGAGAACAAGAATCTTCAGGTCTTTCACACAAGACAAAGGGAATCCAATAAGCAGTTTCTGAATTGGGAGAAACTGGGAGTGGCCATGGGTAGGTATCCTAGTGATGCCAAGTGGGTACTCAGCAAGATAGCAAACTCATGCCATGCCCCAAGAACTGGACATCACAAACAATGGACTTCAATAGCACCACAGTGTATGCCACAAACACAAACACTAGAAAGTGTGACAAAAAAAATAGCAAAATGGGTGCATTGCCCTTCAAGGGCAGGTTCATGATTTGGAAACTGAGGCTGGAGAGCCTCGGGCAGGCACCAGCTGGGCCAATGTGCACTGTACCCAGAGTAACCAACTCTGCTCTTAAAGAATGAGTATTGCTTCAAGTAAAAAACATTCTCAGCAGGGCAGTGGTGGCGCACGCTTTTAGTCCCAGCACTTGGAAGGCAGAAGCAGGCAGATTTCTAAGTTCGAGGCCAGCCTGGTCTACAGAATGAGTTCCAGGACAGCCAGGGCTACACAGAGAAACCTTGTCTCGGAAAGAAAAAAAAAAAGCAACCAACCAAACACAAAAACATTCTCGACTCTCTAAGGTAGATGACAGAAATAGAATAAATAGAATCTGGTTTGTGCAACATGAATTGAAACAATAAGATTAATAAAATTTAAAAGATGCGCACATATGAATAAAAGAATAGAATGGTTTACATAAATAAGGAAAAGGGATGAGACGTGCAGAGAAATAAATATATGTACAAGGAAAACCTCTTTCGGCAGCCAACCCCCACCCTTAACAGATTACCTATTCATAAAGGAAGAAGAAAGAGAGGCAGTAATGTGTGCATTCCCATGTCATGTGAAAAATGGAAGCAAAACTCTCTTTGCTTTTCTCTATACAGGCATGAGACAAAACACCGGTGAAGAGGAAATTTTGCTACTGGGACAATGAATGTAAGCTCATCTTGTTCTTTCTCGGGACTTACTGAATCACAGCTGCAGTATCTGACAGATCATAACAGTGTATGTGGCAAGGGCAATCTACCTTTCAAACTCAGAGACATCAGAAGAGGCACTTAGCGATGGCACAGGCTTGAAGGTGGGCATCCCAGCAAACTGGAGCACTATGCCACCTGCCCTGTGCCCTTAGCTTCCAGTGTGGGTCCCCAGAGAGGGGCTGGTGTTATAGGAGGCCAGGGGAGATTCAAGGGCTCAGCTGAGTCCCAGAGCAGGCTCCAAGGGTTTCACCAATCTCTAGTTACTGTTGAGACAAATCTTTGGTGCAAAAATTCAACATAATCATTTATTCAAAATGTGGAAATGAAGGAGATTACATTAGCGTTAGGTTAGTGACATTATTCCTAGGAACAGAGCCAGGATTGGCCCTGTCCTAAAACTGAAGAAGTGCAAACAACAGCGACAAAGACGATGACGACGACGACGACGACGACGACGACGACGACGACAACAACAACAACAACAACAACAGCAGCAGAGCACAATCAAACAACAGACAAAAGTGAAAAACACAGTGCCCCAAGCTCCTCTATAGGGGCGGAGCTTGCATATATACACTCTTATGCATATGTCTCCATAGAGACTCATTGTGCAGGAGTTCAAGTGCAAGCCAGGATATAACTGGGGTAGCAGTGGAAAGATGCACAATTCAGAACACCAGAATATCCAGCAGGGATGCCGAAGTAGAACTTACTTTGGAAATTATAGGTGAAAACAGTATAGCAAGGACTTAGCTGGAAGATGGGTGGGAGACATGAGAGGCAAAACAAAAACTGACATCATTAATTCAAAGCAGAACTGGGCTGACAATATCTTTTCATAAAGTGATAACCAACTTGCAACACTGGCTCTTTCTTAAGGTATGTGCACCAGACCAATATATAAGTAAATAAATAAATAAATAATAATAATAACAATAATAATAATAATAAATAGTAATGGCTGAGTCCCTTCAAAGATACTTTCAAGAGAAATTTGAGGGTGTAAACTGAACCCTAAAAGAAATAGGGTTCTAACCGCATGTGTTAGAATAGGAAGAGAGAACAAGACAGACAGACAATATTCTTTTTGACTGGTTTCACTTTATAAAAAGAAGTCAGTTACTTCTGTGAGAAATAGAAGAAGGCAGTAATGGATGACAGTCAACAGTAACTCTTCAGACAACAAAAAAGAAAGGGAGTCCCTGTCGCACAGCTACACCAATGTTCTGCATACACTATTGCAATCCAAAGAGGGCATCACATTATAGTCAGAGACAAAAATGTAAGGCACTACCAGAGAGTTGGAGATGTCTGTTAAACTACAAGCCAAAGCAAGATCCCAGTGTTCACTAGTTTTATATCCCAACATAATCAGGAACAGGAAGTGTTTTAGAGGTGTTTTGGATGATTTTAGGTCCTAAGGAAGCAGGCATTTTCTCTAGGTTGCAAACTATCATAAATTGAAGGTGTTTCCGGAATTGAGAGTTTCAATATTTTTTAAACCATGAGTGAGGGGGAAGGAGCAAGGGCTAAGAGTGATTGACAAAGAAGCAACAGATACCTAAGGTAGCTCAAAAGAGGAAAGCATCTCTGTGATTTGCTCAATGCTTTTCTGACCGGAGCTCAGCTGTGACAACCGAGGGCCTGGATTTGCCTTGATCTACTGCAGTCACCAAGCATGCTCCTCTGGTGGCATCTGATGATGGCGTCTGTAAAACCGTTTTAAGTTGGGAATGGGATGACTTCACAGTAGCAGGCCAGCTACCAGCTGACAGCTGTCAGGGCTGCTCTTTTACATTCGATCCTCCAGAGGAGAATGCTGAGAAGAATCGGAGACATGGAGACACGGGGGCATCTTCCCAGGGATTCCGCTACAAGGCACAGCTGTAAGAAAAGAGATTTTTATGCGTAGAGGTCCTCGAAACCTTCTACTGAAGCCCACTTGTTTTCTAAATTAGGACATTAATCCTCAAGAGATGTTAGCCCAGCAACGCCCACGTTCTCTGTGGCCTCACAATTTCTGTTGTAAATGACTCTCCTGTATTTAAATTTATACAGAGGCGGGGGGGGGGGGGGGCAGAGAGCCTCAGCCCAATATGACCTCAGCATCATATGGAATAAAATTGTTTTGCAAAGATATCTTTTAATGTTTTTCTGACAGCCAAACCAATTCGTAGTTGTCATCCTGTGGAGACAGAGATTATAATGCTAATACATACAGGGCAGATTTGCCTAATACCTGATGAACTTCTGTCAATAGGGTTTGTTTTGTTTTGTTTTGTTTTCTCAAATTTATCCAATGTAGATTGCCTTTCTATTTCATCAACAAAGATCTTGGAGATGGGGCAACAACTCAGTATGTGATGTGCTTGCTGTTGGAGGACTTAAGTATGAGCCCTAGCAAGCACACAAAATGGGAAACATGGTGGCAGGCAATCCAGAGAGAGAGAAAGAGAGAGAGAGAGAGAGAGAGAGAGAGAGAGAGAGAGAGAGAGAGAGAGAGAGAGAGAGAGAGAATTAGTAGCCTGCTAGCCAAATCTCTGGGTGTCTCAGTTACAGGCATTTTTGGTTTGGTTTTTTTTAATAAAGTAAAAATAAATGAAAAACAACAACAAAAACCCAAAACAAACAAACAAAAAACTAAGGTTGTCAATGACTGAATAGTGACAGCTTAGGTTAACCTCTGGCCTCGCCCATGCACATACACACACGTTTTTATGCTCACATGCATCTAGACACAAAGAAAGATGCACATGCGTGTACAGATGCACACATGCACCAATACATGAGAAAAGAATCTTCTTTATCTCAATTGTATATATATGAGAGTTCCATTTTAGGCAAGTATGGTGTCTACAAGCAGAACGTGGGGAATATCAGACAGCCAACATCCAACTCCAGTTGGTGACCTGAGGTTGCCTATGCTGGCCTGAATTTCCAAGACGATCACCCACTCTCACTGATCCATTTCCCATTCCCACAGTGACATGTTCAGTCAACCATGGTAGAAATCTTTCTAGAGCACAGAGGACCATTCTACATTCAAAGTAATGAGAAGTTTCACTATGTGTAATCTCAGTAGGCAGGAGGCTAATGCAGGAGAAATGCTACAAGTTTGAAGCCAAGTTGGGACACATAGCACATACCAAGTCAAATATGTTTTTTTTTTTTTTTAAAAAGTGGTGGGGTGCAGAACTGAAAGTGCGGAAGTGAAAAGGTTTGGGAGATCTGACAAATAACAGTATGAATGCAGTAGCTATGACCATGAAACCTGTGTGGAGAAACTTCTACAGAAAATGTTTTTCAGATGTAATTTTGTTTTTAATTTTGTATGCATGTGTGACTGTGCACTAAGCAACAAGCACATGTGAATGTTGTGAACTCAGAGACCAGAAGAGTGTGTCAGATCCTCTGGAGCTGGAGTTACAGGCAGGAACAAAACAGTGGTTCTCCGTGGGACTAATAAGACCCATCTCTCCAGCCCTATTGTACATGTAACCAGAACATACTGAAGGGGACTTTCTGAGGGGAATTTTTGTAGGGAACCTTCTAAGAGCATTCCTCTGTGTCAATCTTCTAAGAAAAAATATCAGAAAGGAACCTTCTGAGGCAAATCTTCCATGTGAAACATTCTGGGAGAGAGGGTACCTCTGTAACATTCTGAGGACAACGTTCCATGAAGAACCTTCTGAGGAAAATTCTCCATGGAAAGTCTTCAAAGGGAACCTTTATTATACATAGGCAGCAGTGAACAGAAGACCAGAGTCAAAGCACATGGTAGATATTTGCTGGATATTTATGGCTAGCAGTCTCTTGTGGAAAAAGCATCTTGATTACCTGAGGAAATTACTGCCTCCGTTAATCTATATGATCCACATAAAGCTACCTTGATCCTTTAATTCTCTGGATGGACACTTGATTTGGATCCAGCAATCCTGGCACTTTATTTCACTACCTATGGCAACTGTCTCCAAGGTAGACCAGATAGCCCAGATTGCCAACTCAACTACAGGACTTGAGTGTAGAGATTTTGCCACAGCACTGGTGGAATATTAAACCAGAAGTGCTAAGGGTCAGCATGTGGAGGCAGTGAGTCTGGGTTTTGGTTCAGTACAAATGAAGGAAAGATGAAAGGCTAAATAAATAAATAAATAAATATCAAGTACTTAAACATAACACTTAGAGCCAACCATACCTGGCACAGACCCCCAGAGTGTTCAATTACACACCCTGAATTTTTGTCCCTGCTTCTTTAAACTGATTTTAACTGTGCTCCTAGACCAAATAAAGCAGCTCAATGAAGAAGCAAATTTGAAAGTGTAGTGTGGAAATTTCCCAGAGTGATCTTGACATATATATGCAATGAAAATGTAGCATTGTGTAATGAGATCAAGGCTTTCAAGCAGCTTTTAAATTTTGGAGGAATGAATACATGATGATAAATTAACATTTATTAAATGCCTACTTGAAGGCATTTAAGAATACTTCTTATTTGTAAGTTGACATACAAAGATATCAGGCTTATCTTATGCAGGGATATTGTCTTTCTGATGATATTGATAAGAGGGAAGATTTAATTGTGAACCAAATTACGCTAGTTATTTTTTAAAATTTTTTAAATGTGTGTGTGTGTGTGTGTATAAATATCCATGTAAGTATAGTGCTCCCAGAGGCCAGAAGAAATCTAATCCCTGGAGCTGGAGTTATGGGTAGTAGTAAGCCACCTCATAGGGGGTCTGGGAACTGAACTTTGGGCCTTTAGAAAAACAATGTGTGCTCATAACCCCTGAGCCATCTCTCCAGACCTGTGAATCTAATTCTGTTTGCACAAGTCTATACTGTTAATACAAACAGTCCCTCTCAAAGATAATAATCTTCCAATTTGAGACCCAAGTTATCCCTGAATACAGGAAGAGTGGATGGGTATCTTGCCCATCCTTGTACAGTAGGATGACACATTGATTCACTAAAAAGGAGAGACCATTCCTGGTTTGGATTGAGAATAGGAACTGAAATAGCAAACTGAAGTGACTTCTGAACTGGCCATTCTTAAAGCTATTTGTGCCCAAAGAAGGCCCTAATGGTGGGCAGGGTCTCTTCTACATTGCAGGGAATGCTGGACATTGTGCCTTTCCATTGATAAAGTAGAAGAAAACAGAAATGCGGGAGACTAGACCATGTTCTCAAGCCTACAACTACCTTGCAGAAAGGCTGTCTTCCTACATAATCTTACTTTGGTTGGCTTTTCTCTCTATTTTCAGCTATGGAAAATCCCAGTATTACTTTAGGTAGACAGATGTTGAGGTGGGCCTAGGTACAGATCTCCACCTAGTAAAACACAAACGGACACAAATTAATCTTAAAACTTTGTTTAATTATGCCCTACAATGCTTTTCGTAAAGCTGACTACATGCTACACTAGTGACCTTTATTCTCTTGATGATCCAAAGTCTCTTGAAAGTAACAAGCAGTAACCATGCAATGTAGACATTACTGCTGTTTTATGAATGAGATGAATCCACCAAAACTATGTTATCAACAGTGGAGTCAAATGTGGATTTGACTTGGCTTAAATCAAAGCCCATTTATAATAACTATAAATGGTGAAAGGCGGACACATCTATTGAGTCAAACTTGTGAGCTTTCATTGGAATCTAGCCAAGATTTGAATTAAATAAGATAAACTCTAGCAGGGATACATGCATGGTAAGGATTCAGACTTAAAAGTGGTTTGTGTATTATTAAAATTTAGTAGTATTCTAGGCTTCAGAGAAATTTCTGGGGGTTGGGGGAGGGACACACTCTGTGGCTTATGAACTTCAAATTGCACATAGATCATCAACCTTATAGAGGCAGATTAGAAAGGGTTTAAGGCAGAACAAGTATGATGTATTCTTTCTTCTTCCTTAGTGGCCTGTCTGTCACTGTGAGGACCTACTGTGGATGTCAGACCCCTTCAGCCGTTCATTTTGGGCTAGGTACCACCAACTCTCTTGGGCCTCCCAAGTCCTTAATATTGGATTCAGAGCCCTGAAGCATCCAGTTTTTCAGACAGAGTAGCCACTGGGTTCTCCATCTTTCCAACATAAAGGTGGTCGGTGTCCTGTAAGCCAATCTAAGAAATTTATACATATATATATATATATATATATATATATATATATATATATATATATATATATATATGGATTACATCCGTTCTGCTCCCCTAGAGAGCCTTGTCTAATATGTCTATGTATAAACTGAAAACTCAATGTCAGTGAGGCCCATGGAACAGGGAATTTTATCACATGGTTCCATATTCCATCTCTATGAGGTCACAAGAACCATTCCAGGCAGAAATAGTTGGGGACATTGTTTAACTTAATAGGAAAGGTGCATAATGTCCTCTGTCCCATTCCTCCCTGACTACAGTGATGGTTTGATGCCAATTTCCCAAATCACATAGCTACAACCAGAAGAATAGAGCATACACAAGACAGTCTGTCCTGTAATGTCACACCACTGGGAGTTGGAGCTCACAGTGCAACATGCTGTTGGCTCTTGCATCTCTTCATCACTCTGAAGACTGAACCATAGCTGGTGGAACTCAGAGCTCACCAATTCAGCCTTAGCCGCATTGTTCTGAGGATCTCCTCTCTCTGCCTTCCCAGGGCAGCGACTTCAGGTGGCTGCTGTGCTTGCCTGGTTTTCAGACAGGTTCTGGTGATCTAAGCTTTGGTCCTTATGCTTGCTTTGCTGGAGCCATCTCCCAGCAAATGCTCTTGGCTATTTGTTAGGAAAAGAGGGGATGGGAAGAATGGAGAAAGGGTGGGAGGGATGAGGAGAAAGAGACTGCAAACAGGGCCAAAAGGAGGAAGAAGAGAGAGAGGTAAGAAGGCAGAAAGGAAGTAGAGATAAGGAGATTAGAGAGAGGGAAGAGGAGAATGAAGAAGACAGTGTGCCAGAGAGAATGAGGAGGAGAGGAAACAGGGGAGTGAGAGGAGATGGGAAGAGGGATGGATATAAAGGAGAGAATTTACAGTCAAGTAAATCTGATGTTCAAGCAGATGTGTCTCCCAGAGGCTACTTGGTGTGTATTGTGATGCACTCAGAGCCCTCAGGCCTCAGGAGTCACTCCTTTCTGGGGAGGAGACCTTGCAAAAGCCATAGCCCTCTCCAGCTGCCCATCTGTAGAACAGGGACAAAAGCATTTGCCTTTTCTACTTTGTAAAGATTCGGGAGCTATAAATGGTTAATACTTCTTCCCAAATACTTTACAAACTGTCAATTCATATACAAATAGGAGACCTTATTGCTGTTTATTTTCCTTTGGCTTTGCTAGGAGCTGAACTCATAAAACAAGACTATGATAAAACTACTGAGTTGCAAAATAAAGAAACAGGAAGAAAGTTTCCATTGACAGTGAGTCCCAGCAGGGGTCTTTATATGGAAATATTATTTGGTTTAATCAGAAATAAATCAAGACCATGTTTATGTGTCTATTAAGAATAAAATGGTAAGTTTTTCTTAGCTCAAAACTGACCATAATGTAGAAGAAAGAAGATTCTATCACTCAGAAGCTTACATAATTTTTTTTTTCTCCACGTCACAACACAAGTAGCAGAGACTGAAGCAATGAGGTATAAGGACACCAGAACAGAACGAGAATGGAAGCTGAGATCACTGGCCCAGTGACAGTCACAGTGTCTCACTAGTCCCCAGAGTATTAAAGGAATTAGAAGCTTCAGAAGCCAAGAGACGGGCTGGGGGTGTGACTCAGTGCCTAAGGTACTTGCTGTAAAAGTGTGAGGTTCATCAGGTGACCCTACCTCAATAAGTAAAATGGAGAACCATTAGGGGAAGCACCTGGTTCCGCATGCATGTACAGACATGCATATTTGTACACACACTCACACACTTACACACACATACAATATGAATGCAAATTTATATATAACCTTTCACACTCCACACATTGTGCGCGCGTGCACACACACACACACACACACACACACACACACCAAAGAAAGAATTGACACATGCTGGCATTATCAAATACCATTTGTCTAAACAATGATACAGCAAGAGCAAGAATGGTGCCCATGAGGGTGGGGAGACACAGATCAAGCTGTTTAGGAAGTAGTGTTTGGTTTTCAGGGGAGGGAGGTTGTTTTGTGAAACAGAGTCTCAATACACAGTCTGGGATGTCTTAGACCTTATACATGACCCGATTGGCTTCAGATCTGTAGCGGTCCTCTGCTTTCCTGCTTATCTCTTAAGCACAAGCCACACTCCTGTAATTAGTCAAGGAATTCACAAACATTCCTTTATACCTATTCTCTGTCCGGCCTGCTGTAGTATAATAGTAGAATGACTGAAACACCGCTGTTCCAAATGACACATCCTAAGTCGTATGGTTACGGGGGTTAAGACGAGGAAGCCAAACTCCTTTAGTATATTATGTCTACATATTTAAAAACTTGTTTTGTATGTATTTATTCAGAGTGCTCGCTGACGAATACATTAGCCACAAATCACATAAATCAACAGAAATCATGAGTTTACACACACTGTAAACCTCATTGTTCATGCAGTGGGAGGACTAATGCGCTCAGCTCCTCTCAGCCATAAGGTACAAACAGAAGGCCAGCGGGGGGTCTTTTCACAATGCTGTCATGCACAGAAATGCTCTGCATTTCTGTGTCAGTTGGCCCTCTGCTCTACATTCTAGAGCTATCTCTTCAGTTCTCAACTAAGCAGGTGAGTGCTGAATTTTTAACAAAATAGTCTTTTTGTTGTTGTTGTTGTTTACAAGACTCTATGATAATCTTGGATGTGGAATGGCTTCTGAAGGCCCATGTACAGAGGTCTGCAACTTGGAACTATGGGTAATAAGTATGGCCGCTTATAAGACGTGGAGTCCAGATCTATGGCCATAGTAGGTGAAAATCCTCTAGGAAAGACCTCAACAATTCATCCCTTGTTTTCTTCTTTTCCTAGTCTTGGGATAAGCAACTTTATCCACCACCGCACGGATGGGCCACGCCTCTCAGGGCCCAGAGCAAAGCACAGAAACATGGACTGGATCCTCCAAGACGCTGAACTGAGAGAAAACCTTTTCTGTATAAAAGTTTATCATCTGAAGTGTTATAGCGAACACACCTAAGTGTGTGTGTGTGTGTTCCATAATTCAGTTTTGGGATCTGAATTTTTAAATTGCTCTGGCTGAGTAACCAGGAACAACAAAATTGATAGTTTTGACATTTTGATGTGAACAATCAGCCTTCTCAGTTTCTGGATTAAAGCAATAAGAGCAATCAACTTAAAAAGTAATACATGAAATCCCCGATCACTATATTTAATATACTGTTCATAAAGTGGAGTTTAAATTCATGTATGAACTTAACTCGAGAATGAAGTTGCATGAGGAGCCAGAGCACTGTGTCACTTATTAGTGTAAGATAATACCCAGCCCTCCTTCCCAGGATACCCTGATAACCCTCTGTTCATGGCTGAGGCTTTCAAGGTACTTGAACTGTTTGGTTTTGTGTGTCAACTTGACACAAGCTAGAGTTATCACAGAGAAAGGAACTTCAGGTGAGGAAATGCTCCATGAGATCCAGCATTTTCTCAGTTGGTGATCAAGCGGGGAGGGCCCATTGTGGGTGGTGCCATCCCTGGGCCGATAGTCTTGGGTTCTATAAGAGAGCAGGTTGAGCAAGTCAGGGAAGCAAGCCAGTAAGAAACATTCCTCCATGGCCTCTGCATCAGCTCCTGCTTCCTGACCTGCTTCAGTTCCAGTCCTGACTTCGTTTGGTGATGAACAGCAATGTGGAAGTGTAAGCTGAATAAACCCTTTCCTCCCCAACTTGCTTCTTGGTCATGATGTTTGTACAGGAATAGAAACCCTGACTAAGACGGTGCTCATCTGCATCCCATGAGCATCTCCAGTATTCAGGACTCCTCTACATCTTGGTGTGAATCAGAGGTTGCATGCTCTTCAGTGGCAACCCATTGAAGCCCAGCATTTTGAACCTGTGAAAGGACTCCAGCTCTGAGCCCACTGACATACATCAGACAGGTGAACAGTCAGCACTGTGCTGTAAAAGCCACTGCAAACTCAGATGCCACCATCTCATGCTCTGGGTCTCTGTTATAGTTCAACTCCATGAGGCCTCCTAGTGAAGCAGCCCTCTCAAATCCTCTGATGGCTTGTTCACACAAAAAAAGTTTTTATATCCAAGTTGTTCAGCTTCTACCCGAAGAGGATAAGCCATTGAGTTACTTGAAATTTTATTGAGTTCCAAATTATTATAGCAATAATTTTCAGACACAATGGTTGTTATCAACATTGTTCTCATATTTACTGAGCTATCTTAGCAGTCATAAAAAATATATTGTAGAATTACAGTTTAATAAATGAGCTCACTTGTTGACTGGGGATTGTATCCAGCCAAGTAGGTATTCCCTCATGCCCTGGAATTTGTCTCTCATGCTGCAAGGTTAGAGCATGCCTTGGGGCAGGGTAGGTATCAGACTGTGTCTACTTGGCTAATAGGAAATGGTACAAAGTAAGTGCCGTGAAAATAATCAGAAAGCCCTCAGGAGTGTTTTTCAGTTTTGAGCTAGCAAGGACTTATATAAATTTCTGTTATACGTGGAGGATATTTCCAGTTTCCAAAACAGCAGCCCCAAATCTGCAGAGCAAAGCATGAGTCCCTTCAGGAATTAATTGGACAATTGGGGCAGTTTCCGGTGGAGCGGGCTCTGGCTGTTTATATATCATCTGTTTTTGTGGCATTGGTGGCAGGGCTTGAGCTCTGCCCTCCTGCACACCAGGGCAACATGCCGCCACTGTGCGACATATGCTCTTGGCATGCTTTCAAAACCATTTACTGGCTTGTTCAACCAATGTCGCCAAACCATAAAGAGCTGGGCATAGTGGCTCATGCCTGTAATTCAACACCTGAGAAGACAAAGCAGGATAGCCGATGTACATCCGGGATCAGCACAGACTACATGGTAAGTTATGGGCCAGCCTGGGCTACAGAGTTAGATCTGGTCAAAAACAATCAAATAAGCAATAGAGTAGAAAGCACTCTAACTACAAAGGACAATTTGGCAATGTGATTAATTCTTAACATCGCTAGTCTTAATTTATGTCCTCTTGAAACATAGATGAATGCTTGTCTTGTTGAGTGAAGATCTTCTCTTTCTGGGTCACAGTAGGCACTCGGTGACTTTCACTTGGAAAACTCACTTCCTTTCGACAGCCTTGGAAATCTAAGTTAACGGGCTCCTGGAGGCCTTTGACACATCTAATTCACTCAAGTTAGGTGACCCATTAAGTAGGCTGGGCATGGTCTGATAACACGGCCTGGTTTCTACTAAAGGAAATGTCCCACAAGAACATTTTGACTAGGTAGGCAAGGGGCTGTAAACGGAAGGTGACCAAGACCAGATGACCTCTGAATGATGTGGAAGGCAGTTTTGATCCACACTGTGAAACACTGATGACAGACATACAGAGTTCTCAGATCAAAGCAAAAGGCAGATCCTGGGAGCCTTCAGCTCTGCAGTTTTCAGTCTGTCACAGAAGACTACTGCTACACACTACATCCTGATTCATGGAGTTAATGCCCCAGTACTTGGGCTGCCCTTTTCACACGCTACTAAAAATTATCCTACCAGGAAGGTGACTTAGAGGGTGAAGTCCTTGCTTGAAACGTGTAAGAACCTGAGTTACGATCGCCAACACCTGTGTAAAACAAATAAAATAACAAATGAGGTGTGGGTGCATGAACATGCAGTCTCAGAGCTGGGCAGACAGAGACAAGAGGGCTTCCGTGAATCAGTAAGCCTCGGGCGTAGTGAGAAACTTTGTTGTAGAACCAAAGCAGTAAAGAATAGAGGAAGACATATGGCATTGACACTTAACCTCCACATGCCACACATAGGCCACATGTGCACACAAAGCAAGAGCATCCCACCACACACAAGCCATATGTACATATATACATGTATCTACATATATATGCGTGTGTGCATATACAATATAAATATATTTATATATTTTAAAGATTAATTTATTCATTTTATGTATATGAGTACACTGTGGCTGTCTTCAGACATACCCAAAGAGGGTATCGGATCCCATTACAGGTGGTTGTGAGCCACCATGTGGTTGCTTGGAATTGAACTCAGGATTTCTGGAAGAACAGTCTTAACTGCTCTTAAGCTCTGAGCCTTTTCTCCAGCCTCCGTATTTATATATTTACTTATATATTTAAATATTATATATTATATGCATTTATATTATACATTTATGTATTTATGCCTATAAAATATATGTAAATATATTGTACTATCTATAATATGCAAACATATAATATAAATAGTATAATTAAACTAAAATATTATAAATACATATACTAAATATATATTTTATATACATATACATGTATAGTGTGTGTGTGTGTGTTATTTTATTACCATGTATCCTAGAATTTCCCCCATTTTAAAATTCTACTTTTAGTACTCACTACTGAGAACCAGGTTCATAATTCAGGCTAGGCTTGGTAGCACACGCCTGCAAACTTGGGAGGCATAAACAAGCACACTCCTGTGGGTTCCAGGCTAGCTTAATCTGCAGTCCCTGTCCCCTCCCCATAGCCAAAGTTTATGTTTAAGACCTGTTTACTTTCTCCTCTGGAAGAGGACACCTAGAAAAGTCATCAGCCTCTTAGTTATTAATTTGGAAGTTCCCGCAGCGCATATCAGCTAAGGGATAAAAGGAAGTAACACATATCATCATGTAACGTGTCATGTATTATCATGTGCCAGAGCAGCTATTCTGGTGATTACTCACTTTCTATACTACTTCAGGATTTGGGGATGCGATGGGCATCTTTGTATAACGCCGCCTAGAATGGTCAGATAACTAAATGGAGCCTTAGCAATAGCTGCTACATCTCAAGCTGTGGAGATAGAAATCTGACAGGGGCCAGTCACATCACAGTCTTCCACATCCACACCATCTAACGGGACTTTTGTCACCAGCCGTCCTTGTTTCATTTGTTCTGTGCAGAAGGGAGAAGCTGTAGTAACTTAGGTGGCCTCAGATTCCACGTGTCCACTTGAACAATAGTCACTGTGTAGAATATTGGGCTTGGGGGGGGGGGCACGGAGATGAGACGTGCCACGCCCTTCCCAAGCCTTTGGCTTACTCGCTTACTCGGCATCTGGAGACAAGGGTCCACATGGGATGCCAGAGCTAATGAGTGCCCATGTCAAAAGCAATAAAAGGAGATAACACCTCACCCTCCCAGCAGTGTGGTCTTCACACAAGGGGGCTATATTTTATTCTCCAGAATTCAAAGTTTTATTTTAAATTCTGCACATCACAGCCATACTAAATATCCCCTTAGACGAGACCCAGAGCTGCTGAGTAAGACCGCTGCAGATGAGCCGTGCTTTTTCATAAGGCCAACATCCATAATTTATATCTGCATACAATTAGCCTGTTTACATTTATACATTTTCTGCTTCCTTTTATGAGAAATCTTCCACAGGAAGCTTAGAAATGCATTCAGGATAACCTTTTTTAAAATAAAGACTCCTGGACCAAACTGTTTACAAAACCCAATACCTAATAAATACTTTATAGGAATATAAAAAAAACAGGGTTTTCTTAATCAGAATCGTTGTGTTTGAATTTGAACTACCCTTGCTTGCCAATAGCCTGGCATTAGACAGAGCCTTATTTCTTTAATGTATTTGAGGGAAAAGAATTGTGGTTCCATGTCCTCTTGGCTGTTCACACATAACTGTCATTATCTTCTTTTTGCCCTTCATTAGAACACTGTAAGGATGCTATTTAGGATCAGGCTGGCTGGCCTTCCTTAACTCAACTCCTTACACTAACAAACAGAAGAAGGAAAACAATTCTATTCAGTCCCTCATCAATGCTAATCATAATAACAAGATTCTTGATTTACTCAATGCATTTAGCTGCAAGTAGATTTCACCACTGGGAATATGTGCTGCAGCGAGAACCTTATGGAGTCATTACATAAAGCACGCTTCCATGCAGGGCAGTGCTTGGATGGGAGTGATTGTACCAGTCAGGGCAGGAGCGATGCGACTCATGGAAGCCCTTCTGGCCATCAAGGGTATAATCTCAAGATCTGTCCCTTCCCATTATCACTTCCTGAGCTAAAAGCAGCTGCAGAACAAGGGACTGGAACTTGCTGTAGCTCCTACATGTGTGGGATGCTCCTGGAGAACCTAGTCTGACTCTGAGCCTATCAGTATCGCATCTCATCTGAGCGCTGAGACCAAGACAAGGAAACTCCAAAGAATTGCGCACTCTAGTGATCCAGAGGTGCTCACTGCAAAGTGCTCGCTGCAAAGGGCACCCTTCAGCCTAGGAGTAACACCTGTCCGTAAGACTGACAGTTGGCTGCCCCTTTCCTGGGTAAAGCCAGACCACAGACTCCACAGACTCCACAAACTCATTTTTTTAATTCACTGATGAAATAGCAAATGAGCGTGAGAAATAGGAGGATCACAATTTTAAGGCTTCCCTTGCCTGGAGAGTGAGCTCAGGGCCATCCTGGGCAAGTTAGCAAGACCCTGCCTCACAGCCCAAAGTAGCCAGCAGGTCTGGGAGTTACTTCCAAAGAATAGCACTTACCTAATATGTCCAAGATTCAACCCCTGGTACTGCCCAAATAAAGTGCAACTGTAGCTAATTCGCTTTCTCATACTTATCAACCAGCACAGACTAACTTTCTCTCTTCCATCTTGGCCAGCACATAACTCCACCTGAGAATGGACTTGGGTAAGCTCAAGCATCCTCACATCCAGTCACTGAGCAGAGGACCACTGATCTTCACTGCCCACTGCCCTCCAGATTTCTATTCCTCTCTAGGGCACTCTCTCACCCAACTCTTGAAACTCATGGAGCTGCCTTCAAGGTCCTCACCCTATTCCAGTATTCCCCCCTTTCTCCCTAATCTTAGTGGGTCTGATGTCCCCTAGATGTCCCCTACTAGCACATGTGTTTTAATATTTGGTCCCCCAGGTAGCTATTTTGGAAGATTAGGAAACCTAATCTTTAGAAGGTGGTGTCTCACCAGAAGACATTGGGGAGTTTGAGGGTTCCAGCTCTGATCCACTTCCTCATTACTTTCTTCTTCCTAACTGTTGACACAGTGGGAGCTACCGGCCTACTGCTCCTGTGATCATGCCTTCCCTACCATAATGGACTGTACCACCTCACACGGTAAGCCACAGCAGACCCTTTCTCCCTTCAGCTTTGTATTGTCAGATATTGGGCCACATCAGCTAGAAAAGTAGACAGCACTGGAACGTGTCCTTCACGTTCAGAGTCTGTCTTCCATTGACAAGGTCCTGCAGGAACACTAAACAGGGGTGCCTTGAACGAATGGACAGTTTTCATAAGAGGAACAGCCCTGGGTTGCAAATGGAGGTATACACTTTCCCAGGACTGTGAGCAGGGGTACTCGGAGCTTCTTTACAGACAGATGTGAATTCTTGGAACTAAGACTTGGTCCAGGCTTCTAAATGGACTCACCTGAGACATCGGCTGAAACGACCAGGGCTCTCTCCTTAGGGCTAAGCTCCTCTTGGTTCCCAGATGTTCTCAAATGGGGCAGAAGACAGAGTTCCCGTGTGGAGCATGAACTTGGCCTTGCCATCTGAAAGAATATGCTCAGTATCACGGAACAAGAGGAAGCTTGAATTTTTCCCTTGGTGCCGCTGTCCCTCCTAATGGTGGCCTGCCAGTCAATAGTGCCATGGCAATGTGGGTTGAGAGAGAGGTTCTATGACTGATGTCTTGTCACATGGTCAGCTTCATTTATAGCAACATCCATGATACTAAGCCTATATCATCATCGTCATCATCATCATCATCATCATCATATCATCATCAATCATTGTCACCATCACCTTCTTGATTTTTAGCATAATAGCCAGACCAGACTCATGCCTGCTGCAGCAACAAGTTTACAACCCAGATATCTTACACCATGCCTGAGATCCCCAAGAGCCCTGGAGTAAATCCACTGCCACTGATAGCTTGCTCTAGAGCCAGAAAGCGTCTCCAAACCATTACCCTGGTCTCAGCATTGTTTAAGAACTACATACTGCATAATCAAACGGTCTTGAGTCCCGCCAGTTTAAAACCGTCTGCTAAAAGCTGGTTACAATTCTAGACATTCCATATCTAAACAAAACATAAAATCTCTTAGAGACCACTATACAGTACCTCAGTTTATACCAATTACTGAAAAACCCAAGAAGAGAAAAGAAGAAATGCAAATAAATAAGTACTAAAGTAGCTTATTCAAGGTCTTGGCTTTGAACCCAATCCCACAGACCAATAATAAACAAATAAAAAAAATCTAAATCAGAGTCACTGGGAATCTCAACTAGACAAATGTCTGGATATCAGTATTAATTAACTCTGCTACTCAGCCATCCTTTAGTTAGCCATCCAAATAACTACAATTAAGGTTTCTAAAGCTGGAAGGAGCTGCACTAATGTGCAGAGGCTAGACCAAACACCTGCCCTCCTGTTTGGAGAGGGAGCCTTCAGATGAGTATTAAATATGAATCGCCAACTTGATATGTGCATAGTTTGTAGGGTGACTTGTATGTGACCATGCAAGGACCTATGGTCATTAACATAATGGGCCAGAGAGAAGAGTTCCTCAGCAGACTTCCAGTTTGAGCTCCTGACAATTTTTCTTCCTCTCCAATAAAATCCACGGGTCTGTGAGCTCTCTTTCTTAAACTAAGATCCGGATCTCTCCTCCTCTTTAAGTTTTGGATGGGGAAATCTGTCAGTGCTCTATAGTAGAGAAGCAAGTGGACAAGCATGAACGAACACTCTGAAAGAAACACAAGCACTCACGCTGCACGTGGTCAAAGCCAGCGGACCATGCGCGTCAGCAAGGGGAGACCCGATTTCTTGACATGCATTAGAGAGACTTCCTGCCGGATGTTGGGAAACTCATCTTGAGGATGTCAATGACGGATGCAATTCTGCATAAATAAATGCATTCACCATTGATCACATTTCCCATCGGGAGAACGGATTAAAAGGAGATGAGATCACTTATCGTTCAGAATGAAGGTGTACATACAGGGATGAAAAAGTCTTCACCATGCCACCCCCACAAACCGGGGCTACGTGTCCTCCTTAGTGTCTTCTTGTTCACTCTTGGTTGGTGCCTACCCTGCTTTTCCTGTCAGATGTGAGGCAGCTGCCTCTCATTTTCACAGCTTCCAACATACACAGAGTTTATTTGTTGTGTGATCAGTAATTAAAATGATCACTTCCAGACCGCAGGGTACGATGCTGGATCCAATTTAGACATCCTACATTTAGTTCATGAGGACTAAGGAGTGTGTGTGTGTGTGTGTATGTGTGTGTGTGTGTGTGTGTGTGTACATGTGTGAGTATAAGCACAGCTGCTGCTAAGTACACTCAGAGAGTGGTAGAGGTTACAAAATTCTCCCCCACAAAAAAAGCCAGCAAAAATAGTTAAGTTTTTAAGAGAGAACTAAAAGAAAACATATTTATTAGATATGATGTTAGCACCCATGTTCCCATGGCAAAGACACAAAAGGATGTTGAAGCGCAGAGAGCGTGGGCCACTGAGTCCAGCTTTAAGGACTCTGCTCAGATTTTTCCACGATAGGTTCTTGTTAAAAGGTCCATAAGCCGCTTTGAACAGATGACAAAGCAAAGGCCCTCAGTAGAAGTGCAGCTCCAGAAGTACCACCCAGCGTGACGCTGAGACCTTAGGACAGTTCAAATCCTGGCCCTCCATCTCTCCAGGTTAAAAACACAGTTTCATTCCTTGAGTGAGAATTTCAAAAGTAATCAATGAGAAAAACAGTGTTCTCAGGAGAATAAATAATATCCAGTTTAGTCATGCTACTTTTAGTTTTTGAGGACTAAGAGGAAAGAGAGAGAGAGAGAGAGAGAGACAGAGAGACAGAGAGACAGAGAGACAGAGAGACAGAGAGGAAAGATAAAGATGAATATGTTGACAATATATAAGTATGTAGATAGATGATAGATATGTATGTAATTGGATGATAGAGATATAGACAGATGGTAATAGTAGATTATAGATTATAGATATGATTAGATAGCTAGATAGCTAGATGGATAGATAGATAGATAGATAGATAGATAATAGGTTAATAAATGATAGATGATATAGAAATGTAGGTAGGTAGATAGATAGAGAGACAGACAGGCAGACAGATGATATGATTGATAGATAATATAATTGGATGCTAGAGATAGATGATAGGTAGACAGATGATAGATCTATCTTCTTCCTTCTACAGTTGCTGCCTCACTCCTTCCTCTGTTCGTTTCACCACATGGATGTAATCCTACCATGACATGGCTTGGTTTACATTTTATCTGCTCTCTACAATCCTTTTGACTCCATCAGAATGTACACTCCTTGCGAGAAGGGAATGTTTCTCTTACTGTCATGTTGAGAGGAGAGCCTGGGATAGAGTACGTGTTTTAATAAACAACACTCACAGATGTAATTAGTGAGTCTATTGAGATATCAGCAAGCACGACATAGATGGGCAGTAAACGCTATCCTCTTTGGCGCCTATTACATTGCAGTTTGAATAGGAAAGCGCTTCTTTGTGATTACTTATAAATTTTTGACTTCTCAGCAATGAGTTTTTGTTTTTTCTTACACTAAGAACAAGCAAGGATTTTAAATAATCAACTCAGGTCACTTAGAATTGGAGAAACCATTCAGGTTTAATTTTATATTCTTGTCACATTTAAAAAGATGGTCAACTAACAACACCCCAACTAACAACACCCGAACTAACAACTCCCCCTGCAGGGCAAAAACAAACTAACAGGAATAAAAAAATACCAAAAGCCAAAGAAGCAAAAAGAGACACTAAGCCTACAGCATTGACTGTAAGACTCATTTCCTAGTTTCCCTTATACTAGACTGTTCACGAAACACGCGGAAAATGCAATGAACGGTGTTAATCACAGGGCTGTAGGACAAGGTCAAGGTGGGGGAGGTGTGGGCCTGACTTCCTGGACCAACTCTCACAGTATGGTATTCTCAGAGCATGTTTCAGTAAGCTTAGATGTCACGGCTGATCAAATTCCATCTTGAAGGAGGATTGAAAGGTTTATCTCTGCCCACAGTTCCAAAGGCAGAACACCATAGAGAGCGGCTCACCTCTCGACAGCCATGAAACAGTGGGGCAGATGGAGAAGGGAGCTGAAAACAATGCATAGCCCCAAGAGCACAGCCCCTGTGCTCTAATTCCTCCAGCTGGACGCCATCTCTGAAGGCTCCTACTATCCCTAACAGGGCCTGGAGATTCTGAATATATCAGGGCATTGATTTATCCATCAGGTCAATAGTCTTACGATCCAGTAACCTGTTCAACCATCAGATCCATCAACTGAGGACCAAGTGGGACACTCCATATAGACATTGCTGTTCTAAAAATGTTTCAAATAGTATAAGTTAAGGGAATGAATTTACAAAATCATAAACAAAAATGTTCAGAGCTAAGAATACAGATGATGTTTTCTCTCTCTCCTTAGCCAATACTTTCCAGTGTCTACTTGATTTTTCTATAATTTAAAATACTAAATTTTCATGGGGAAAAAAAACTTAGGTTTTTGAAAATCAAGTGTTACTGTTATAAAAAGGATATTATCTCACTATTCTAGAAAGATACTTTAAAGCACAAAAACAAATATTGAAAAATGCCATAATTCAAATTTCAGCAGATGTGGATGGAAATATGTTTTAACTGTTAAGAGCAGTTCCTCCTCTTCAAGGAGACTTGTGATTATTGTTCTTGGTTATCAGCTTGAATTCATCTGGAATTAACTAAATGGCTGGGCACACCTCTGACACATTTTTAAATTCTGAGTGGGGAGACTTAAGATTGGAAGATACATCTTTCATCCAAATCAAATATTTTGAGGTGGGAAAATCTACCTTTAATTTGGGGCACACTGTCTGCTGCCAGCCCATATAAAGAAAGAAAGAAGGAAACTTGTGCTGTCTTTGCCTTCTTATTCTTGCTTTTAATATAAAGTTCATCCTTCACTGATATTAGATCCTTCTTCTTCAGGATTCCAACACATCCTGAAGACCAACTGAGACATTCAGTCTTTGAAATTGAACAAAAACTGGGATCTTGAAGCCATGTTAGACAACCACTGTTGCACCAGCTGAACCAAACCCTGTGAGAAATAAGTACCCTTAATAGACAGTCAGTCAGACAGACAAATAGACAGACAGATAGGTAGATTCATTCTATAAGTCTTGTTCTTCTAGAGAACACTGACTAATACAAGACCTAAGTTTCATTCCCAGCTCCAAGACTGGGCAGCTCACAACCACCTGTAACTCCAGTTTCAGGGGATTGACCCTCTTTTCAAACCCCTGTGAGCACACACACACACATACACACACACACACACACAATCTATCTACCTATCTATCTCTCTATAATCTATCATCTATTTCTTAAAAATAAATCTTTTTTAAAAAAATCAATCAAATTATAATAGAATTAGAAGGAGAAAGATAAAATGGCTTGAAGTGGGAATTTCTCGTTTCATTGGAGACTCAGATGTGTAATGTGCATTTTTCTGGAAACTGTCTTATGAGAGGATGTTTTGCTGAGAACAGATATGTGGTGTTTTTCCTGAAGTTGCCTGGTGAAAGGGCATGTGATATTTTGCTAAAAAAGGATGCTTGAGGGGACATGTGGTGATTGGAAAGCGTATAAGTATAATTCAACAGACAGTGGATGACACTCTTGCATTGGTTCCCCTTGCTTTCCTTGCTGATCTTTGCTTGTCATGACTTTGTAGAGACAAACGTACCAAAGAACTTCTGGTAGTATTCCAGCTGCTTCATGTTGGACTCATGCCAATTGGCAGAGCCTTGTGGTTTTTTTCTGGGTCTAGCTTCTGCTACTGATTCATGTTTCATATTTTGCTAGTGGACTGGACTGCTGACAATGAGGACTAGAATTGCCCCCAAAGAACTATCACTAAACAGGTCCATTCACCTTTTCTCTCCACTACCTCTGGGGTGGTGGGGTAGGGAGATTGAAGAATCAAAGAATCATAATTAAAGTAGGTTTTGAAAAATACTAAGCCTACACTGTTTTTTTGTTATTTATTTATTTATTTATTTATTTATTTATTTATTTATATTTTCTATATTCTTTGTTTACATTCCGAATGCTTTCCCCTTTCCCAGTTTCCCCCCCCCCCAACATTGGTCTCATAAACCCTCTTCCCTCCGCCCTTTTCCCAATCACCCCCTCCCATTTCCCTGTTCTAGTATTCCCCTAAAATGCTGGATCAACTCTTTTCAGAACCAGGGTCCTCTCTTTCCCTCTTTTTGGGTATCCTTTGATATGCTAACTGTGTCTTGAGAATTTAGACCTTCTGGGCTAATTAATATCCACTTATCAGTGATTGCATTCCATGTGTATTTTTTTTTTTTGTGATTGAACCACTTTGGAAATCAGTCTGGCAGTTCCTCAGGAAACTGGACATGACGCTTCTGAAGGACCCTGCTATACCTCTCCTGGGCATATACCCAGAGGATTCCCCGGCATGCAATAAGGACACATGCTCCACTATGTTCATAGCAGCCTTATTTATAATAGCCAGAAGCTGGAAAGAACCCAGATGCCCCTCAAAGGAGGAATGGATACAGAAAATGTGGTATATTTACACAATGGAGTACTACTCAGCATTAAAAACAATGAATTCATGAAATTCTTAGGCAAATGGTTGGAACTGGAAAATATCATCCTAAGTGAGGTAACGCAGTCACAAAAGAATACACATGGAATGCAATCACCTACACTGTTTAATAAATGAAGAAAATGAAGTAGAAAAGGCCATTGACTAGTTCTGAGGGCTGATGTATAAACAGAGTTCTGATGGCAGACAACATCAAGACCTTCAACAAGGCTTGAAAGTCATTTCTGAACTCCTTGATGCTGCAGAATAGACTTTATTTTTTTCTTTGAGACCTCTGTGTCTGCCAGGACTTATTTGTTTCTACCTGATATCCTAGGAGTCTGGGGTCTAGGATATGATCCTAGGCCATGCAAATCCAGGGGCATCTTCTTGTGTTTCAGGGAGCCTACAGGATGCATACATGGAAAACCACAAGTAAATGTTGCTCATTTCTAAATCTTAAAGGGAAGTTGCAGTAAGATATTCATGGACCCTAAAGAAAAGAAATCCTTTATATTTATAAACCTAATAATACGGAAATGTTAGGGTCAATCTTGAAGTATGGGTTTTCTATGGTCTTCATCCACGCTATATTGCTGTAACACAAGGTTAATCTTTATTGATCAGATATGTATTGGCTTGTGGTTCTAAAGGCTAGGATATCTAAAAACACCTAGCAAGATTCTCCTTGCTGCCTCCTCCTAAGGGAAAAAAGCCAAAGAAACGATGAGAGAGATCAATATATTAAGTCAACAGGTCAAACCCTTTAATAACAGCCACAACCCATTTGTGACCTGAATATTTCCCTCTAAGTCCCATATCTCAGTGCTGCAGCATTAGAAATTGTGTTTTTAAGGGATGCTTGGGGCAGGATTGAAGAAGCAATGCCTTCTTAGGATGCTTTAAGCATTATGGGATGCTGTGTGCTGTTAGCTGTGAATGTTAGTAGCGAATACACAATGATACCTCCATTACATTCATGTCTTTACCCTTACAAACAGGGACAAATGGTTCCTAGAAGTAGGATGGATAGTCTTCACCCAAACACTGTGCCCAAGGAAGAAGAACCATGCATTCCTCCATGAAATAGCATTCCCAAGAGCACACAATGGGACTGCTGTGATGTGCACCCTCTCATCCTGGCTAACACTAAGAGCCCCTGCCTGATTCTCTATGAGTTCTTCCTTAGGCAAGAAAAAACACTAGTTCTAAAGCCCCAGATTCCACAAATATTCCTTATCTATTCACTTTCAATTATTTGTTTCTTTATTTTGTGTATGTATGTGACTGTGGTTGTCTGTACATGTGGGTGTGCCCAGGAACATGCAATGTGCAAATACATGGAAGCCAAAGAAGGGTATCCAGTGTCTTCTATTCCTCAATGCCTTATCTTCTAGATATAGAGTCTCTCACAAAATACTTTTTTCTGAGTACAATGACAACCAGCAATCCTTCTGCATCAGCAACACAGGGCTAGTGTTACAGGTGCGCGGAAGAGCACCATGCCCAACTTGTTTTTGCGGATGCTGAGATCTAAACTCAGCTCCTCATATCTGTACAATAAGAACACTTAACCACTGAGATATCTCTCCAGCCCTAAAAATTCTGTTTCACTGGCCTAATTCTGAAGGTCAATAGCCTGTTGTAAATACATTTGACTCCAGGAACCTGAGTGTTCTGTAAGTCAATGGCTCCCATGCTTGAGATGTTCTACCTGAATCTTCTTATCCTGAGGGTCAAGACACAAGAACTAATGAGCACACTGACAATTTAGGCCTATAAAGAGCTTATATTTTAGAATACTTAACCATGAAAAATTAGATATTTTGATAGTTAATTTGTAACTATAACTTATAATGTGCTTAACATGATGACTGTTATATAATTCATTTACAGATAAGCTTTAATAAAATATATGGATCTGAAAATACCATATGTTTTGGAAGTGTTAATTTATAGAAATAGTAAGAAAACCCATGTGCACCTCACTTCCAGAAGATCCTGCTATACCACTCCTGGGCATATACCCAGAGGATTCCCCACCATGTAATAAGGATACATGCTCTACTATGTTCATAGCAGCCTTATTTATAATTGCCAGATGCTGGAAAGAACCCAGGTATCCCTCAACAGAAGAGTGGATGCAAAAAATGTGCTATATCTACACAATGGAGTACTATTCAGCCATTAGAAACAATGAATTCATGAAATTCTTAGGCAAATGGATGGAGCTAGAGAACATCATACTAAGTGAGGTAACCCAGACTCAAAAGGTGAATCATGGTATGCACTCACTAATAAGTGGATATTAACCTAGAAAACTGGAATACCCAAAACATAACCCACACATCAAATGAGGTACAAGAAGAAAGGAGGAGTGGCCCCTTGTTCTGGAAAGACTCAGTGAAGCAATATTCGGCAAAACCAGAACAGGGAAGTGGGAAGGGGTGGGTGTGAGGACAGGGGAAGAGAAAGGGGCTTATGGGACTTTCGGGGAGTGGGGGGCTAGAAAAGGGGAAATCATTTGAAATGTAAATAAAAAATTATATCGAATAAAAAAAAGAAAACCCATGTGATATATTACATAAAAATGCCTCTGACAAAGTCATATGAGGCTATTGTGTAATCTAAGATTCTTCTAAGTCACATTTGCTTCCTCAACCAAAAAAAAAGGTAATATGTATTCAAGTTATAAAAGCAGAAAATCAATGCTAAAGGGTAATTTCCAAAAAAGTGGTAAAGTTGCAGCTCTTGCATAGATACATCGTGAGTGCTTGTCAGGTATTTTCATTATCCTATTACTTAAATCAGAGAACCAGAGACTGTATTAGAAGCAGGTCAAAAAAGAAGTCATAAAGCACAGATTAAGAAAATTGAAATGGATCCACAACTGGTTTTGTCCACAGGAAGGAAGGCTAACCAGCGAACTGAATTAATTTGCATGTCTTAAGACAAAAGAATCATTATAGGGCATCTATACTTCACAGACTTCAGAAGTCAAATGCAAACAGGGCACAGTGGTTATAATCCCTATAATCCCAGGACAAGGGGGGCAGAAGCAGGAGAATTTCTCCAAGTTGCAGGTCAGCTTGCTGTATGAAATAAATTCCAGATGAGGCAGGGCTACATAGTAACATGCCAATTGAAAAAAATTAAGCAAACAAAAGTTCTGCACAGATTAAACCTCAGAAAACACTTTTTTTCCCAGCAAGAGATCCCAAGAGAATTGTATTGAATCATCCCATGCACCATGTTCCAGGGACACCTTTGTAAAGGTGAATGGTGCTACGTGAGAATTGTAAGCAATTTCTCATACTAGCATCTCTTGCACGACATGACATTTACATGTCTGTCACAATTTCTTCAACAAACATATTGAGCTTTTAAAGCCTAAGAAGGGATAAGGACAACTATCTTTATAGCTATCTCTAATAATTCCCCGTATTATTTCCAGGAAAAGGAACAGATCCAAAATTCGGTCCATGTTCGCATATTTTCATAGATGTTGATAAAATGTCCTATAGACCTGCTGTTTCATTTTTTTTAAATCTTGCCAGCTGTGAAAAAGATCCCTGCTTCTCCATATCCTACCAAACACTATCCTTACTCTTAAGCTCAACTAATTTGTTGAGGTAAAACATATGTCTTCGTCATCTTCATCTGTGTTTTAAATACTATTGAGGTTAAATTTTATATTATCCTCTGGGACTGAGAGGACAAGCAGCATTTGAGATATAAACAAACAAACAAATATTTATATGATCTAAAATACTGTACAAAACATCAAAGGAATATAGCCAGAAGGGATTACAATTGGAATTATTTCTTCTCTATCTCTTTTTTCTAGTTTAGAATGGTCAAGAACTATTGACAAGTGAATCAACAGTTATTCCCATGGCAAAGGCGAAGGATACAACACTGCTACAGCTCAGACATCCAGCTTAAAAGTAACTAGCTTCTGAAATGTGGAAGTGAATGGTGACATTGGATGGGAATTTGGTTAATAATGAAGCATGGGGAAGAAGACACAAAGCATTCGTGTAGCCAGCTGTGCTCAAGGAAAAACATCTGTAACTTCTTTCCTATGATTACTTGTGGGTACCATGTGATTTAGACTTTGATGTATTCACATCACTTCCCTGTACTATCATGGGTAGAGTATTTTCCTCTGCAGGAACATTTGATCATTTTTTTAAACACATATACACTGGGCTATGGTGACTCCAGCCTTGTGTTTCTTAAGAAAACATGAGTTTATTTCAGATTTGTGTCTTACATGCTGCAGTGCTTGCAATGAGATGAAGGTAAGTGCTGGGGAAATGCCTAAAAATCAAGAAACCCTCTTAGCTACATTTAAAAGAAACATGGTTTTCCCAGCCCTAAGGAAACTGTGTCACCTCACCTCCCTCATTCCTCTTGTCTCTTGGGTATCCCTTCCAATTTGCTGCTGCAGAGGTCCCAAGAAGGAGCCTGCAGGAGCCTTATTATGTTTCAGCATGACTGTCCAATGAACAAGAAGACTAGCAGGGGAGAAACAGTGTCAAAACCCCATTGGCTCCAGCTTACATACATGGTCAATGGGAATCAATTACCTGGAACTTAGTTATGATATAAAACTTACTTAGCTCATTGAAACCAGCACTGACTTCTCTCTAGAGTTCATAGGTGTTTGTGGCTACCTCATAAGGCACATACGCACACTGAGTAAGTTAATATACAAACATAACTCTACAGAACTATATTTTGTACCTTTAACTGAGTTAGAAACGCAATAATTCCTTACTGAGTTTAAGGAAACTAGCCTATGTGTATGTTTCACATAAAAAGGAAAAGACACAAGTTAAAGAAGTGAACAAAATATGACTTCTAAAACTGATATAGCATTAAAATTACAAGTCTGTTTCAAAGGGAAATGTGAAAATCTTATGTTGAAAATTGAAGTCAAAGAAAAAGAAATATATCAACAAACTTACTGAAGGGAGCGGAAATCTCTCACACCAAACTCTTATCATTAATTTTATGTTAATAGGGTTTGTTAGCTTAAGGTTCCACTGTTCCGTGTGCTCTGTAAATTTGTAAGTTGAGGGATTAGCTCTGGCCTATGGCATCTAATTGGATACTGTCTAATTGTTAATATTCATTTGTCCAGAGGGATTTGTATCACAGAATTTAAAATATTGATGAGTCGGCTACAATTCCCCTCTGACTTGGGAGGGTTAAGCCATATATAATTCAAACATGACCATCACAAACAACTCCAGATCATTATGTGAAAACAAAGCTTAATATACTCCTCTCATCTCCAACTTTTCAGAATTTTAAGTAAAATCAGAATTGTGCACTAAGGAAATTCTGAGTTCCGTTGGCAACTGTTTAGCCTCCTTTGAATTCTGCTGTCTATCAATAAGTTAGGTTGAAGTTATTTTATGTCACAACTTGAGTGGGAAGGCAAGACACTAGGTGTTCTTTCTTTGGATGCAAGAAATGGTTGTGTTGATGACAGATCATCTTTCATAACTGAACTATAAATGGTTTGTCCTTAGCATTTGATGACAAAGCATTCTTTGCCCATAGAATAGTCAAAAAGTCTTACAGCTTTGTAGGAATTTACATCCCTTTTATCAGGAGAGAAGAAAGAAGAAGAAGAAGAAGAAGAAGAAGAAGAAGAAGAAGAAGAAGAAGAAGAAGAAGAAGAAGAAGAAGAAGAAGAAGAAGAAGAAGAAGGAGGAGGAGGAGGAGGAGGAGGAGGAGGAGGAGGAGGAGGAGGAGGAGGAGGAGGAGGAGGAGGAGGAGGAGGAGGAGGAGGAGGAGGAGGAGGAGAAGGAGAAGGAGAAGGAGAAGGAGAAGGAGAAGGAGAAGGAGAAGGAGAAGGAGAAGGAGAAGGAGAAGGAGAAGGAAGGAGAAGGAGAAGGAGAAGGAGAAGGAGAAGGAGAAGGAGAAGGAGAAGGAGAAGGAGAAGGAAGGAGAAGGAGAAGGAAGGAGAAGGAGAAGGAGAAGGAGAAGGAGAAGGAGAAGGAGAAGGAGAAGGAGAAGGAGAAGGAGGAGAAGGAGAAGGAGAAGGAGAAGGAGAAGAAGAAGAAAGAATCGGTGTTCCTAAATGAGATGAGTAATGTCAGCCAGGAGTCAAAGTAGTGGAGATGAATGATAGCACTATATTAGCGGGGATTTTATCTAGGAGAGCAAACGTGTTCATGTGTCCATGTGTCTGTCTATCTCATTGTCCATGATGTCACACCGTGAAAAGAAAGAAAGATGTCTGTGATGATAGAAATTCTGTGCTTCATTTTTATTTCCTCATTGCTTAAGGAAAGGGCTAGAAGTTTCTTAGGTCTGTCACTTGGAAGAAGTGGGAGCTGACATTGTAAATTCCATCCAATAAGATGAAGAGATAACAGATCTTTACAGCTCTGTTTTGTGATTGAGTTTCAATGATTTAAAAAACAAAACAAAACAAAACAAAACAAAACAAACAAAACAAGACTTTCCAAAAGTTAGAGACAATCTGATTCTAGTAGGGAAGAGACTTATAAACTGTTCATAGGGAAAATATTGATGAGATTCTCTCATAGCATGCATGTTTAAAATATGGACTTTGTGTCCTAATTGCTATGATTTATCGGCATCATCCTTTTTGTACTTGAAGACTTACAGATGCCAAGGTCAAATGCATTTCCATTCATCTCTCCATTACATAAGAAGATCTTCCTGTTGTCCTTGAAGGACCATAAGCAAGTGGCAGGAAGTCTGGGACTTAGACTGTGGGATCATGGCTATCTTGGAATAGGAAGGTCTAAAATTGCCCCACATTTCTTGGACTGGTGTCTACAGAAAGCTTTCAAAACTCCCCTCAGCTCTTGAACCTCATCTTCACTTTGAAGAGTATTTAGAAAGTCAACAGTGTGTGTTCTGGCACATTCCATACATTAACTTAAATGTGTATCTGTAATTGTACCTTTAAAACTTATTCTGGAAGCTGAGCCTTTCTAAACTATAAAATGAAAAGCTAGCCAATCAAGAGCCATCCTAGCTAGACATTTCAACACTGAAAAAACTGGATTTGAATGCCACCGAGATGACGCTAAATTGTTTGAAGTTAGCGTTCTCTTCTGTGTCTTTCAGTGCTACCTGGTCCCCATCACCTGCTGTAGTTTGTACTCTTGAAGCACAGATGTTGAGCTATATCTCGGTTTGTGTACTCTGCCAAGCTTCAGTCCTGGTCTCCAGTAATGTGAGAGATGTGAGTGCCCTATAAATGTTCTGATAACACCTATAATCAGATTTACACCCACCCAAGGTCTGGACTCAAAGAAAATTCACAGCAGTGCTGCATGAGTCCACTGACATTGTGCTAGGTAAAACAGATGTTGCCGGAAGACGTAATCTAAAGGATTATGAATATTGGGTCTGAAGTCGCTATAACTACAACTTTTAATTCGTAGCTTGTGAGGACCATATGGACCTATGGCTGTAAGCAAGGCTCCCCTGGGCTCATGCATTTCCCGTGCATTGTTGATCCCACTGCTGCCCCCACTGGCCTTTCATAAAAAGCACATACTCTGTGATTATCAGTTCAGGACTAACAAGCTAAGTTTTAGCATGAGTCTTTTCACCTTCATGTTAAACTCTCATTTAAAAGCATTTTGACTGAGCTCATGCTATAAGAAATATCCAGAAAATGTTTGTTAGCTCATAGCTTTCAATCACATTTCTGCTTGAATCTGAATCCTCTGGGAAACAGGTGGACAAACTGTTTTGTCGGCCACGTCTCCTTATGATCGCCATATTATTACGTTCCTGTCTATGCTACCTGGATAAACAGCTCTCATTAAGCTCCTTGCAGACAGGGGTCTATGTCTTTGCCCAGTGTTTGCCCAATACTCTTGCAGAATGTAGCACAAAGCAGGCACTGTAAGTCCTGTTGAGAGAACAGATGACTCATGTCAAAGACTCTGATTCCACTGATGATGCTTGGTGTAAGGCAAATGTGTCAGTTCCAGTTAGGATATGGGGTTTGATGTCAAAACTACCCATACTCCAACGCTGTCCATTGTCTACCCCTACCACTGAACCCCAGTTCACATTTACCTCTAGGCTGTGTATACAGGACACCTTAGAGTCCCTCTTCTTTTTCTTTGGCAATAACCTCAAGTTTTCTCTCTGCACCAACCTATCTCTCTATTCCAGAAAAGACCAGAAGGTAAGAAATGTATCTTAGCTAAAATAAGGGACCTTGACAGCAACACACACACAAACACACACACATACACACACACATGCACACATATGCCCCACCCTCGACCAGCAAGATAAATGAAGATTAAATAATCAAGCTAAAATTACCCTTAGATACCCACTATAGAGGTGAAGGTAAAGGAACTGTCTATTGAAATATTGCTTCAGAGGAAGAGCAAATGACTCATGTTCAGGAGCATCCAACAAGCTACAGACTGCAAAGGACATGGGCAGATCACAGAATTCCAGCACCGTAAATCATGCACATATGCATACAAACCAGATGTTCAAAAAAATAAATGTAACCTTATTTCCAATCGTCAATGCTTCCCTCTAGAATAAATTTAGCAATTTAGTCCTTAACACCTTGGCTCAGTGTCTATAAAAGTATAAGCGATTTTAGTCTCAATTGTCAGATATCAAATACATAAGCCATATTTTAAATGTCTATATTTTAAACATTAAAGGGTTTTTGACTCTCACAAATCAAATAGATGTGAAATTATAGCTCAAGGGATGCTATTTTGAGCCTCCTGGCCTCGTTTACATTGGTTTGGCTACATTTAAGGAGCTGATATAACCATTTTCTAAAATGAAGTGTATATATCGAGAATTGTAGAAATTACCTTCAGCAACTTGGCCAATTGAGCATACAAGTTTACTTTTGCCCAATTTACCATTAAGATTACAGAATGGTTTTTCTACTTCATTTTTTAAAAAACATGTATTTTAACTATATTTAATTCTGTGTACACCTGAGTGCAGATGCCCATAGAGCTCAAAGGCATGGAGTCCCACTAGAACTGGAATTGTAGCTATTTGTGAGGCGTCCTCCATGGGTGCTAGAAAGCCAAACTAAGGTCCTATGCAAAAATAATCCATGAGCTTAACCACTTAATCATCTTTGTAGCCTCCAAATTTTGTATTTGAGTTTTAAACACACACACACACACACACACACACACATTCATACTTCATTTTACCTTGTGATTTTCCCTTCCTACATTGCTCTGAGAAAAGTGCAAACCTTGCCTAGCATACCAGGAGAAGCAGCTGTGAAAACCTGTACAAGAGTAACCATTCTGGGTAAAGTTCAAACCGATTACAGCTCTTCCTCTTAACAATAATTAATTGAGGTAGTTTAAACTGACATTGACAGAAGGAAGGAAATGAATTTGGGAGTATGTTTTAGGAAAAAAATATAGATTATTGACTCGGCAAACCATAATGGCCCTTTCATTATCTTTCAGGGGCCATTGTATGAAAATACTTTTGAAGGGTTTTTTAAATGGGTATTATTGACCTGATAGACCACAATAGTTCCAAAGAGGGCATTAGGGTCCATCTTCAAGCAAGTATTTATATTATTTAAAACCATTATTGGCATGTGTTCGTAAAAATCTCTTTTAACTTCAGAGTAGAGGCTACATAAGAGAGTGGTCCAGTTATGTACACTTGGAAAAAAAATCAAACTTACCCTTCATGATATTCACACGGGAAGGAAAGCATGTACTGTCTGGTGGATTTATTTCCCTTTAGATTGTACTGAGTGCCTTAGTTCCTGTTATATAAAGCTTCTTCACTGTCATCTAATGCTGAAAAGAATGTCAAGCAAGTTTTTTTGAGGAGCAAAAAAATTAATTGGTCTCTGCATTAACTTGTTGAATAGTCAAGTTGGTCACATTTGCTCTCAATCACTGGGGACTAGAGAAGACCTCAAGCTATTTCTAATATTAACGCTAGCCTACGCGAATGAACAACTAGCTAACACAGGCCTCTTAGGAAGCAGAAAGGAACATCCACACATGGAAAATACAAATAGCTCTTGAATAAATGAAAGAATAAATGAGTCTGAAAAGAGGAGATGAATGACATTCAAAGGCAAATCATACTGATATGACCATAACCCCACACACACATTTTCAAATATTTTTGACCATTCCAACAGAGGTCATCTCAGAATTTTTCTGAACCAACTCATACCAATCAAATTCAGTTTTCTAAATCACTTCTATTTTGAATTTTGGATGATGGGTGAGATATAATATTGACTCTTGAAACTCTTAAAATTGAAATAGGCTCATGAGAATACTCACATGTTTATGGGAATGTCTATAATGTTCCTTTAAATATTAATATCAGACTAAATATTAAGATGCATGTCTTTCCATAGTATTGAAGTAAACTAATTTTATTTTTCTTCTTAAATAATAAGAGCTGCTTATTGGTAGTAGTCATATTAAAATTATGCCATAAACACATCTCTTAAAATATCTATATTTCTTCATCATTGAAACATTTAATGCCATCTTTCTCAACCTGAAGAGCATACATATCATGGATTAAAAAAAAAAAAACCTGGCAACTTTTTCATGTCACTGACCAACAGATGGAGGTGTGGTGTAAAATAACACCCCACCAGACAACAAAAGTATGCCTGACTGCATGAGCTATGTGTGTTTCAATGTATTTGAATTGATATTCTACCATTGAACAAGTACTCTTTACCCAAATACAAAGAGACAGAGTGAGGAGAAGAGATTTCAAACAGTGGGGGAGCAGAAGCCTGAAGACTGGCAAATACTCTATAAGAAATGAATTAGCATAAAAACAATCATTGAGTGTCCCTGTGAGCTCCCCATAAGTCCACAGGTAACACCACGACCATGTACTGTAAGGTATGAGTCCTATCCTTTAAGAATTTAAATAAGCTTTTCCTTTATTTTCTTCCCTTCTTTTCCCTTGTTCAACTGGGATAAAATTCTGTTCTGCAATAGATTTTACAGTCCTTCCCAAGACAAAACTATTGAATGTGACCTTCCATGCAGTGTCCGTGTGACCCTGGATTACCATTTGTCCCTAAGGCTAGCCACTCCATTCCCAATGTGACTCAATTCCGCACTTCTTATTCTAATTCTTTTTATCCCTCTGCCCTAGCCCCAACTTCTGCTATGACTTTCAGCATTCTTTCCTCAACTTCCTGTTCTCACTCTTGATCCTTGAATTCTCAAACGGTGCTGATGTCACTCACGGACTCAGTGGGCTTCTGGTAACTGTGACAAAACACTAGCTAAAACTACCTTGGGGACAAACTGTTTTATTTCAGCTCACACCTTGCAAGTCCAGCCAAGGCAGAACTCAAAGAAGGAAGCCGGAAGTAGAAATGGAGGCAGGGACCAGGAGCAACACAGCTTACTGGTATGCTGCTCATGGCTTTCTGTTTGGTTTCTTATATAACCCAGGACTACTGGCTCCAAGGATGGCACTGCCCATACTAGTCTGGGTCTTCGGGTTACTATTGCTGTAATAAAACATCATAACCAAAGCAACTTGAGGAAGAAAGGGTTTGTTTGGATTACACTTCCACATCACTATCATTGAGAGAAGTTAGGACAGGAATTCAAACAGGGTAGGAACATAGAGGCAGGAATTAATGCAGAGAGCATGGAGGGGTGCTGCTTACAAGCTTGCTCACACAACTTGCTCATCCTGCATTCTTATTGAACCTAGGACTATCAACTCAGGAATGGCACCGCCCACAATGAGCTGGATCCTTCTCCATCAATCACTAAGAAAATGCCCTACAGGCTCAACTTGTAGAGGCATCTTCTCAACTGATGCTCCTTCCTGATAACTCTAGCTTGTGAAAAGCTGACATAAAACTACTGAGCACCAGTTGCCCAGTTCCCTAATGCCTGCCTCCTCTGGACTGTTCCTCTTAACTACTTCCAGGCTCTCACATGGTCATTCCTTACTGATATGCCTGACCATTCGGACTCTCCTTGATTGATTTCAGTGGAATGAGGTATTGGATTAAACAGGTACATGGTAGGACACTGGAAAGAGAATTGGGAAGGTTCTTGGGGGACCTACTATATACTATCTGAACTGATCAGAAAGCTAGGAAGTCCCTATCAATGGTTCTTTTACCAAAAATCCCACTTAGTTTGTGCATTTGTCATAAAGGATAAACTAAATCAATGAAAAATTAAGCAATGAGGCTAAACACCATGACAGTTTGAGTGTGTCTCTCAAAGTTCATTGAATCCCCAGTGCAAATGTTTGGGAGTGCAGTCAAATGAAAGGAGGCTGAATTCAGTGTCTTGGCCACATCACAGTAATGTGGCGAATGAGACACTGGAAAAGTGTGTTCTCTTGCCTAGTCATGGTACATCCATAGATGTGGCCTCTCAATCTCAGACTCCCCACCTTCCAAAAACAATAAGGTCTCTCTTGTTTATAAACTGCTTCTACTATAGCAATACAAAATAAATAGATGAAGACAGAAAGATAAAGTAGAGGAACAGGTTGATGTTAAAGAGCTTAAACTAGGGTCAGAGATGGTATTCAGTCAAGTGTTCCCTGAGTTCAAAAAGCCAGAATCTATGTAGAAACTGATTTGGTTATTATAGTTCTGTAATCCCAGAACTGCTACAGCAGAACTGGATGCAGAGACAGGAGGATCTCTGGGAGCTTGTGGGTCAGCTGATATGGTCTTTGCAGCAGTGAACATGAGACTCTTTCCTGAGATTGTCCTTTGACCGCCACAGGTGCACTGTGGCTTGTGCGCACCCACATCCTGGAACCTGTATGCACACAAACAATGGGGGAGACATAAATCTCACTTATGTGACCAACTTGGAATACCGGGAATCCAGACCGTTTCTTCCTCTACATCTTTTGATCTAGAAGTGAACATGTATGTGTACAGAGAAAAATAGGATTAAGATACGTAAAAGCTGACAAACCATCATCCTCAGTAAAGCGACGGCTACGAAGTCTTTCTTGTATTGGATAATATCTGTTTACTTCACACTCTTATTCAGAGACTTCGATGTCAAAACCTGAAGAAAACAATTTGCAAATCCAAGCATTCATCCCCCTGGCAGAAGATCTGGGCTGCCTTTACATCTAAACTAATAAGCTTTGCCAAAAATTCAGAGAGGATTAATTGCTGAGAAGTTTCACTGAACTTCCTCGGCTATATATTAAAACGGAACAACAACAACAACAACAAAATTCTGACAGATATATTTGGGTTTCAGGAGGGAAGAGCAGCTCCTGGTTCAGCTAAGCTAAGAGTCCTCATTGCTCGGACGCCCTTTCATACTGAACAATTGCATCCATTTTCACAGATATTCAGGGTCTCCCCACCCCCGATAAAACTGTTGAAGAATTGGAAATTACAGCTTCTTAGTCACAGCTCAAAATTAATTGTTCACCCTAGATTGAAGCTAATTTACACGAATTTCTTTTTATTTTGGGGCAAGCATAGTTATTATTATTTATGCCCACTCCACCACACCCCCTGAAAACCATGAAAGCAGGTTCAATCAGAAACTTTAATTTTCAGAATAGGCAGCGTCTTTGTGGATTCATCTCCCCACAACTGAGAAAACAGTTCGTGTTTTCCATCAAGGCAGCAACTGTGGATTTTTGATTGGACATGGAAGAAACAGTTCTGTTTCAGGAACTCATTAAAAGCCACCTGCTGCCTTAATAATGATAGCATAATTAAAACCCGATTCCCAAATTTGGTACAACTTAGACACTGTGGACAGAGAGAGAGAAAGCTGATTAAAGCCATCTAATTTGAGAGTAAGGTAGCAATTTGTAGAAAGTGTGTCCTGAATGTGTTTGACAAATGAGATAGCAAAACGACAAAGAGGATTTTTTTTAAGCCATGAAGGAAATGAACACTGTGACCCAGGCCCTATCTCCCAGCCTTGGGATCACCTACCACATACCATCTCCTCTTGATGGATGTCCCCTTCAAGGAGAGATGCTTCTTAAATTTTTAATTTCATGCTAACCCTTCTAATGACTTTCTAAGAACACTTTTATTTTTGGAAGAACAGAAGTTGGCTGTTTTCAAGATAATCATTTCAATAACAAAGATACTGAGTAATGGCCAAGGAAAAAAATTAGGTGAGAGGATCATGGGAGAATGTGTTGTCCCAACCAACAACTTCCGTAGAGCTTCAATGAAGGCAACACTCTTTCTCCATTAGGATCAAGTCTTATAAAGAGCATGGGAGCAGTAGTAGATAGTCAAACCAGCTAATGCAATATTTATGGTTGGAACTGCACCAAGCAGGAAGAACGTCTCCCAGTAGCCCTGTGGCTTGCTTTCCTTAGAGCGGGTACTCAAAGTCGTTCAGTATAGCCTTCCATCTCTCTGACCCACTTCACGGTCAGTAACTTCCACACCTCTACTGCCAACCCCAGAGTCCACTCAGATCTGCAATCTGTCAGTTCGCTTTGGTTCCTATGTGAATCTCCTGTCCTTTGGACTGGAGAGAGTGGGCAAGTCCCCGCCTACCCACCTGCTTTGTAACCCCAGCACCGCTATCACATACACCAGCTCCTCTTCTTCTGTGACTTTGGACATGCTGTTTCCTCTATGGCCCCGGGAATTCCGTTCTATCCCAGGGGGGGTGAGGAATCCATCTGCTTCGTGCTGGCACAGAATTCTGCACATAATCCCGTCATTACAATAGTACATTAATAATGACAGCAAATTTCCATCGAGGGCTTAGTGTGTGCTGACCACTGGTATAAGCAAAATTAAAAAAAAAAAAAAAAAAAAAAAAAAGCCAAGAACTCCTAAATTGCCTCTGGCTCTGAAGGCAGCTTGAAATACACGCCCATTCTGTTCTTGGATAAAACATTGAAATTGCTTGGGACTCTTCTTCTCAGCTCACCTGCTCCTCCATAATCCTAAAACCCCTCAGAACATGCCTGACACACACTTGACACAGTGGCAGTCCATAGTACCTGCTTAACAAATGTTTCTTAATAGAAAACTATTCTCAGACTCGGGAGAAGGGCACGGTGCACAGCGGTGAGCGAAGCAGTCACTGTGCGTCTAATTCTCAGCACAGCTTCCTTTCCGTTGTGCATGACATTCTCTGAGTATGTTGACAAAATACGACCCAAACCTTGTCCCGGTGGGAAGATGCCAAACCGACTTGCCGCCGGTGTTTCCGGAAGCCTCACTTGCCTTTGATAATCTATAGTCGTTTTTCAGGGAACTGATGTCAGGTGGGAACGGGCTGCTGTAGAGAGGTGGTCTTGGCAGTTTCAATCACTGTCAGGTGCGAAATCCGGGGCTACTAACAGATATATATCCCCTGTCTTCTTCCGGTGCTGTGAAAATTGATCTCCGAGATGCTTTGACTGGAGGTGAAGGGAGCTGTATATCACTAAAGCAGCCTTGCAAATATCCTTCCACCCAAAGTAAGTAACAATTTTCGGTGGGTAAATAGGAGAGAAAACCGATCTTTATTTGACGCTCGTTGGCTATTGGAGTGTAGAGCGAGGCTAAGGGACTCGTTTTATTTATGTTTGTGATTGCTCGCTCATCGGGATTCCGTCTTTATCTTGTGCACAGTTCTGTGATTTCATGGGCCATCACTTTGTACATCTTGGCCCATTCTTGTCTTTAATAAGGTCTATAAGATGGGAGACGGTGCCTGCAGATGGCCCTGGCCCTGAGCTGGTAGTTAATTCCTACTGAAAGGAAATGAAAGCATCCGGACTCTGCCTTCCAAAAGTGTCAGTTACTGGGATGAGACTGAAGAACGGGGCCTCAGAGGTCTGCTTTCCTTCAGATCATAATCCATTTTCTCAATCACAGAGATTCCCTGGGGGAAAGAAATTGATCTGGATGGTAAGGACCAATCCACACCCTAGGGTAAATTTTACAAATTTGCGGAATCATATTTTGAAGCTTATCCTCCATAGAATCCAAAAGTAGCCAGGGCATCATGTAATAGGAACCCATCGCAGGCAAACCTGGCATCGGGCTTTAAGGTAGTTATTTAAAAAGACCCTGCTTCAGTACCACATCTGGTACTAGGTCAGGGAAAGTGTAGCATTTTCCCGGAGTACTGAAAATCCTTCTCCAGTAAGCTAAGTTTAATGTGATACTTTTTAAATTATAAAATCAGTACAGAACTCCAGGAGGAACAAAGTGTGAACATTTTAAATAAAAGCTGGATCAGTCATGGGGCTGTGCCAAGCCATATTGGAGCCTGTTGCAAAAAGGAATCTCACTCAAACTGATCCTGTCTTTATTTAAAAATGCTGAACATTTGTTCCTGATGAAAACTGTAACATTAATTTTGATTTTGAAAAAAAATTACTATGAGATAGGAATTGCTTCTGACTCTGGATGGGTTTTAGTGCATAGACTTGCTCATCAAGTCTCACAGTTGTTCTGATCTCACCCAGCATACAAGGGTCTTGGCATGAAGACCAGGCCGGGGGTGGGGTGGGGGGGTGGGGAGGTTGGGAGGTAGGGGATGGGGGATGGGGGATGGGACGGGCAGAGCAAACTGGGGGAAAAATGGAGTTGTTAAAATTCAATGTTTTTGCAGAGTTATTCTAGGGACACTACAGGCACTCAGGGCACTTGCTTCTTTGGAAATTGAGAATATATAACCCAAAGGGCCACTGGGGTGTCAGACAGTGAGTCAAATTAGGTCATCTCTGAGGCAGTAACCTGGAGTGAAAGGTAGTACACAGGTTCTGACCCACATAGGGGAAGTTAATGGAGTCTTCCAGAAGCACAGGCACGTGGGCATCACCAGAGAGGATTCTGGGCAATATATAGTTAGGGGTAGATGAGACTACATGGAAAACAAAAGCCAGCTCCCACATGCTAGAGTGGATATACAACACCGCACCTTAGAACACACGTCTCTCTGGTGTCGCAGATGCTCTTTCAGTATTAGGTAGCAGTCTAGGACCCGGTTGCAGAACCATGAGGTTATGCTCCTTATGCAGAGGCAGCCAATTTGTTGGACAAATCTATGTTAAATGCACCGACCTGTTCCTATTCTCCTTTAGGGAGCACGTTTCCTTGTGGCTTCCTGCAAACACACTTTAATCTAGAAATGTGGCTCCTGAAGTTAAACAGTGTCTTAATTTGGTATTGAGGTTGGTCTGGTGCTGTGTATTCAAATGCTAAATACTGGCCCCAAAGCAGATGAGTTAATTTGCACTTACACTAGCCTTTGTTGTATAAACCATGCTTCCCCCATTTAAAGCTATTGGTTTAATAAAAGTTGCTACGCCCAATCACTAGGGAGAATAGAGGTAGGTGGGGTTTCAGTTATTAGGTTGAGGGTTACCGGTAGGGACCATGAGGAGATGGAAGGGAGAGGGAGAAGGAAAAAGAGGGAGGAAAAAAAGGATGATGTGATGGACCAGGAACATGTGACTGAAGTGAAACGGACCCTGAGGTCATGTGGTTGGAATAAGAATAGCTCAGGAAAGACTCAAACAGCAAGTAACAAAGGACATGGAGCTGGGATGTAAGTCAGAACCCTCACCACCTGCCCAATCTAGGCTTACAGCTTGTAAATGGCATACCAGGATCCTGCGTCCTCTGTATGAGCTAGCTAGAATAAATGATTCATTTACAAGCTAGCAGTCCTGAGAATAGACTCTGTATTTAGTGTGTCTGCCACAAGATACCCTACAACATCAACATGCATAAAAGTCCTGTGCTCTAGGAACAAGGGACACTTCGGAGGTGGTTCTTTCCAAGAGTATCCTGAATTCATGCAAAACACAGCACCAGGAGTCAAACACTGAAAGCCTTGATCATCCAGTCCTTACATTTCATTTGTTTTATTTTGTTTTGCTTTGTTGAGACAAGGTATCACTATGTAGTCCAGGGTAACTCTCAGTTTTCTGCCTCCCAGTGTTGGGCTAAAAGACATTTACTACCACTCCTGCATTGGAGTGATTCTCATCTACAAACTGATTTCTTTAAATGTTAGGTAGGATAGCCTCATATCATGTCCTAGGTCTATCCCAGAAGACTTCACTTATGTCCTCACTGTCATCCGTTGCTCTGCTTTTGACTTCCCTTCCTATGTCATAACCTCACTGTCATCCATTGCTCTGCTTTTGACTTCACTTCCTATGTCATGACCTCACTGTCATCCATTGCTCTGCTTTTGACTTCACTTCCTATGTCATGACCTCACTGTCATCCATTGCTCTGCTTTTGACTTCACTTCCTATGTCATGACCTCACTGTCATCCATTGCTCTGCTTTTGACTTCCCTTCTTATGTCATGACCTCACTGTCATAATTACTCTGCTTTTGACTTCCCTTCTTATGTCATATCCTCACTGTCATCCATTGCTCTGCTTTTGACTTTCCTTCTGCTGGTTTTCTTCTATGGTAAATTCACTCATTTGTGGAGCTCATACCATTGGATGCCTCCCTGTGAAGTCCTGTAGGCCCCTCCCTCTAATACTGTAGAAGGAATACTATCTCCTGTGTGCTAGAACATTCTCTTAGGATTATCTTTCATATCAAGAATACAGCACCCGCTGCCTGCTGATTTACGTTTGTTGTTTATATGACTCCCCGATGTGCCATGATTTTTGATGTGTGTCATGGGTTGTGCTATCAACGTGAGAAAATCTAGAGTCGCCAGTGACACAGAATTCTGGGCATGCTTCTTAGGGATTATCTAGTTTGTTACCCTCTGAGAATGTGACAGATTATCTTGGTTACATTAATCAATATAGGAAGGGCCATCTTGATTGTGGGCAGAACTATTCTTTAAACAGTGAATCCTAGAAAGTATAAAATAGAGACCTGGAGCTGAGCTGTAACAAGGTTCATCCCTCTTTGCTTCCTGATCGCAGATACAATGTAACTAATTACATCAAGCTCCTACTGTCTTGGCTTCCTTTCGGCTTTAGACTTGAGCAGTAAAATAGAGAAAACCCTTTCTCCTTTATGTTGATTTTGTCAGAGTGTTTTTTTTTGCACTGAGAAAAAAACCTAAGACAATGGGGTTCTGTTTCATCACATCCAGTATGAACTAAAAACTAGTAAAAAAAAAAATTACAAATCAAAATACAGTAAGTAAACTCTACTTAGATTTTACTATGATTAAACTTGAGATTTGGTTTAAGTTTGATGTTTGTGTGCATACGATACAAGCTGTGCTTTGAATTTTGGTTTTAACTCTTTCCTGGGGGTAGCAGGATGTGTGGAGATATTTCCACATGGTGCTGGACACTGAACAGCAGCTCCCAGCTTACCCCTCACCTCCCAGGAATCAACCAATCCTCTCCCTCATATTCTTTGATCCCTGGGGACCTGCTAGTAACCCTATACCAAAATCTGAGAATATTCAAGTCCCATGCATAAAATGATGTACCATTTACCTTTGAGTCTCTGAACGTGCTTTCAATCATCTCCATTACTTATAAAGTCTCACACAGGGTAAATACTATATACAAGGTTGGCATACTGGTTTTTATGTTAAATCAAAGAAAAAGCTATATGTGTTTTAAACAGATGCAATACTTTTCCACAGAGTAATTTTTTTTCTTCCCTTGTGTTCTTGTGCGTCTCTATCTTCTTTTACCTTGTCTTGTTTTTCTCAAATATTATAGATCTACGTTTGGCTGAGTCTGTGGCTAGAAACCACAGCATGTGGTCACACTCTGCTCTGCCCTATTACATGTCTCTGGAAACCATATGTTTCACTTGTAACGGGCTCACTGGAATACAACCACATCACGAGTTGAGGAGCATCTGTATGGCTAACCTACCAAACCTCAAAGGTTGGTAAGAAAAGTGCAGTCTTTTGGATATCCTGGTGGTTCCTTCTGCATTACTGGGTTCGTGGGAACTGAGACTTGCTGCCTTTGTCAGAATCAAGACAGGGCCAGCACACCATGCTAGCCTGGGAAAACTTCCACACAAAAGAGTCATGGTGTGGTTTCTTCTGTATTCATTGCGTTTACACCGTCATAATGTAAAAATCTGTATACCATTGTAAGTTGAGAACCATCATCTAGAACTACAATATACTGAATAAAAGTCTGTAAGTAAACTAACCTGTGGGGTTTCAGAAAAGGGAGTTTATGAAATAATTAACATCATGAGAATTTTTTTCTGTAAATGAGAGCTAGTCCACCAAGACCCAATATTCCATAAACCTCGGGCATCTTGTCATGCCCCTCGTTACCCCACAGTTAGACATCCCGAGACTTTCTATCATATCTTGTCTCTGATTAACCAACACTATCAGCTCCCAGCTCCCAGGGCAAGCTCCTACATGCAAAATGGGTCAAAGTCAATATCAACTTTAGGGTAAAAGCTAAGTGAGCCCCTCCCCTGATTTATTTCTAGCCCCATTTGGGCTGGGCAATGCCTTTTTTACAGAAAGAAATTGCCAGGCTATGTTTTACTTTTTTTATTTCTTTGTGTGACACCAAGATTATACATTTCCAAAAACATGTTACAGAAGTAACAGGTTAAAAAGGAGTTAAATTACTTATCCTTTTTTTTTCTTAATCCACAAAATCTAGAAAAAGCAAGTCGATTCACTGGTATTTATTTTCAGAACAGTGGAATGGAAAAATCATGACTGGTTTGGAGTCTCGCACAATCAGATAACTCATCGTAAATAGTGTTACTGTCAGAGGCACAAGATAGAGCCGCAGCAAATGTATTAAAAGATGTCTTAAAATGTATTTTTAAACAGTCACACGCACATGTATACACACAGGCTCACATGCATGCACACACGTGCACATGCACAGGTGCACGCGCACACCTACACACACACAGACATACACACCATCATAAGAAAGCTGCCAGTGGAAAAAGAGGTGACTAGGAATTAATGTTCCTTTTTTAGGTATGAATTTCGGTGTGAATCCCAAAGTCCACAATAAAACACAACACAACAAAGACGCAGTGTGACTTTTAAAAGTAACATTTTAAGTCCTTTCTTTACTTCTGTTTCCCAAGCGTCACAAGGCAAGTGTCACAAGGCAAGTGTCCCTCTACTTGAGATTCTTCATCGTTTGTCACTGTTTTACTTATTTATTTATTTATTTTTACCATCTTAGCATTGTTTAAAATACCAACGTGGTTTTTTTTCCTTCTTCTTTTGGCCATGAAAATGGATGTGTAAGTGCAAGACGACCATGCATATGATTAGCATAATAATGGGAAATACCCACAAAGCATTGGCTCATCTCTGACCTTCAGCTCTTTAGCTGGAGTTAGAACAGCTCTGGGTTTTCAGCCTTAGCATGCAAAGGTGGGTGGGGATAGCATAATTTCTTGAAATCATTGCCCTCAGAGAGTGACAAGGTGTAAATTTCCAAAATGCTTGAAATTCCCATCCCGCCGGCTGAGTTCTGCTATGTTGCAGAGTGTAGAACAGAACCCTAGTTAAGGATTTATCTCAGGCCCTGAGCCACCGGCCAATGAACGCCAGTGCTGCGAAGGTGAAAGGCACGGGGTCTCCAGAGCTAAAGGGCCATCCACATCAATTTGGAAGCAGCAAAGCGGCATCAGCAGTGGGAGAGCTATTTACACTCCCTTCCTGCCCAAGAATTATGGAGCTGTAACCAGGAAAGAAGCAAGGGAGTTGAAGGGGAGCTACCCAGAAATATAATGGTCATTTATAGCTAAAGTACCCACCCCACCCCCGTAACAGTGGGTCCCTAGTTCTCATCTGCAGGACGCATGAAGAATTTGCAAGGAAACCTACACACACAAAACATAGACCCCCTGGAGAGCGTCTGCAGCATAGCCATTCACATTAAAGCACGAAATGGCATTTACTTTGTATAACCAATGGGATAAAACCAAGGGACCTTCCTCGATTCCAGCCTCACCTCATAAACCCTGCCCGAGAGGGCTCAAGCCACTGCTGACACCAGAATTCTTATTATCTCACAAAACAAGGGGCTAAGAGGAGAACGCGGAGGAAAATAATTAGAGGACGTTTATCATGCAATTCGTGAAAGAGCTGTGTGTTGTAGCAAACGTAAATTATAGTATTGCATTATCAAGATAATAATTTGTTTTTGTGACCAAAAAAGAAAAAAATCAGACCATTATGTGTTGCATCTGTATTATTTTTTAATTTAGGCTTTTTAATTACAGAGATAAATTATGTATGTAAGAATTTCACTTGGAAAATTTTATACAACATGTCATCTAAGATCCCATTAAACGTTGGAATCCATTCCCGTCGCGTCTCACTGTTTTTCCTGGTGGCAAGAATTAACTATTTTCTAGGTGACCGAAACACTTCTCTTAAGCATTCCCACAGCCTGGAGTCTCTTTCATTCAATGGCAACCCCACAACTGTTCAGTTTAGACTAAGGACTCTAAGTGACCCTGTGGGCGCATTCCTTTAGAAATGCTGTTCAAGATGCGGCAGAATCCTCTGTGTCTTGAAAGAGAGATCTGCTCTTCCCTATCAGTAACAACTACCTGAAGATTTACAGAGGCCAAAAACTGAGACGTCTCTAACATCAAAGCAGACAAACAGAACTCTCATCTAGTGCATCTGGGGACATCAGAGTTATGGCGGACCATCTCGAAGACCATCTCGGAGTGGGTCAGGGTACACAAGTTCCTTGTCTATTAAGGATGGGCAATAAACCCCCGTGCAGCATGGGAGCTGAATAAGATAATGTTTGTGCAGGGCCTGTACCAAGCCTCACGGACAGCAAGCATTGGCTGAGACAGCCATTCCTACTATTTTTGTTTCAAAGCAAATGATCGGAAACCAGTTTCAATCGCAAGCTCCACTTGGAGTTTCTTTCATTTCCAAATGGCCCACGTGGGCTTCATGCCTGTTCTTGATGGTGTTTACTAGGAGAGAATGAGTTTAATAAGGCTCCCTTTTTTGAGACAAGCCAGAAAGACAATTTAGGCGAGTGTAAGCTCTGTGGCCAATCAAGTGTCCTAAGCTACCCTTTCTACCATTAACTAACTGCTGGCAGATGGATGTCAAGTCCAGAAACATCTCCCCATCTCACCATTATTTGCTTCTGCAAATTATGGGACCCAATGAGGTAATGCATATAAAGTACTTGGTCTAGAATATACCAGAGAAAGGTTCATTTTTATTTTCTGTTTCCCTTCAAAAACATAGGGTGTCTTTACTTCCCTGATGTGATTCAGCAACTGAGGGCAGTCTTGCATTTTATAAATGAGAAAATATTCCTTGAAAAATACCTTAAGGTAATATAAAAACAAATAAAAAGACCAAACATTTGTCCTCATGAATTAAGGTAATTGTGAGATATCATCAGATTACACATAAAATATATATGAATGCTAGGAAGCAGATTGAAAACTGAAAATCAGTTAAGAGCATTGTATAGATAAATGGAAGGACAATAATTCCTTCAAATCTCTTGAGCTCATTAATTCACTCCAGGCACTGAAATAAAGAAATATCATGTGACCTTGACTCAAGAAATTGGCCACTAAATTGATCAAATCACGTTCTTCCATGGCAGGATTCAGAACAAAAGACAAGGCATGTGTTGAGTTCCCAGTGGTCATGTGATGCATTGAAGATCAGATGTTTCTCAGACTCAGTGTGAAGCCTTGATGGCTATGACCCCCCAACATGAGGATCTCAGTCTTCAATACAGGAGGCACTGTGGCCTTGAAGTTCCTTGGGTTATTTAACACTTGTTGCCAGAAGAAGCTGAGGTACAGTGAAGAATTTGATATAGATTTACAAAGAACCATTATTGCTTTGCTTAAAAAACACAAAGAATTAGTTCTGTACTTCAGATCTGTGTAGTTCTCATAGCTACTGTCAGCCTGAAGGGCTGTCTAAGGACTGGCACATTAATATCCTAAAAGAGCCAAACTATAACCCATTGCATTGAGTTGGGTAATTGTATCTATTATTTTATAGTTGACCTTGTAAATTAAAATTTCACACATCCACATTTTCTAATCTTGAACACTATTCTGGAAATTCCTTGGTTCATTTTTATTAACCATTTGCCATCTAGTATTCTGCTAACACACTATTCATTGGCCAAGAAGGTCTAAGGAGCCCAAGGGGTGTGTCTTTTGGATCTACAGAGAGAGCAGAAGTAGATGTGAATTTCTGCAGGAACTTGCAGTAACTACTTCTTTCTCAAGATTTTCGACATAAATAACCAGTGTGTTTGACTAGAAAGAGTTGGGAGCTCTCTACTAAGGATGGGAGAAGAGATACGAGTTAGAAAGAGCATGGCTACAGAGCTGGTTGTGCATGTAGTAGAATCTCCTATCATGATTGTATAATTAGAATGGAGCACAGACTTGGTAGGGGTCCTTGATGACGGTTGTCCTGCCGATGAGGACCTCAAAGTTCATTCTGTTGTGTCCTTTTTCAGAGACTCTGTGATCCCACGGCTCCTTGGATCATTTACAGTATTTGCCAAAAAAAGAACAAAAATAGGCATATTGAAGAGCTTGGTACAGATTTACAAAGAACTACTGTTTCTTGGCTAATGGTCCTGAAGCCAATGTTCATAGGTCCTAAGTAGAGTCCTTTCAGGCAAAATAGCATTTCTTTAGGAAACATCCAAAAAACAAATGTGCTTGATTAAGAAAAGAACAGAACAAAAGAAAAATTAATTCGTTTGATCTTCTAGGGTGAATTGGTGGTTCATGGTATCAAAGAACAAAACTAGATGAGAGAAGACAGTGTCTGAGAAATGCAATGTGCCTGACATCGGAAGTTCCTGGGTGACCACGAAACCTGGGACATGCTAAGTGTTGAATTTGGACAGATGGCTCTGTCATCAAAGCCATCAGTGGCACCTGATTAAAAAGGAGAAACTGAGGATAGGAGGAATCATTTGTCCAAGGCCACAGCGGTTGTCATCTAAATGAGAGTAGCCACACATTCCTACCTCCCTTGCCAGTGCATATGTAACCATTAGCAAAATAGCACTAAGTGCATATTTAGTTATGAAGTAAAGGCCATGCATTCCTTTCTAAATGACTGGGTGAGAGAGAAGGATTTTTTTTTTTTTTTGTGATCCCGATCCAGGTTGTTTATATTCACAGCTTTTTCTCAAAAATCTCGAGTCTCTGCTACGGAGAACTGTTAGGCGTGAGGACCAAACATTTTGGAAATGCAACTTGTTTTTGTCGAACCGGAGATGTGATAATTTATTCTGTTGTATCAAAATATAATAATGCCGGAGCCAACTCTGGCATTAAAATCACACTCTACCCAAAGGGGAGAGTGAAAGACAAGCTGACGAGTAGTTCAAATTGAATTTCAGCCCAGTGTTACGGTGCTTAACAAACTCTGAAAGTCATCAAGTACAGGGCTTTGATCTTAATCATGCATCCTTGTGCCTAAAAATACTCTGCTGATGATCCTCAGCGCGGTTAGAGTTGCCTCTCGAAAAATACTAAGGATGCTTGTTAAGAATTCATGTCTGCTGATCAATGCTTACTCCATTAATAAGTGAGACTCCTGCTCATCAGAAATGGTCGTCTGGAGGGTGTAGATTCGGTCCCCTTTTCTTAATAGCCACCCTGAAATGGTGAACATTTTCTTCTTTCCGTATTTAAAAATCAGGGAGGCAGACGTTGGAAACGCAACTAAAGCAATCCCCCCCTCTTCATGTTCCATGCAGATAACAATACCTTCATAATTAAAAGGCTATTATTACTATTTAATTGTCTGTTTCATTGTTTAATGAATAGGAACTAGTTAATTATGGTGATGGGGAAGACAAAGGACAGTTTTCAAATGGGGGCTGCGAAGCTCTAGTTTTCATGGTGTGGGCTGCAAACTGCTTTGTGCATACTTCTGAGCTTTAGAACCCAGATTCACACGTCCTTGTCAAATTGCAAATCTCTTTCAACATGACTTGAAAACGTGTTTAAGTGGGACTCTCTTTTTCAATTTTTGCATACTTAAATGATACCAGCTTTATCTCCGGGTACATTGAAAGGGACTGCTTTGGATTTATTTATCAAACAATCCTAGGAGTCAAAGGTCAAAGCATCTTTGCCAACTACTTGAACAACAAGGGCAGCTTTCAAGAAAATGAAGTCCAGGACCTATGGAATATTCTCACAGGACAAGATACATGGACCACTGACACACAGCTATCTATCCTAGACCTTACTAGCCACCAAAGATGATATGACCTTGCTGAAGAATCATTTCCTGCTTCCCCTACCATCAATAACAAGGAGTTATATTTGTGTGCTTCGAAGACTATAGGGACCATAGTGAATGGCATCGTCTCCATTTCTTTGATGCTTTCCATTTTGTTCACATTGTAGCCCACAAAATTCACCATTTATCACTTCTGTTGATTTTATAAATTTGGAGACAAAGAGGTTGATCTTGGTGCAGATGCCTCGTCAAGACTTGTAGAGAGATGAATGGTTACGCAGAGGGGTCACCAGAGCAACTTTGATGGTGGATGGTAACACTCTACCAAAACAACAAACAGGGAACTGGGGTTACCTGGGTGCCCACACTAAGATCAGTAACCGACATGAAGAGAGCTATTTAAGAGTCACTTAGTCCAGGATTATGCTGATATCCTGATACGATTACGATAGCCAATAGTCATCGAGCCCCAGTAATTTCCCAAGCACTGGATTGAGAGTTGTCCCAGATTGTCTCCTTTAATATCCATCACTACTATGGGTGCTATTTTGCTCTCCCAAATTTTCGGATGTGAGCATAACACCTAGTGAGGTTTGTGAGTGTCAGATTTTTTTTTAAGTCACATAATTTGTAAAACTAAGAGTTGGCATTTGAACAGATCTTGAGGTTCAAAACTCCAGAAATTTCAAAACGGGTCTTAATATAATTTTTTTTCCTGAAAGACATTCAACCCAAGGTAGATGGATCATAACTGAAACTTTTTTAATTGAATGTAAAGTTTGTGTTCAGATACACAATGATATCGCTGGCTATGAGATGGGGTGAGCAGGCAGTACTTCTAAAAGACACTTCGTGGAAGAAATGGTATTTTCCTTACACAAGAGAGAATAAATTCCATGCGAAGAGATTGCGCTCCTCAAATTTTGTTAGCCTCTGTGACACATTAGCAATGTCAACAATATATGCAAACACCAAGCTTGCTCTCCTCTGTCCCCTGCCAAGGCTGACATACCAACACATGCACCCTACTGTTCTCACTGTGGGACTGAAAATAAAAAAAACCGGGCTCGACAGATGCATGAAAATCTCCAAAGTGAGTAAATGCCAAAAAAGAAAAAAAAAAAAAAAGGTGGGGGAGAAGGCTGGAGCAAATCCAGCACTGCTGCAAACACTTACTAAGCACTATTCCTCAACAAGAGTCTTCTGTGCTGTCACTAGTGCCAAGTTCTTTGCTTAGAAGCAACCTCACATAGGACACATCTAAACCTATGGTCACTAATACTGACCGCCATGGGTTTTTGATCTGAGATTTTCTTGGGACCAACTTGTACTTGCGCACAAATGTTGATTTCAATATGCTGCTTTTTGATTCAAAACTTTGCTATCGGGATGTTATGTGTAGTGGCTAAGTATTAAACTGGAGGTTTTGTATCAGCTGAAGTCCTTCCACTCCCACCGAATGCCATGCGTGGGAAGTGCTTTTCTAGTCACTTGGATCCCTCTTCACTGATCCCATTCTGTTCTCTGGCCTGAAGTCAACAGTGATGCTCTGGAAATCCCTCGAGTCTGAGATGAGAAAAGGTGAACTTGCCTTTATGTTTTCTTTCTTTCTTTCTTTCTTTCTTTCTTTCTTTCTTTCTTTCTTTCTTTCTTTCTTTCTTTCTTTCTTTCTTTCTTTAGTGATCTGAAGATTAAATTACAGTTATGATGGCTTACCGAGCAATTCATGCTACTATAGGAGCCCTCATTTCCAAGCATTGGTATAACTTTGAATCACACTGTACAACAGAATATTCTATATACCAGTGTAGGCAGATAGAACGGGTGAACAAATTAGAATTAGGTTAAGTTTATGGGGGGGGGGGGGACTGGAGCATTAATTGACATGTTTGTTTCATGAAGTTGTCAAGTTTTAATGAAAATATATGTTCCCCAACGTGCTTCTAATTATAGCCACTGTGTAATCTAGTAATCACATCACCCATTCCAGATTGGTTCGCATAGACCGTCCTAGGTGTAGGCCCTTGTCAATGCAAGATTTCTGATCAGACGTCGCACTGTGCATCTCTACTGCTGCGCCTTTATTTCTCTGATTATCATAATCAGCTTTGTGATAACTGTCATTAGTAGGCAGCAGCCTACTTGAATACAATTGGGTTTGTTAAAGTTGGGTGGAAAAGGTTGTGTGGCAAAGCAGCTCAGCGCAGAGGGTGGGGGTGGGGAGATCTCAGTGCCGTGCTTCGCCAGTAGCATATTGGTAGGAGCATCAGGTGCCTAGGCTACAATGTACAAGTCGACTTAGGCACAGGATAGGTCGAAGCATGCAGTTGTGTTTGTGGATGGGTGGGAAGGGGGCAGTAATGTAATTCCTGAAGGCTCCAGGCAGAGGGAAACAAGCAAGCCCTTCCTACTAGGGGCTGTTGTTTGGGTTTATAAAGGCCTTTCTATTTTTTATTAGATATATTCTTTATTTACATTTCAAATGTTGGCCCCTTTCCTGCCCCCCCAAAACCCATAACCCATCTCCCCTCCCCCTGTTCCCCAATCAACCCCCACCTTCTTCCTTGTTGTGGCATTCCCCTACACTGTGGCATCGAACCTTTCCAGCATCAAGGGCCTCTCCTTCCTTTGCTGTCCAACAAGGCCATCCTCTGCTGCCGATGTGTCTGGACCCACGGGTAACTCCATGTGTACTCTTTGGTTGATGGTTTTGTCCCTGGGAGCTCTGGGAGTACTGGGTGGCTCATATTGTTGTTCCTCCTATGGCGCTGCAAACCCCTTCAGCTCCTTGGGTCCTTTCTCTAGCTCCTTCATTGGGGACCCTGTGCTCAATTCAATGGTTGTTTGAGAGTGTCTCTCTCTGTATTTGTCATGCACTAGCAGAGCCTCCCAGGTAACAGCTATATCTGCCTCCTGTCAGCCAGCACTTGTGGGCATCAGTAATAGCGTCTAGGTTTTGTAACTGTATATGGGATGGATCCCTAGGTGGGGTAGTCTCTGGATGGTCTTTCCCTCAGACTCTGCTCTACACTTTGTCTCTGTATCTCCTTCCGTGGGTAATTTGTTCCCCCTTCTAAGAAGGACCAGAATATCCATACTTTGTTCTTCCTTCTTCTTGGACATCATTTGATATGTGAATTGTGTCTTGGGCATTCCAAGTTTCTGGGCTAATATCCACTTATCAGTGAGTGCATATCATGTATGGCTAAGATCAAAAACTCAGGAGACAGCAGGTGCTGGTGGGGATGTGGAGAAAGAGGAACACTCCTCCACTGCTGGTGGGATTGCAAGCTGGTACAACCACTCTGGAAATAAGTTTGGCAGTTCCTCAGAAAATTGGGCATAATACTACAAGAGGACTCTGTTATACCACTCCTGGGCCTATACCCAGAGGATTCTCCAGCATATAATAAGGACACATGCTCCACTATGTTCATAGAAGACCTATTTATAATAGCCAGAAGCTGAAAAGAACCCAGATGTCCCTCAGCAGAGGAAGGGATACAGAAAATGTTGTACATTTACACAATGGAATACTACTCAGGTTTTAAAACCAATGACTTCCTAAAATTCTTAGGCAAATGGATGGGACTAAAATGTCATCCTGAGTGAGGTAGCCTTTATAATTTTTTAATGATTTGTATTCAAAGAAGAGTGTTGTTTCATCTGCCTGTTTCCAAGGAACAATGTCAAGGCTAATAAAAAAGGCATTGCAATTTGTAATAAAAGCCAACTGGGCTGATATTTTGGTTATGTTATATGATTTCTATGATTAAGATATTTACTGTCCAAAGACTTTGTTTCTCTGGAAGAGGAAAAGGTGAAGATGGAGTCGGTGGTAGAGTTAACAGGGAGGCATCAGAATGGAATGAGAAACAGCCAGCCTACAGGAAGACAGAGAAGTTGACAAGAGAAACATCATCACTGAGTAATGTCCGTGTTAATTTGGATGCTCATTAGATGATGAGGAAGGTGTGGAAGAGATGGACCATGATCCCATTAGCATCCTTTTCCCTCTGTGCCTGAGGTTCCTAACAGTGAATAAGGTAATATGGAGTATGTAACTACAAAGACTGGTCTCTAACTTTGGGACTTTACAGTTCATTTTAACCAATCTCCTCCTTCTCCCCCTTTCTTGCTGTTCCTCTCCCTCTCCCTCCCTCCCTCTCCCACTCCCTTTCCCTATTCTTCCCTCCCTCCCTCTCCCTCTCCCTCTCAGTCCCTCCCTCCATTCCTCCCTCTTCCACTCCCTCCCTTCACCACCTCTCTCTCAGATGTAATGGTTTGGGCAATATGCTATATTGGCCCGGAAGGAGGAGGGTATTCTGTGACTTCAGAAGATGAGAATTATCTAGAGCAGTGCACACGAGGCAAGTAGCCCCAAAACATTTTGCTAGATGGCGTTCTTATATTGAAGTCTGATTTTCTAGTGTCAGAGGTAAGAATTAGAGAGATCAGGCAGGGAACTTTGTGTCTCATCGCAGTAATGATCATGGTCAAAAGGAACTCTTGATACTTCTGTAAACTATCAAGACTATGACACAACTAGATTCTGGTGCAGACCCTACATTTTCTTTTCTCAGCTTTACGCAACTCTACGTTGGTACAGTGACTTTCAGAATGTGTCAGCCAACCTACACAGGACAGTGAGAAAACAACACCAAACAAACAACATCCAGCACCTAAAGAATACCCCCCAGGACTGATGATGATGACCCAGGAGCTTTGCAAAAGCAGAATGCAAAGCCTACGGCAGAAACACACCTAAAGGAAGCCTTACATGAGTCCCATGAATAAAGGCAGAAGGAAAACAAGTTATTTTATGATTGTGATTATGGTTGTTGCTGTTGTGTGTGTGTGTGTGTGTGTGTGTGTGTGTGTGTGTGTGTCCTGCTGCATATTACGATCTGTATATAGAGGTTGGAGAACAGCATTCTGGAGCCAACCTTCTTCCTCCATGGACTACAGGGATTGGTTGCTGTTTGTGAGACGTGTGTACCAAGTACTTTTACCTGATGAGCCATCTTTTACCTGAGCCAGCTCAGGTTACAATTTTTTTAGTTATTTGGTGGTTTGAATAAATATCTCCCCCATAGACTCATATGTTTGTGTACTCTAGTTGATGACTGCTTGGAAGGATTAGTCGGTGTCTCCTTGTTTAAAAATGTGCATTGCTAGGGATGACCTTTGAGGTTTCAAAAGCCTGTGCCAAGCCCACTCTATAGTTCTTGGTCTGCTATCTGCGGATCACGGATCACAATGTGTCTCTTAACTACTGCTCCAGCATCTTGCTTGTCTGCTTCCCACCATGATAATAATGCACCTGCCACCTCTGAAAATATAAGAAGTCCCCAGTTGAATGCTTGCTTTAATAAGAGTTGCCTTGCTCATGGCAATAGAATCATGATTCAGACAAATTACAGTTATAGACAAGAGTCACATACGCAAGAATAAGGAAAATTAACAGATTGAAACCTCGGAGACATTTGTGGATGGGGTTATCTGACAGAAAAAAAAGCCACATAGAATCTATGTTTTAGTCATATAAGGCAATTTAAAATGTGACAAAAGAAGAGACTAGACATGTAACCACTGAGATTTGGAAAAAAATCCTCTCCAAACAGAAGAGAAAAATTAAATGTGAAGTTGCAATTCAAAAGAATCATAGCAGGAATAGTCAAAGAGAGTAGATTCTGTACAAAAATAAATGGAAGTGTCATAATCATTTTATTGGCATGTGTCTTCCATCCTTGAAGATCTTATTCTGTTGTCTACAGCTTCTGTTCTTTGTTACTTACATATATTTATATAGAAATTCTTTGTGCAATTTACTTCAGATTACCACATTTGATTCACTTACCATGTGAATTTCTCTTCCCAGTACAAGCAAAACAGAAACCTGTTGAACAGAATTAATAGAGTAGCATTAATAGGGTGCATCATATATACACACTTAAAAACACACTGTTTAGAAAAGATATCTTTTAATGGAGTAAATATATTATATGAGAAGATGGACAGTGGGCTGGGAAGATGGCTTGGTTGTTAAGAGACACTTCCAGAGGACCCCACTATACCTCTCCTGGGCATATACCCAAAGGATTCCCCGGCATGTAATAAAGACACATGTTCCATTATGTTCATAGCAGCCTTATTTATAATAGCCAGAAGATGGAAAGAACCCAGATGCCCCTCAAAGGAGGAATGGACACAGAAATGTGGTATATTTACACAATGGAATACTACTCAGCAATTAGAAACAATGAATTCACAAAATTTTTAGGCAAATGGTTTGATCTGGAAAATATCATCCTAAGTGAGGTAACCCAGTCACAAAAGAATACACATGGAATTCAGTCTCTGATAAGTGGATATTAATTAGCCCAGAAGCCCTGAATACCCAAGGCACAAATCGTATAACAAATGACTCCCATGAAGAAGTAAGGAGAGGGTCCTGATCCTGGAAAGGATTGATCTAGCATTGGAGGGGAATATAAGGACAGAGAAAAAGGAGGGAGGTGATTGGAGAATGGATGGAGAGAAGGTTTATGGGACATATGGGGAGGGGGGATCCGGGAAAGGGGAAATCATTTGGAATGTCAACAAAGAATATAGAAAATAAAAATATTTATTTAAAAAAAGAGCTCTTGCTGTGCAGTCATATGGATCCCAGCATTATGTAAAATGCTGTGTTGTGCTTTACCCTAGCTCCAGAGAATCAGACATGGAGGTTTTTTTTTGAGTCCTGCTGGCTTCCAGCCTAGCCAAGAAAGGGGGAGCCTCAGTTTCAAGAGAAGATCCAAACCCAAAGGGGCAGGTGGTGAATGACAGAGGAGAATACCGGACACCTTCTTCTGGCCTCAGGGCAAGGAAACAGGAGCTTCCAACTGCACACGCAGTACACAGATGTTCAAATACAGATACCCACCAAGGTCCACATACATTCTCACACACAGAAGTGCACACAGGCACACAGACATTGTTAGGTTTTTTGCTTGCTTGCTTGTTTGTTTGTTTTTATAAAATAAAAGAGAGAAGGTAATGTTATATAGAGACATGTATGTGTAAACTGAAGCCTCTTAGGATCTTTTCGTTCCTAAAGGGAACAATTTGTAATGCTGAAGATGAAAGCACTCTATGTAGGTAACTACTTCAAGGGGTATATATATATATATACATATAAATTACAACAAAGAAATAATAAAAGTAATATCCAAAAGGCTTATAGATAACCAAGACCATGAGAAACATACTGAGGTTTGAAATATAAATATTCAATTTTAAAGAAAAGCCAAAAGGACTAAGAACCAACCAGAAAGACTTCTAAGAACCAAGAAGCCATGATGATTCACAATTCCTAGAAACATGGCTTAGATCTTTCCATATTAGATAATGCTCACAGTTTATAAGGAAACTGACCCTTTAAAAAATATTTACAATATTGCAAAGATCAGTTTGTTCTTTTGACAAAGGGGGCCTTCCTAAGTGTATTTAATTTGAGTATGCACAGGTGTGTGTTTCTGCGTGAGGTTACGAATGCATGTGTGTTTGCATGTGTGCACATGCACTTTCTGAAGTAGGGGGGAATCTTAATGCAACTCCTCTCCCTTGTGTCTGGCAAATGCTTTAATGCTTTTCTTGTTCCTGGGGTGTTAACCAAGCTTTCAAACTCTTACTTAGTTGATGTGAAGGCAAAAGAGTTATACATACCTCTCCTGGCTGTCCTTGTAATGCTCAACACTGAACATCACTTAAGATTTAAGGGCCCATAAAATAGAAAGCTTGCTTAACCCTTTGACCGCACAGTGCGTGCAGTGAAGCCCTGTGGTATCAGAGTTTTATGAGAGCTGAGAGCTGAGATATGTAAAGCCTTAGCTAGTGTTCATTCTGTTATGGTAACCCAGGTCAGAAGCAGCACAGGGCTTTCTCAGCTCTTTGTATATTCTTTATATTTGAGTTTGTCCCTAGAAATCTGTTTTGGATATCATGCAAGGCCTGCAAACAAACAATAATTCAATGAATTAGCAAAAGGAAATAAAATGTTATGTATTTTTCTTTTCTTGATCAAAATGTAAATGAGACCAGCACATTTTCAAAGGATTTTAGAAAGTCAGGCCTGGTGACAGATTTCTCTTAAAAGGAATGTGCAAGAGTAAACAGGTCTCAGAATGAAGTAAAAATTAATCTCTCCAGACACCATATGGCATCGGTGCATTTGCCAAAAGATCCAAACACAGAGACAGTAAGAATGTCAGCCCTTCAGGCCCATGAGGGAAGTTCTGATATTTTAAGACCGTTCAGAGAGAAGCTTGGGATACCCAAGATTCAATTCACAGACCACATGAAACTCAAGAAGAAGGAAGACCAAAGTGTGGGTGCTTTGGTCCTTCTTAGAAGAGGGAACAAAATACTCACAGGAGCAAATACGGAGACAAAGTATAAAGCAGAGACTGAAGGAAAGGCCATCCAGAGACTGTCCCACCTGGGGATTCATCCCATATACAGTCACCAAATGTAGACACTATTGTGGATGCCAAGAAGTGCATGCTGACAGGAGTCTGATGTAGGTGTCTCCTGAGGGGCTCTGCCAAAGGCTGACATATACAGAGATGGATGCTTGCTGCCAACCACTGAACTGATCATGGGGTCCCCAGTGGAGGAGTTAGAGAAAGGCCTGAAGGAGCTGAAGGGGTTTGCATCCCCATAGGAAGAACTATATCAACCAACCAGAGCTCCCAGAGCTCCCAAGGGACTAAACCACCAACCAAGGAGTACACATGGAGCGACCCATGGCTCTAGCTGCATATGTAGCAGAGAATAGCCTTGTTGGACCATGGAAGGAGGGTTTCTTGGTCCTGTGAAGACTCAATGCCCCAGTGTAGGGGAATGCGAGGGTGGGGAGGTGGGTGGGGGAACACCCTCATAGAAGCAAGGGGAGAGGGATGATATAGGAGGTTTCTGGGGGCAAAACCAAGAAAAGAGATAACATTTGAAATTTAAATAAAGAACATATTCTATTAAAAAAGAAGAAGAAGAAAAGAATTTCAGAGTGGAATTGTGAGCAAGCATGACCCTGAGTCTCTGAGTGTCTCCTGCAAATGGGATTGGGAACAGATCTTGTAATGCTGTCTACTCCCAAACCTAGTTTGATTTGCATAACCTGAGGCTAGGTATTATCATTTCATGTGCTTTTATTCAAGGGTCATTTCTTCTATCTAATAATGTGTGATGAATAAAAGACAATGATTGAGTGTTTGCATTTCACAGAAGGCATGAGGAAACCGTGAGAACAACCACATAATACGCCAACCAGAAAGAAGTCGTGGCTGGACTTGGATAATTCTCATCATCCTTGCAACCGATGCAAGGATCTAATATCTCTCATTATGTGCCTTTTCCAGAATTTCTACAAAGTAGGTAAGCCATCAGAGAAACCTAAAGCTCAGAGGGACTGGAGAGCTTTCTAAGGTCGTACAGCCCGTGAGCTGCAGAGCTGGGGCCAAGCACCATTGCTTTGATTCCAAGTTTGGTTTTCATTCCAGATCACCAGGGGGCAAGTATGTGTTACAACTACACACCTGGCATGTCACTGTCCCCTTGGGAGAATGACCGCTAGATTATGAAGGTAAAGAAAAGAAGGGAACAAGGGACAAAGAGGGAGATCGGAAAGGACATACAGACCAGGCAAGTAAGGACAGAAAGAAGACGCTAGGGAGGGAAGGACGCATAAAGAAATTGAGTTCAGGGCATTGATGGTGCTCAGTTGTTAGAGTGCTTACCTTAGTATACACAAAGGTCTGGGTTTGATGGCAAGTACTGAATAAAGGTAAGTGATGATGAGCGCCTATAATCTAATTCTCATGAGGTGGAGGTGGAGGCTGAGGATCGGATATTGAAGAAATCAACTTTGGCTATAGAATGACTTTGAGACCAACCCTGGCTCCATGGGATCCAGAGAGAAATGGAATGAGGGGAGGGAAGATATGAATCCAGTAATAAAACAAACTCCTGCCATTATGCTCCATGCATCAAAGCTCCTAAGACCCATCAAGTCTCCAGTGCTAATTTCATATTTATGCCCTGTTCAAGGTAGCCTCCCATAATAAAACATAGTTATGATGGTGAAAGGGATGGTGAATGGAGCAAGAAGGATTAAGTGAGGCAGGGGACAGGAGGGTAGGGTAGGTAAAAGAATACAGGAAATTGTAACCAACATTAGATGCCTTTTTAAAAGACCATATGAAAACCTACTACTGCAGAAGCTTCCTTATATATACTGTAACATACATAAGTATATGTAAATTAGTTTAAGTTTGTTAACTTTGCTGTATTCAGTTTAAATGTGATTGCCCTATAAATGGGAGAACGAGGCCCCAGCTAAACACCATACACTACCAAATAAATTATCCAATACCAAGAACTGGTTACCTGTTTTTGAGTTGTTGTCCAGTGCAGCCCCCACCGACCACCTGATCATAACAAGCTGTTGGTTATTCTCCACAACTTGAATGTAAGACCCTTCTGCTGAAGACAACACATACTTGAATCAAACATGGAGAGATGCTAATGGTACTCACCTTGACCCTGCATCCCTACTGGCTAGGTTTCATAGCGATGGAAGGTACTGTGCACGTTACCAGAGGAGATCAGTCATCATCAGTCTTACCCATCTAGGAACCAGGACAGCGAAAATAATGGCCTGCCTGGCAAGCTATACATACTGGTGCAATAGAGGCATGAAATTATGAAGTAACCAACCACATCTTGAATTTGGACTTTTAGGTCTGTTACCTGAGATGGAACCCATACCTAACACTGTCAATGCAGCAGAGAACCGGGGCTACCTAAGTCATGGCCCCTAGGTGAAAACCTATCCCTAGTCTACTCATTATCAAAGCTATTCCTAATGACTGACTGCTATGCCCATGAATCGACCTCCCAGAGAAGCTTACTCTTCCAATAGACATCAGTTTACACAGAGATCCAAAGCTGGTTAATGTGCTGAGCATGAGAGACTGAAGGGTTTCACCTTAAATGGAATGTCTATGTTATAGCCCTTCTCTCAAGGCCTGGGGATCTGAAGAAGGAGCAGAAAGGTTGCAAGCACCAGAGGAGGAGGATGACTTCATGGAAACAGTGCAGGTGCACATATGAATAGGATAGGTGCACGTATGGGCAGGACAGGTACACATATGAACTCAGCAAATGAAGACATACACAATCTCAAGATAAACAAAAAGCCGGAAGGGAGAAGGGAAGCTATGCATGAAGTCTCAACCCCAGTCGAGGAGCTGTTGGCATTTGTATTGCTTCAGGGAGAGAGAGTCAGTGATTAGCCAGTACAAACTGTACTCCATTGTAAGGGAAGAAAGGAGGGAGGAAGAAAAGAAGGAAGGAATTTGGATGGGTGGGAAGTTAAGGGAGGACTTAGAACTGAGTGGAGAGGGAAAGAAATCTGAGCAAATATACTGGGTAACATTTTTTAAATAATAAATAAAACCATTGTAAAATTGTTTTCCCCCACAGCCCTGACCCCAGACCATTTGTATGAAGCATTCTTTGAAGCTCTGTTGCTCTGACAAATCTGAAGTGAGGAGGAACATGGTGTTCTAGTCTGATCTCTATTTACCAATGCATTTGTGTTTTCCTCCACAGTGTTTCTTGTCTTGCCCTGCAACAATGATGCTGAAAGCACCATGTATTCTCTGCCAGAACTTTAAGAATACATATTGTTGGGAAGCTCAAACCCCCACAGTCTAAATGTTAGTGATTTCAGAGGAATTATCAACTGTTAAAAGGTTGTGATTCTCACAGCCTGTTGATAAAAAACACAAGCCTTGATCACATAAAGTAATTGATGTGTACGAAAATTGAATAATTTACTTTTATTTGCTTATTATTTAATAAATCCATGACTAAAATTAGGAACTGTACAATGTAATATTAATGCAGGAAACTTTTAAATATAATAAATAAAACACTGGAAACTCATTTTAACTCGAAGATTTTAATGAAAGGAATATGCATGCCCTGGTTTTCATTAAATAGATAGCAGCATGCTGTGAAGATTGGAATCCATCTTAAAAAAAAATGAATTAAATTTGGGATGATGAGTTCTTATTCTGGAAAGTGTCCTACTTTAGGGTCCCACACAGCACACTGAAGAAAGCGTTTAGGAGTGATAACTGTGAGTTAGGTGTAGGCCATACACTCAAGTTCTGTTTTCTTTATGACATTGCTTGAAAGGCATTTTCCGAGTCTTTGTCTTGAAGAACAGAACTAAAGAAAAATTTGCCTCATTCCTGGTTCATCTTTCAGCAGTAAGGAGCTGCCTTCTGACGGGAACCCATAACATGACCAGAAAGCTCTATAAAAGATACTGTTAGCCTCCCTTGTTCCTCCTCACGATTTCACAAAGCAGGTCCTTGAAAGGCCTAAGAGCTTGCCACCTGTGTCAGCATGCTCTCATTTCCAGATTCGAGTTTATCGATGTCATCTATGCATATGTGATACTTGGAACTGCCCCAACAGGAAAGCCCTTTGGGCAAGTCCTGTGGGATCCTGGGAGATCAAGTCTCATATATATGGAGAGGTCACAAACTTGGAAACTGACAGAAATTCTTGAGGATACCTGGCTCTTGGAAGTCTCACTTTCTGTTGCAAATGGTTGGCCACCAGGCAACCTCTAAAATTGGCAGCTGAGACAGAAGGGGTAAGACAAAGCCTTTGTTGTTCCTCTTGAACCAAAGATCTATAGAAAGAATTCCTCTGAACTTCTCTCATCCCCTGGCTCAGTGCATGCAGGGCAATCTTGGAACACAATGCAAGCCTGTTCCTCTAGACTGAAAATGGAACTAAAACTTTGGTCAAAGTGAAATTCGTTGTCTTCATAACCAAGATATGGAAAGCTTTAAAACTAAATTTGCCTATTTTAAGGTTCATTTTTTTCTCTTTTTTCTCCTTCTTCTCCTCTTCTTCTTCCTCCTCCTCCCCTTCCTCCTCCTCTTGCTCTTCCTCCTCCTCTTCCTTTTTCTTTCAGGAAATTTGACTGGACTAACAGAAAATCTAGGCCAAGTGTGGATTGCCATGGTCCTGCACCAAGGTGAGTTATATCCCTAAATAATTAAAGCAATGATTTGGAGCAAACTTGTCAATCAATATTAAGGAAGAAAAAATGATTTAGAAAGCTTCCTAGCATGATTATATAAATTGGTCTAGGAGTGAAATCCTACAAATCAGAGATACATTGTATCAAGCAAGAGAGGACTAAGTTTGAGACATTATTTTTAACATGAATAGGGAATAAAAAGAAATGCATCAGCAGGACAATTTTATCAAGATAACTAATATCCTAAATTTTTTGGACAATGTAACAATAGCACAAAACTAAAAGGTAAACAAAAAACAGCCAAGGGCTCAGCAGGCAGATCAGAAACACAGAATTTCTTATTGTATATTCAACCTCACCCCCTTTTTTACAAACATGCTGTGTTTGTTGGGCAGTCTTCTAGTTTTCTAGTTACAGGCTTATTTTTTGGACAGATGCCTTCCAGAAGAGAATGTGCATATACTTTTACCTGCTAATATTTGATTTGAACCATTCATGAGACAAGCCAGAGAATCTTACACATCAAATACAAGTCCAGGTTGGCTGAGTTTGTGGCAGTATGACACGGAACAAGGAGACCCAGATTGGTGACCTGGCTGCATCCTAAGTGATTGAATTATGTGGCACTGGAACATTTTATTGTATTCCTAGGCTGCTAATATCCAGCTTCCTTTTCAGTCACAAAGAAAAGCATGAAAGCAGAAGACAGCAGTTCATTAAAATACCAGCATCATTATTTATGGGGAGTTTGGTCCACACAACCAAAGAATACACTGGATGTATTAGGTTCAGCATCTAGCTACTTTGTCAATACTTTTAACTCACTAAGGAATGGGATAACATGTTAGTGATTCATTTTATTCCTGATTTATCAATATTTTATTGGCCTGACAAGACTCCCCCAAATCAAAACTATCCAGAGAGAATTAGAGTACATCTATTACCTCTGCAGTCTGAAAATTTGGATTGTCAGATGTTGGACGCATAGGCCATCCCTGCTGTTCCGTAGGGCTCACTTTCCCTGCACCTCTCAGTCAAAGTGTCTAATTAGCAGCTCCACTTAGTCCTCATTGCCTTTAGCATCTCAATCAAGGTTTTCTGCTGAAGGAACCCCGCTGCTGGTGCTAGAATTTAAAAAAATCATGAAACTCATATTCATGTAATCAGACTATAAACAGCACCCCTTCATCACCAGGGGGGGAAGAACATAATCTCGCCAGTGCCTCCTCCTCTTCCTTGTACATGGCTAAGATGAACCTCACTTCACTGTTCTCCCTTAGATCTGATCTTGGTAATTGTACCATGGCGAAGAAAGCAGGGAGGAGCTGAAAGTCCTTAGAGGTGGGAGAACGATCTGTGAAGTGTGGAAAGATTGACAAACATTCACCTTGTTGTCAAGGATATCTATATTCTGTAAAAATATAAATATATCTTAAACAAACCACCCTGAGACATAAACTTTGCAAGGGGCAAAGCTTTCTTGCCCTCTATCTGATGGCTGGCTATCAAATTTGTAACAGAAAATTATGTAACCATGTGTCTTGACAATGAAGATGCCAATGGAAAAAAACACATGAATATATATATATATATATATATATATATGAATGGTTTTCAATAACCAATTAATTATTTTAAAGCAAGTGAGAGCTACAAATTGTGGTGCATACCTTTAATCCCATCACTTGTGAGGCAGAGGCAGGTAGATCTCTTTGTTTGAGTTTGAGATCAGCCCAATCTTCCCAGTGAATTCTAGGTCAGCCATATATAAGGAGATCCTCTCTTAAACAAAAAGGATATGGAGCAAAAGGAATCATTTTTTATTAGAGTAGCCTTTGACATGATACTTTAATAAAGTGACTTAATAAAATCCTGGTTATCAGATCTGCACAAAATATCACAGCATAAATTATAAGGGAAATGCATCCTGAGATAGAAAACACTAGCAAACTTGCCATAAGAGATGGATGGTTGGATATATTTACATGAACTAAGATTGCTATGACATCTAGTAGGTACCATGATCTTACGTGGGCACCACCTTCTATGTGCTCTGTCACCAACCAGAATGTTGCTGTGAGGCATGTAATTGTACTACTTGGGACCAAACATACCTCAAAATTAACAGGAATGGTATGCAATTAGTTTTCAAGATTCGATAAACCATACAAACCACAAAACAGCAGATTTATTATAATATAGATTTCTAGGCTTCCCAAGAAAACCACTGGTCCAAAAAGTTAGGAACAACATGGGTGAATCTCTTGTAAAAAGAGACTGAGGCTGAGGAGGAGCTTGATTGGTAAGGTGTTTGCAATACTAATGTGAGGACTAGAGTTTGAGCCCCAGACCCATGTAAAAATGGCTGAGCACGGTGCAACATATTTGAAATTGCAGTACTCAGGAGGCATAAAGAAGAGGATTCCTTTCAGCCAGCTTAAACTACTGAGTGGCATTCAGATCACTCAAAGACTGTGTCTTCAAAGAAAACTGGATGACACCCAAGGTTTTCTTCCAACCTCAGCACGTGCATACAGGCCTGTACTTATACACACATCATGGGTACACACACACACACACACACACACACACACAGATAAGATGTGGTCATTTTAATTCAGGTGGTCTTACCAGCAGTGGAAAGATCATGAAAGGCACACCAGCTGTAAATGAGGCTTGCTGTCAGTGGCGATGACCCTAGGGTATCTATGTACTTAGGTGGTCACAATACCAGTAGTGCTTAAAATGGACATTCTACAGATGAACGATTGCTTTCAGTGCTGCTAGGCCTCAGCCACAATGCAATATGCTGCAATCCATTCATTAGAAATACAGGCAAAGCTTCGGGACACCACTCTGGCATTCCTCAGTTCTCTTGTATCGTTTAACATGATCAGTAGTTTGGCTTCTTGGTGCCACTGAGCAAGGTTAGCTTCCTGAGGAAATTCAATAAAGTTCTCTGCTATTCAGGAGGTTGGGTCAGAGCGTTATCTGGTTCTGCTTACAGTCACAGTTAGACATCTGATAGCTGCTGAGATAAAACTCTTGGATTCCTTTTTTTAAAAAAACTTGCAATTTGACAGACTTGGAAAAACCATCCAGGCCTTGGTCAGGCACAAATAAAGTCACAAAAGTATCTGGATCTGTATGATTCTGGCCTTTTTTGTTGTGGAACCAAGAATGAATAGCAAAAATTTGAGGGTTTTCTTTGTTTGATTTTTTTGTGTTGTGTTGTGGGTTTTGATGCATTTTTCAAATGAGAGTAGGAACATATATGCTTTGACATTTTGTTTCTCTGTAATACCTGATAGACAGGGATTTTTCTGAAGAAAATCCTTCAGTTTTATTGCAGTAATAATGGCATGTACATTTCTTGACTTGGCAGAAAAGATCGTACAAGATCTGATCCCTACATGCCATTTGTTGGTAAAGAATTTATTTTGCCTTAATCCTTAAGGTATACCCTGAGTTCTCCATCTATAGCCTGTAGATTCAACTTTCCTATCATGTTGAAGGCCTTCAGAGTATGACTAGTATCAATTTCTCTTAAAACAAGCAAGCAAGCCAACAAGTCAACCAACCAACCAACCAACTCTTTCGCATATCTCTTTGCAAGTTTAGTAGATTGTATACTAACTCTAGGAAATTTCATTTGTCTACCCTAAAATATGTATGGTGTACCTGGAGGTGGGTTGGCTGGTCCACATCCATCAGGCACTCAGATGCAGGAATGCCTCCTTGAAACTATCCAACTCTCTGCTTAGTGTGCTTACTGCCACACTGTGATAATCTTCTCCCTACTGTCTGTGAGCCTTCCAAGGAAGTAAAAGTCCCAAGTGTGGTCTACTGAATAGTGAGCTCACCAGACCTTGGATGAATGGATATTTCAGATTGAATCTGAAACGACCCTAAAGGCTCCTGTTAAAAATTTGTCTGCCAACAAATGAGGCTTTGGGGAAGAAACTAGACCATGATGGGCTGGGCTCTCACCTTATCAACAAGTTAATCTATTAATGGAGTCATGACGTAACAATACCTTGGGAGTTTCACTAATACAATGGTAGCTGGTCAAATCTTAGAAAGTAGGACCTAGTGGGAATATTGGATCAATGGAGCTGGGCTTTTGAAAGACTTATCTTGTTCCAGAATCTTCTCTCTCTTCTTTTGCTTCCTGGCATCCATGAGGTGAACCACCCTTTCTTCTACCAGTTCCTACCACCATGATACTCTGCCTTGTGCAGACCCAAAGTGAGAACATCAATTGGCCATGAACTGAAACTCCTGAAACTTGGAGCCAAGATGAATCTTCCCTCCCTTCACTGTTTCTCCTGAGGATTTGTTGCTGCATTGACCACTCTGAACACACAATAATTGAATGGATAAATGAGCCAATCAGTCTCCAGGCTTTTAAACAGACACATGCAGACAGGAACTGAGCTCTCAGGGCACATGAAGCCAGGGGAATGCAAGTCGGAGGTATGGATGGCTGGATAAGGCTTCTATCCTCACATAGTATTGCGCCCAAGGAATATGTACATGACGTCAACTCTCAGAGTTCTCAATAATAAAGGAAAAGTTATCACTAGAGACTCACTCCTGTCAATAAGAGCAGAGCTGGTTTTCTAGCAGGCAACAAGGTTGAGACTAGGGTACACAATCTTTGTGTCCTTCAGTATTGTTACCAAGGATAACTGAAAACTCCAAGCCTAAGAAAGAGCATCATTTGGGAGGTGAAAGTCTGTCTCCCTTGAGTGAGTGAGATAGGGATTTGCTGAGCATGTCATGGTTGGCATTGCTGCCAGCGTCTTTAAGCCACTTGACAAGAATCTGCAGATAGGATCTCACACTCTTTGTACTTGGTCACGTAACATCTAGCAGATTTGGGGTGGGGTTCTTACTGTATTGGATGAATGTCAAAATGGCTGACGGCAAACCTTGGAATGGCCACACTGTCACATCTGCTACAGTGTCAGTGTTCTGCCAAAGGCAGGCTGAGGACACCACATAAGAGAATTCCCTGAGGACAGAGACTCTAGGAAAAGGTCCCCTCCTGAGCAAAGTTCCCGTGGGCTGCACTCTGTACCTCTGCACCCCCTCTTTCATTGTTTAAAAAGGTGGTGACTGAGAGAAGCATTTTTCTTCACCTCCTGGAATCCCTCACTGAAAAGAAAATGTGATAAAGGAATTTAATTAAAAGAAAAATCGCTCCATCTTTTAGACCCTCATTCTCCCGTTTGACTTTAAAACATGCAAGAATATGCTCTGAAATATTATAGGTAAAAATAGAAGCCTGAACCGCAGCCTGGAAATCCACAGTTCAAAGTAAAAGAGCCAATAATAAGCTACTGTCTCTTTCCCCTTTCTGCGTCTCCTTCCCACTGAGCAGATCTAAATACTTGATGTTTTAGTTGGGTTTGTATATTTCATATTTTTAAAACGATTGCCCATGTTGCATGCAGACCTCTCCCTGAGATATATTGGCCAGGGTACAGAAACAGCTGGTGTGCTCCAGGGGCTCTGTATATTTTATTCTGGATGGAGCCCATGATAAGAAACTGAATTTAGAAAGCATTTTGTAGGAAACTAGACCTAGCCACTGAATAAAATAAAAAGGAGGTATTTTTTTAAATGTGTTCTTGTTTGTTAGAATTTAATGCAACCAAAGTTATCTTATGTGTAAAATGGGAAGGACAGGAGTAAATGAGCAAGCCGTTGCAAACCAAAATCCCCTGAAGACATTTTTATTTTTCCTCTAGAATAAAAGTAAATTCCAGGAGATAATTTCACATGAAGCGCTGTGTGTTCAAAGGGGGGGTGGCAGGAAAAAAAAAAACACTTCACAATTTCCTTGTTTATTCCCTCCAACCACAGAACTGGTGTGTTTTGCCTCCTCATGGAAATAGTGTCCTGCACAGCTTCATGCTGTGGAGGAAAACTGAACTTTAATTGATTGGAATCACTGCTTTATTATACATGTTACCTTCGGGTCAAGTAACAAAGATCACACAACCACATAGACGTCTGTGTAAATGATACTTTTCCCTGACTTTTGCTCCCAGGAACACAGTGCACATTGACCTTCCCCATGTCTTGGATCTAGGCTGAATCAGTGCATACAGGTTAAAAGATAAATTAAGAAAAGATAGTCCATTACAAAATAGCTTCATGTCTTCTGTTTGTGAAAGATAAAGGTGAAGTAAGAAAGGAATTGCTTTCGACAGAGAAATTTTGCATTCTTTTATCTGAGATTTCCCTGGCAGAAGCAGTAGCTAAGAGTTTGTTAAAATGCATACCCCCAGGTCCTGCCTCCTCAGACACGAGGCAGTGACTCCATAGCCCCATTAACACAATCCCCCAGAGATGCATGAGCCAAGTGCACTTGAGAAGCACTGGCCTAATCCAAGCATCTTTCTTCAAGAAAAGCATGGTCTCACTGGGATGTAACAAGAGAGCAAAAGCACTTGTGGAGTCCCTATGAGGTCTACATGGATTCTGAGGGCAATAAATATTTGAGAGATCAAAGCCATATATCACAACTAAAGATAAGATATTGCAGATGTCTACAGAGATAAGTCTCTATACAGAGGGAGGGAGGGAGGAGAGGAGATGTGTAAAGCTAGGGGGAAAGGGGGAAAGTCACCCTCATATACAAAGAGGCTGCATTTAAATAGCAAGGCCTATTAAAGCCTGAAGCAAGGGCACAGAGAGAAACAGATAAGTTCATTCTAATTCGGGAATGGTTGGTAAATAAAGAGGGAAACACCCACTTTCCAACCACATTAATGCCTGTAGCATGCTGAGTTCACACTGAGATTTCTTAGCACACTTAACATCATATATAGATGAATTAATGTTATAGAATGATTCATGGCCATCTCCTATGGCATGCTCTAATTTGATGCAATTAATTGTATGTGGAGATGAGGATCTAATGAGGTTACTAAGGTTGAAGGGACTATGAGGGTGTGTTCCTGGTCCACGGGGCTACTAAGAGAAAGGATACTAAGGGCTTACCTATACAGAGAAAGGACCATGGGTAACAGAAAGCTAGGAAGAAAAAGCCCTCAGAAGCAAGCAGCTCTGTTAATTACTTCATCTTCCACAATTGGAAGAAAATACATGTGACAGTGACATCCACCAGTGTGTGGTATTCTGTTTAGGCAGTGTGTTTGCAGACTTTGTTCACTGTGCCAAATAGCCAACATAAATCTTTGGGGGAGGGATTAGGGGGGAGTGTAGAAAGCCTTATCATCTCAGCTCATGGTTTCAGGGCTTTTGGTCCATGGTTAGATGGTTCACGTACTGTGGGCTCAAGACAAGGTTGAACATCCTGTAGGGGAGCATGTGATAGAGTAACATTCTTCATCTTGTGATGTGGGAAGAAAATTACAGGAAGAAAACATGGGACAATGCACACTTAAAAGGTGTGTCATTGTCTCAGTTAGGGTTTCCATTGCTGGGAATGGGTACCATGACCAAAGCAACTCTTAGGACAGAGAACATTTGATTGGGGTTGGCTTATAGTCGAGAGGTTCAGTCCATTATCATTATGGTGGGAAGTGTCTCAGAGGGCAGGCAGACATGGTGCTGGGGGCTGTGGGGAGCTAGGGCTTCTACATCTTGATATGCAGGCAGGAGAAGGAGACTGTGTCGCTGGCTATAGCTTGAGCACAGGAGACCTCAGAGCCTGCCACAGCAATGATACCTACTCCAACAGGGCCATAGCTCCTAATAGTGCCACTCCCTCTGGGCCAAGCATGTAAACATGAGTCCATGGGCCCATACCTATTCAAACCAACCATAGCCTTTAGCCACCCATGTCACCTATGACCTTTAATCACCCCATCTTCCAGGAATTCTGCCACCTTCCCAGAGTCAATTCAAATTTTGAATCCTTCAGTTAATGCATAGATGGAAGCTCTGTCATGGTATAACCACTTCTTAACAGTGTCACCATATGGGAACTGAACATCAACACACGAGCCTTTTGAGGGAACACCTTACATCCAAACATAGCTATCTTCATCACACTAATGCAGACAGGAGACTTGGGAAGCTAGGCAGGGCATCGTGGCTAAACGTATCAGCATTTACTCTTGTCTTTTGCCATCCCTATCTTAAAATCCTTTACATGTTTTTGAACAAAGACTCTACATTTTCATTCTTGGCAGAGTCCCACAACCAGAAACTCATTCTCCGACAGTATTTCAGTCACTGGTACACATGAAGCTGTGATTATAATAACTCTACCCCCGTGATCTTATTGCATAGTCTCCCTTCTCTTTTGGCCTCCAAGTCTGGAGATTCTAGGAGGAAGGGAAGGGAGACCAAAAAATAACTGCCACATTAGCAGTGGTTCTCAAGAGTGTTAATACCGTGGCCCTTTGATACAGTTCCTCATGTTGTGGTGACCCCCGACCATAAAATCATTCCATTTCTACTTCATAATTTTTCTACTGTTACGAATAATAATGTAAAGACCTGAGAGGCAAGATAACTGATATGTGATCCATGTTGAAAACTGCCGACCTAGAGAGATGGAGATTGTGTTGGTAGCAATACTACAAATAAACTATAAAATGGAAAATGCATTTTGTAAGAAAGGCAGTGTATTCCATGGAGTGGTTTGGGGGAATGGTCATCTCTTTTGTCTTCTTCTGTCTTAAGTTTTTATTTCCTTGTATTTTTCTGGATTTGTTTTGTGTGAAGTGGTGTGTGGTTCTTTCTACTTTTTGGAGTAAAAGGTAGCCCTTGGGCTAAAATAATTGAACAAGAAAGAAGGAAAATTGTATCAAAGGAAGGTAGATTTTAGAGATACACGCATCTGTGTACATATACTAAATCATACCTAGAAGTTCTAATTGGTGAACTCTAAAAACATGGAACTTTTGAGATGAATGAAATACCTGAATAAGGGAACCTGAGGATTATAGAAGAAAAAGGTCAAGAATTAGTATTAAGAAATTAATGCTATTAAGGTTACATAAATAGGAAATAAAGAGAAATACAAGAAGACAAGAGAAAAGGAGAAACTAGCAACAGATCTAGATATTTTATTGTGTGATGTTAAGTATATCGATTTGGGGGCTGGAGAGATGGCTCAGCGGTTAAGAGCACTGACTGCTCTTCCAGAGGTTCAAATCAGAACTCTTCCCGAGTTCAAATCCCAGCAACCACATGGTGGCTCACAACCATATGTAATGAGATCTGATGCCCACTTCTGGTGTGTCTGAAGACAGCTACAGTGGACTAATATATAATAAATAAATAAATCTTTTTTTTTTTAAAAAAAAGTATATCGATTTGGGGAAAACCAATCAGTTTTAAGGTTTTCAACTCTTATCCAAAGATTAGGCAATCATGAAGCTCTACCATGAATCTTGCCCAACTTTACAGCTTGAGTCATTCAAAATGTTTACAGAATATTATCCCAGAGCATAACATGAATAAAGGAGTTTTAAATACCAGATACTGTGTTTGGTAAATGTGCATTGGATTAGAAATAAATTTTGTTGATAAATGAAAAAAATAAAGGCAAGGAAGAACTGGGAAGAAAATCAGTCTCAAGTAAAATGGAATTAAAATGTGGAGAGTTCCAGAAGGAAGAACTGCAAAGGAGAGAGAGGAAGGTGAATGAGGAGAAGATTGGAGGGAGCAATTATGGCCGACTGCTGAACTTAAATCAGATTCAACATGGTGGGTCAAACTGAAACACATAGATTGGGCCAGGATCTAATGATTCTACAGAAAGAAAACAATTAAGAAAGCTTGTTTGGATCAGCTAGGGTAAGCAAAAGACTCAAGTAAAGAGCATTCTGGGACCTATAGAGAGAGCAGTATATGTTTAAAGGGAGAGAGAGAAAAAGTGAAAAAATGGAAAATATGGGGAAAAAATGGGTAAGCGCGGAAGAATGCAGTCAATTGGTTATCCAATACCAAAGGGTCAACCACGAAAATCTACATGCAGAAAACACTGCACAGACAGAGCAGGTCTTACTGACGTACTTAAGAGTATAAATGTATATATGTGTATGTGTATATGTATATCTGTGTGTGTGTGTGTGCGTGTATGTGTGTAGGTAACAACGATTAATAGAAAAGAGAGATCGTGAATTTGGAAGAGAGTAAAGAGGAGCATGGGTTTGAAAGGAGGAGAGAGAATGGGGGAAGTGTGTGAATGAAATAATAAAATACTGAAGGTGAATGTGTAAGAAAGACAGTACCAGGGGGATGCCAGAAGGCACCAGAAACATGGATCCCGGACAACGGGTGTCTGTGGAAAGGGAGAAGATGATCCAAAGGCAGGTAAACAAAGAGTCACTGGGAAAGACAATAAGAAAGTGGCCCCATCTGAGAAAACATAATCGGGAGTCACCTGGTTCATTACAATATTGCAATTCCATAGTTTTGTACAAGTACAAGGGGCCAACTAGGCAGTATATCACAGACACATTATAAAAATGGAAGTTTTAATCATCCCACATGAGTCCCTTTTCTAAAAACACGGCTATGCAGCATCCACACGGAGAGACAATAAACAAACTGCTTACTCGGCAGGATGAAGCCAAGCAGCTTTTGAATATTTCATGGCCAGGCTTCAGGTATAAAATTTCAGGAGCTGAAATCTGTAGAGCAATAAGGAACAACAACAACAAAAGAATCAAAACAAAATAAAGGTAAGAGAATTATAAGCAAAACAGGATTTTAGAGGGAGGCTGAACTGACCCAGTTATCTTAGGAGGAAAGAGTCATTTATTATAAGGCTCTGAGTCAATCGTTACACACACACACACACACACACACACACACACACACACTACACACTACAAACATGTGCCTGGTCCATTCCAGGTACTACAACACACTGTGAGCTGAGTGGTTTAAACAAATTTGGGCAGGACATGCTTCTTGAGAAATAGATGGTACTGCCTTGTATCCTTGAATGTAGGGGGTGCAAGAGTCCTTTTGCGACTCTTACAGAAGGGCACTAACTCCATGCATGAGGGAACCACCTCCATGACCTGATTACTTCCCAGAAGCTTCAGCTCACAGTGCCACTGAGATTAGCATATGGAGTAGGGAAGGACACAGAGGTTCAAACACAGCTGCAGTGCTATGCATTCGATTCTGTGGGTCCATCTTCTACAGTTTCTCCGATTTCAAAAACACGTCAAGTTATTAGACCTTAGAGAACAAGGAAAGTATTATAGCTGTGAAACAAACATCTCTTTTATTATATAGGTAGATGTGAGGCAGTCATAAGTAAAGACACTTTATGTCTTTTGAACGTAAAAGTTCATATTTTACTATATCACAATGAAGTTACAAATACCATTTCTGGAACGTTATTCCAACTCCATAGCTAAAAAGAGAAGAATTCAAATATTGTATTCAGATGTGGCTCATCAATCACTCTAGAAGATCAAGTATGAACACCATCATGGAAGACTCTTGACAGGAATAAAACTTATTCCGTAGACCTAGGATAGAGACTTGGTTGTGTCATGTAGGAAGCATATAACCCTGGAATGTGTGCCTTCACAAGCCCTCTGCTTCCTAATATACCAGAAAGTGTTACCACTAGAACCATTTTAGCTTGTCTGGAAATTTAATGAGATATTGAATGCCAAGTATTTGCTAGGACAGGTAAGAGATGACTGTGACCCTTTGACTTCCTTTCTGAAGTATAGTTACACATTAGTGGTAGAATTCAAAACTTGCATATGTTTTTGGCCTGGGATTTAATATGGAGGTTCATTTTCAAACCTCAGAGCAAAGAAGAGTCACACTTATCATGAACTTGATGAAAGAGAAACTGGTATTCACACAGGGAACAGGCCCATGGGGACATTTCAGAAAATTTCCCTCTGTGTGAAGCGGGAAATAGGACTGTCAAGTGGCAAGACCTATAGCACATGTTAAGATCATATGTGCAAAAGAAAAAAAGAAAATGCTTGTTTGTACTCTTGAAGATAGCTATAACCTTGAGTGAAAATGAGAAATATTCTGTTTTTCCTCAGAAAACTCACAGGAGTCTCCCCTACTTTATCCATGATTAAAATATGAACCAAAAGGAAGTTATTTGTGGAGTGTGTGATTCTATCTGAAGTTCCCTGAGGTCACCTTCGATACAAACATAGGCATATGTTCATAGCCTGGTCTCAGAAGCAATACGATAGATGGAGGTTGTGGAAAACAGCTGATGGACCTATGGACTACCAAGAAAATGTCTTGGTAAGTCTCCAGGGGATGCAGAAGAGCCACTGAGAAAGACGTACAGCCTCAGGTAGTTTCTACCCCAGTTAAAAAGTCTTAGAGTTCAAAGCAAAATGGATACCAGAGAAATGCTGGGATGTAGGAAGAGGTGGCTTGATACATAAGAAGAAGATCTAGAGGTTCTCAACCTCCCTAATGCTGCAACCCTTTAATCCAGTTCTTCATGTTGTGGTGACCCAACCCTGCCCCCTCACCCCAACCCCAACTCCTACCCCCCACCCCCACCCCACCCAACCATACAATTATTTTTGTTGCTACTTTATAACTGCAATGTTGTTACTGTTATGAGTTGTAATGTAAATATTTTGGAGATGAGGTTTTTCAAAGAGGTTGTGACCTACGGGCTGAGATTGACTAGACTTGACAAGCATGAAAAAAGTATGAGCAAAGGGAAGATTTTAATTATGTTAATATTGACTGCGGGTGCAGCAAAACCCCCAAAATTTGATCACTAAAACACAGAGGTCTGTTATTAGTAAAGTATCAGAACTCACAAACAGCATGCTTGCACTAGCTGGTGACAGTGACTTTATTTGATGGTGATGTCCTAATTTGCTTCAATGCTGAGAGACAATTACAGGTCCTGTGGCCAGCTGGGATTTTGCCAGCTACTGACTACTCTTGGGTGAGTGATTCTTATTCTAGAATCTTGAACTCAGAATATCCTAGAACTGGAAACCTGTTCACCCTGTTCAGGTTCCAGAAAAGCCTGCCATTCTCAGATTTCCCTTGGTTTCCAAACCATGTCCTGTCTTCCCAAGAAGATGTAACTGTGCTTGGAAGTTCTATTGTGCAGAAGAGAGTCCATTGTAATATGAGAACTAGCATTCTCTCTCTCGTGGCACAAACTGTTAGTGGATCACAACATTCCTATTCAAACTGAAGGCAGTAGACAGAAATATCAGCATGCTGAGTGTTCATAATCCCAGAACTCCCAGGGAGAGGGCTAGGAAGGAAGGCATTGTGATGTAGAGACCAGCAGCCAGAGTTCTGTAAAGAGGACCCTGTATTCAGAAAAAAACAAAACAAAACAAAACAACAACAACAACAAAAACAACAAAACAAAACCAACCCAATCATCATGAGATAGAATCCTGAATCTAAGATGCTAAGGAATTTTAAAACTTCCCCATTTGGGGTATGCGCAGGAAGATGACAAAGAAATACAAGGAGAGAGAGAGAGAGAGAGAGAGAGAGAGAGAGAGAGAGAGAGAGAGAGAGAGAGAGAGAGAGAGAGAGAACGGGAGGGAGGGGAGAGGGGTAGAGAGAGGGGAGAAGAAGAAGAAAGGGAGGGAGAGGGTAGGGGAGAGGGAGGAGGGCAGAGGGAGAAGGGGAGAGAGGGAGGAGGGGAGAGAGGGAGGAGAGGGAGGAGAAGAAGGAGAAGGAGGAGAGGGGGAGAAGGAAGGGAGAGAGAGAGAAACAGAAGAAAAAATATAACATTGTGTTGAATTAAAATAATTTCTTAGAATTCTTGTTTCTGCGTAATGTGATTAATTGGAACAGAAATGGGAGCAGACACAAGAGATAAAATTTAAACTGTTTTCCTTAAATAAACACATTGCCACATGGGTTAATAGAATTTACCACACCCCTGATAAAAGTCAAAAATCTCAATTTCAGGAGTATAATAAAAAAGAAACTAATTAGTGAAAAATGCATTCAGAGATTGCTGAGATACAGAAATTTTTTAAAGATTTTATTATTTTAGGGGAGTGAATGTGTGTGTGTGTGTGTGTGTGTGTGTGTGTGTGTGTGTGTGTGTGTGTGTTGATGCCCTCAGAGGCCAGAGGATTTGGAGCTTCCTGAATCTGGAGCTGCTGGGAAAGGGTGAGGAGGGGGTTGCTGAGGTTGGAACCAAACCCTGGTTCTCTGGAGGAACAGGGGGCATTTACAAACACTGAGCCTTATCTCCCTCTCTGGAAAAGATGTTGAAGTGTCACAGCTGTGGAGACTGATAAGTAGGAGGTACAAGGTCTCCTTCTGGTGAGGGCCTTCAGGCTGCATCCACACATGGGGAAGGCTGTCACCAGGGAGAAAGCATTCATCAGAGGGTGCAGAAGCAAGAGGACCTGAATGTCTGAGAAACTCCTTTATCAGCAGAGCTTTCTCTATGACCACCAACAGCAATGACCATCACCCATGACAGTGGAACACTCGAGACCTAATTACCTCCCCGTTGTCTCAGAGTAGGGGGCAATTCACCCTCACATGGGATTCAGAGGGACCTTTTGAAACTAGATGTTTTCTTCAGCATTGAAGCAGAGAAGGAAGCTCCAGAAAACTGGGCACGATACTACCGGAGGACCCAGCTATACCACTCCTGGGCATATACCCAGAGGATTCCCCAATGTGTAATAAGGACACATGTTCCACTATGTTCATAGCAGTCCTATTTATAATAGCCAGAAGCTGGAAAGAACCCAGATGTCCCTCAATGGAGGAATGGATACAGAAAATGGGGTATATTTGCACAATGAAATACTACTCTACTCGGCAATTAAAAACAATGAATTCATGAAATTCTTAGGCAAATGGGTGGAACTGAAAAATAGCATCCTAAGTGAAGCAACCCAATCACAAAAGAATACACATGGGATGCACTCACTGATAAGTGAACGTTAGCCCAGAAGCTTGGAATATCCAAGACACAATTCACATATCAAATGATGCCCAAGAAGAAGGAAGGAGAGGCCCCTGGTCCTGGAAAGACTCAGTGCAGCAGTGTAGGGGAATACCAGGACAGGGAAGCAGGAGGGGGTTGATTGGGGAACAGGGGGAGAGGAGGAGGGGAGAGGGCTTATAGGACTTTTGGGGAAGGGGGAACCAGGAAAGGGGAAATCATTTGAAATGTAAATAAGATATATATCTAATAAAAAAGCATAAAAATAGAAAAGAAACCTATGGACTCAGGGATCTCAGTATACTCATTTCAGGAAGCTGAGACCATTACAAGGTTCATGAGCGACGCTCAAGATTATAGAAGTGATAAATTATTGCTGGGGAGAGAAAGCTCCAGGATTCAGCTCTCATGGAGTCCTCACCCCCATCCCCCCACCCCCTCACCCTGTGCTGAGGTGGGTTTTTCCTGAGATGCTAGGTATAGTGACTCACTTCCTTGACCAGCCTTTGATACCCTGTGTGGGATAAAGCAGTATTTATTCCCATCTCCCCAATTCCCCAGGAAAGGTTCAACCGTAGCACAGCCACAGAAACCGTGGACTAGCATCCCAGGACTGAGAGTGGATGAATATCAAAATGATCACACACAAATCATCTAGAGTCAGGCATGCGTCAATCATGTCTGCATTATCGCATTTTAGGAAAATGGACAAATAATAGAATTTTGAAAGGAAAATGGGAAAGATTGAAAGACATTACACTCAGTCAAGATCGCTCGTCTATGTTTGTATGGGAAAACAATAGAAATACATTTTGGGTATATATGGCTCATAAAAAGTGCCAATCATTTGTACCTCTAAAAAAAGAAATTAAAATTGTTTTCCATCTGGCCACAATTCAATGTACAAATGTGGGAAAGCTGTTATATATAAAGACTGCAGGAAAGAAGTTGATAACCAGTTAAATATAGATTTATGTCTAGGAAATTATAGCAACACTATTTATATTCTCATTAAAAAGAGAAGAAAGACATCTACTACCATATGACGGGTTTTCATCCGTCTAGCCAGCACAGTTGAATATAAGATGTGGATAACATGTCACCAAAGAAGACAAGTGGGGGGAGGGAGGGGGTGCCTTTAGTTTGCACATGCATTATTGTCTGTTTACTTGGGAAATATCAGAACCAAATAAAAACCATTAGGATATTAGAATACAGCTGAAAAAGATTCTATTTGACTGTTGAAAATGTAATGTGTCTATTTTGTAAAAAAAAAAAAAATCAATATTCACCCTATATGCAAGCAATATATAGTTAGAGCTCATTTATAATAATAAATGCACAGGATGTGCATTGTAATGAAGAGTGTCCACAGTGCTGACAGGCATTAGAGGATATTTGGATGAATGAAGAGGTGGTCTATGCTCCTGTCTCAGGGAACTGAACATTCTAAATCTGTCCAAGCATATTTATAGAAGTGTGTACTTATAGCTAATAGCCTAATGGAATGCCGGGGTAGGGTGCAGTTTTAATATCCACCAGAAAGGAGTGAAGCTTAGGAATATCTGAAGATGTTTTTTTTTCATAAAAGGGCAGAGTAGTGTGGAAGTCGTTTTACACTTCTTGTAAAGCACATAATAACATGGCAACACTAATCAAAACAGGACATTCCCAGTGCTGGGACAGAGAGGAAGATGGGGAGGTTGATATAATCCACATAAAATACAAGATTGAACCAACCTGAGACAGTTCCCTTAGAATCATGGGCCACGCCCATGCTAATGTAAACTTGAGAAAGTTTGTTCCCAATAAACCTAGAAGGCCATGGAGAGTCGCTGCCATCAGATCTCAGTAGATGGGAACAGGAAAGATAACACATGAAGGTGAAAATCAGTAAATGTTTTTCTTGATGAAACTGAAAACTCTTATATCACAAACTATAAGGGCAGAAGTTTACTTAGATAGGTAACCACATGTGCAGATTATGCTCCAAGTTTAGATCACAAGAGTGATCAAAGTATAAGAGGTAACTGTCTCATGTGTGTGTGTGTGTGTGTGTGTGTGTGTGTGTACATGTTCATTCAGTTGGTCTATAACAGCAGTTCTCAACCTGTAGGCCACGATTCTTTTGGGGGTTCAAGTGACCCTTTTAGAAGAATCATATATCAGATATCCTGCATATCAGATATTCATATTACTGTTCGTTAACAGTAGCATGATTACAGTTATCAAGTAGCCACGAGAACAATTTTATGGTTGGGGGTCACCACAACCTGAAGAACTGTATTAAAGGGTCACAGCATTTGGAAAGTTGAGTTCCACCCTACATGGAGTGATGTGTCACACATTCTCTGTCTGGTGGTTCCATTCACTCAACATTTTATCTGTAAGGCTCATGTGCACAGCACGGTCCCCCAGCCCCATTGCTCTGATGTATCCCAGGTGACAGGAAGGCAGCAGGGAGGAGCACTCTGAACTTGACAAGACTGTATTTTCTCCAAACACATCATGAGGTAGACTTATCATTCGTGTGCCTTCTGCTTAGATAGAGGTCTTCAACTTAAAAGATACATAACTTAATTTTAAAAGTTTTTTTTTTTTTTAAAAAAAAGCAAGGTTATGTTAAAGATGAAGGAAAGTGGAAATGGAGGGTCCAGATAATTTCATAGAAAGCAGCATGATGTAGGGAGGACCTGGGAATTTTTCAGATACTGCAGAAACAGCACATGATATTTTGAATGGACAAGTTGGGGCGAAAACACCCCATAAAAGAAGGCTTGTCAGTTTCATCATTGGCTCAGCTTGAAGGGGTGAGGAGATCATGTTCCCTCTAGGAACACCTGACAATAAGCTTAGAATTGGACTGAGAATGAATATTCTGTGTGTGGCCTGGAAAAGTCCAAATCAAAATTTGATTTTAATACAGTGCCCAGGCACCCAACATAGCATGCATATGTGGCCTACACATGACTCTCTTTACGTTCAGTTTTGTACTTGAGGTCTCAAAAGCTATCTTCTTGTAAACCGAAAGTAAAGCAAAGAGGCACATCGTCGTAGTTGACAGTCATGACAGTCACCTGGGAAACATCGTCCAGAATCTGCAAAAGACACAGAAACTGCAAATCACCATAACCAGAATGTGAGCATCTTCACATATGCAGAGAGAGATCTGAGTGGCTTTGCTAGCCTACTTGAAGATAGAGATGCTGGGACTCAAGAAATGGCGGCCCAAAGTAGAAGCTAACAAAGGAACATTTCTCCCTGACCATCTTCCTGCCTACCGTCCTTCATTCCCACTACAAGCCACAGCAATCTGAAGCACATTTCCTCAAAGTCCTCCATAAAACCTAAACCTGTCCTTTCTCTCTCTCCAGTCCTCACCTTCCTATAGCAGAGGTGGCCATGAAGGTGTTCTCTGACTTAACTTTGTTTGGATGTAAGACATAAGACTTCCGTTCTAGAACGGGTCTTTCCCAAATCTGGAAGGAAAAGGATTGGGCATCTCAGCAGACAGGACTTGGCTTGCTGGGTTTGATTTTAGATCAGACTCTTGCATGGCTATCATTCTATGTAGCTGCCCACACTTAGCTGGAGTGATGCATACAGAGGGTTAGCTCTCTCTGAGTCGGGGGGGGGGGGGGGGGGGTTGTCATCCTTCTGAGGTTCCCGTGGCAACGAGTACAGTAATCAAATAGAGCTGTGATTTCTTCGTGTTACTGGCTCTGTTGTTATAGGATGTCAGACTTGACACTTTACAATTAGGCAAAAACAAAATCATTCCCAATCCTGCAGTACTGTCAAGCTTGACAGAGGGAGATATTACAAAGAAGCAAGGAGCTAGAGTCATGGCTGGGCAGCTAAGAAGACCCAAGTTCAGTTCCTAGCACTCATGTCGAACAGCTCAAAACCACTTACAAGTCCAGCTCTGGGGGATCTGCCACCTTCTGAACTCATCACACACACACACACACACACACACACACACACATGTTCACATACATTCTTATACACACCTACACACATTTTTTATTTTAAAAAGAAATAGAATATTGGGAAGAGGCAGCAGGAAAGTAGAGAGAAAAAAGAATTCAAGCAATGTGGAAAAATAAGAAAACCCATAATGAGTCGTTCTTTCTAGGAAGAAAAACAAGGGAATAATGGAAATGCAAATTCAATGAGATAGTGTCAAAATGATTCCTGAAATGCTGAAAAAATAACTTAAGTTTAGGGAAATCCTGAAATTCAAATAAAATGAAAAAAAAAAGAAATAGAAATGTTTCCATGATATAATAAAGCTCTAAAGACAGAAGGACAAATATTTCAGTATTATTCGTACCAAAAGAAATACCGATTAGAACTACTGTGAGATACAATTTTCCGTATCATATTGATTCTTGAAGTCTAACATTTGACACAACACCTTATTGTTCAGGCTCTGGGGAGTCTCACTAGTCATTTATAAGGATATAAGCCTCCCGGGAATGAATTGGAACATACAAAACGAAATCAGGCATCTGTCTTTTATGTAGTAATCCTACTCAAGGACACAATCCTCAATTTTACAACTGCCGTAAGTTTAACAGAAGTCTGTAGATTCAAACTATCTTACTAGAACGATAAAACATTTAACCATAGACCAAACATCCTATGGTACAGACACACAATGGAATATTATACAAATGTTTAAAAGAACAAGGAACAATACTGTGTACTGCTGTAGGATCATCTCTAAGATCTCACTCTGTAGTCAGGCTGACCCTGACTTCATGAAAGTCCTCCAGCTATGCCTTCCTAATGCAGGGATTAGGGGCTGGTGAGATGGCTCTGCAGGTAAGAGCACTGACTACTCTCCCAAAGGTCCTGAGTTCAAATCCCAGCAACCACATGGTGGCTCACAACCATCCACCATCCATAATGAGATCTGACAGCCTCTTCTGGTGTGTCTGAAGGCAGCAACTGTGTACTTTAGTATAATAGTAATAAATAAAATCTTAAAAAAAAAAAAGAGTAAGAGCTAATGCAGGGATTATAGAGGTGAGCTGCCACATTCAGCCAGTGATATTTTGGAAGAGAAATATGCAAGAGTCAGGAAAGAAAAGGTAGTGTACTAAAGTTTACCTGAGAATGTGTGGGAGATTTTTGAAGACAAAAGGCTAAAGTAGAAGTCATGTATAAGGGAAGAAGATGGAGTTTCTCTGTATGTTCTTCAATTGGTGGTTTAACCTGAGACCTACGTTACATTTCAAACAAGTATATAATAAAAAAAAAAATGAATTCTAAAGAAATTCTTGGAAATTGAAAGCATCATTTACAGATCAAGTGATTGCCAGTGGAAAATCTCTAACAGAGTTTATATAAGAGAATTAATGAGAAAATGTAAGTCTTCTGTGTATAAGAACAGAACTTAGTGAGCCACAGGACTGCTGGACTTTGCTATACTGAAAGAGAGCTTGATGTGGCTGGAAAGGCAAGGAGATCAAAACATATCACCTCAACCAACACCGTATAGAAGCCCAAACTATTCACAGATTAACTCAGATATAAGTTAGTAAAGAAGAGAGGACCTGTAGACCTGGAGCAGCTGCTCATGCACGCAGAAGTCTTTAACCAGATCTTGACATGTGTGTGTGTGTATGTGTGTGTTGTGTGTATGACAGTATATTTATTACATTATTATATATTATATAATATATTACATAAAATGTATATATAATATATCATGTACTTATATATTATATGACATGTGTATATATATACACATCATGTAATATACACAGTATATAAAATTTATATTATATATAATTAATTTATAATATATTAATATATAAAATAAGGAGTAGCACAGGATGACCAAACAAGATGTAGGAGAATATAATCATCAAATAGAGAAAAATTTCTTTTTTTTTTTAGGTCAAAAGTAAAACAGTTTTTATTTAATTAAAATTTAAACTACTGGGAATGGTAATTTTTTTTCTGGTATTATTTTTTTTCCTTTTTTTTCTTTTTTTTTAATCGATATATTTTTATTTACATTTCAAATGATTTCCCCTTTTCTAGCCCCCCACTCCCTGAAAGTCCCACAACCCCCCTTCTTTCCCCCTGTCCTCCCACCCACCCCTTCCCACTTCCCCATTCTGGTTTTGCTGAATACTGCTTCACTGAGTCTTTCCAGAACAAGGGGCCACTCTTCCTTTCTTCTTGTACCTCATTTGATGTGTGGATTAACATAGACATAGCCAGCACAAAGATAAGGCAAAACCGGAAGTACTGAATGCTGAGTCAAAGACACTGTCAGGTCCCAAAGAAACCGGGGACAGCTGGAAGACTGCGGTGCCTGTTCGCATCCTGAAGCTTCCGCTGGCCTCCTGGCTCATCTGGAACCTGGCGCTCCTCTCTGCTCTCCCCTGCCCTCTACCAGCTACCGACCGCTATAAAACCTGCCATCCCGCGGCGTGCTCTTTGGTTGTCCTTTTCTTTTTCCCCCTCTTCTGTCTTGATTCTCTTGGTTGTTCTCTTTTCGTAGTCCTGGGCTCCTCTCTTGCTCACTCTGTCCTCTCTCCTCTTCCCTCTCTCTAACTGTCTCTCTTCTTCTGGCCCTGTTCAGTCTGCACCCTTCCTCATACACCTTTGCTGTCCTCTCCCTACTATCTATAAAATCCTTCTCCTCAGCCAAACCTTGGAGTGGTTATGTCTCCATTTTCATTCACTAATATTATTCTTTTGTGCTCAGAGAAGATAAATAATGCCAGTAAAAGACATACAGAAATTTAAAAACAACCAAAAAAGCATGTCATAATGGCCTGCCTGGAAAGGTATGCCTACTGGTACAATGCCTACTTGCTTCATGAAATTATGGGGTTAACCAACCGCTTTTTAATATTGTATCCAAGGCCTACCTGTTCCAGAAGAACAGGAGAGATGAACAGTGGGTGATGGAACCAGAATAGTGAGATTTCTGGAACTTACTCAGGTGAGATTCATGGGGCCCCTTTAAGCCCGCCCTACCCTCTGGGAGCTGAGGAGAATTGACACCTGGACCTACAGGGGGTAACAGGAAACTCCTTCAAGCCCACATCTGTGCAAGCCGGCGGTGGGGGGGAGGGGGAGGCAAGTCTACTCTACTCCCTACAGTTCGCCATATTGGAAAGCCACAGCCAGCTTTCCTTCCTGCAGCTTAGCAGGACTCTGAGCAGCTGAGCCTACTTTCTCCACAGGCACAGATCACACTCACAGATGAGCTTGGCTTCCTCCTGGTCATCTGACCTTTGGATTCTTCATTGAAGACGATTGTATTTTCTTCCTCCTTCCACATACACAGATCGAGACTCTGATGCAATAGCATCTCAACCCGTTTTTTTCTAGCAAAGACACAGAGTGGCTGAAAGGTTTCCACAGCGCAGGGGCACGGAATCCACAATGAGTTTGAACGGCAGTCTGGTAAGGTTGAGTTAAGCTGCCCGTGCGCATGAGAGGATGCTGTGGCCAGTCCAACTCCACGCTTAGTTCCTTAAAAGACAACTAAAGAAAACATAGAGCACCTAACTCCAGATGAAAATCACCCAGATGGCATGTGGGAAGCACTGTTTATGGGAACTGAACAACGTGAATGTTCCAGTGTTTAAAATAAGAAGCCTTGGATGTGACTGCCCTGAGGCTATATGAAGCTGTGGATAGATACTTAAAAGAAAAACAAAAAACTGGTTAGATAGATAGATAGATAGATAGATAGATAGATGATGGATAATAAGTATACCATAATATGTGTAATATGATCTTATGCTTTCAAAGTTCAAAAAAGGGAAAAATTAAATGTGATGTTTACTGTGTAAATATTTTTAGCTATCATAAAAGCAAAACATAGGACTGCAGCGATGGCTCAGCAGTGAAGAACACTGGCTGCTCTCACAGAGGACCCGGGCTCAGTTCCCAGCACCCACATGGTGGCTCACCACAATCTGTAGCTCCAGTTCCAGGAGGTCTGGGATTATCAGGCACTCTGTGCTCATAATGTGTAGGCGAAAACAAACAAACAAACAAACAAACAAACAAATGAGAAGAAAAAGAAAAACAACTCATAAACATATAATAAAAATAAATACATAAAAATAAAAATGCAAAGCCCCAATTAACTTAAATTTAAAGTTGGTGATTACATGTAGTTGAGGACAGGGAAAAGTGATTTTTTTTTTAAAAAAAAGACACAAAGAATTTGAAAGACTATTTTGGAATTTTTGTGCATAGGATATTATATTATATTACTTTGTTTAAATTTCACATGTATACTTGCATGCATATATATCTATATACATGTTTATAAAAGATTTCTTGTTTCAAAGTATAACATACATAGTAAACATTAAAAACAGTGAGATACAAATGGGAGATTGCTGATGTCTTCAATTCACTAAACCATAGAACTCATTAACAATAATTCCCCATCCTGTTAGAGAAAAGTGAGAAAATTTAATTTTTAACTACTTTCTTGAAATGCAAATTTAAGCAAACCATAAGGTAGCATTTTCAGATATGAAATCAAGTTCTGGTTTTAGCCATGCTACTTGCAGTCTGTGTAAACAATGTATAATGGTACCTTCTATTCACAGGAAAATAAACTACATACTTTGCAAAGACAATATATTTCCAGGGTTGTATTCATTTGTTTCATATGCACAAGGATATTTATTGCAGCATTATTTATGATGTACAATGTTCTTACCACATTTAAAGTACAGAATATTGAATACAATTTTTAAAGTCCAATAATGTGAAAAGGATGAAATAAATTATGTTGGAGCTATGTGATAGAATATTGAATAAAATGTAAAAGTCATGACTTGGTAGAATAAAGCAATGAAAAAGTCTAATGACATATTTTAAAAGTCAAATACAAAACTATTTTTGCAATAAGATAGTTAAAAAATAATAACCTTTCAGGAATGTGGAGATAGGTCTGATGATACAGAACTTCCTGTGTATGCATGAGTTACATCCCCAGAACCAAAGTAAAGAGGTCAGATGCTTGGGCACAGCCTTGTGACTACACTAGGGGTATGGAGACAGGTAGATCCGTGGGGCCCACTGTCCAGCCAGCCTAGCCTAGTGCACTCTAGGACAGTGAGAGACCTTGCTTTAAAAATAATGTGAAGAACATCCTGAAGGTGATACCTTAGCTTGACCGCTGACCTTGGTGTTTGTGCACACAAAAATAAAATAAAGAGAGCATTTTAAACTGGGGAGAGGAATGCCCACATGCACCCGACTGTCTCGAGAACTCTGCATGGGAACTGTGAGAGTAAACAAGAACACATGAAACCCCCACTTAAGCCTGCAGCATGACCCAGGGGACACAGTTGGAGAGATGTAGGGAAAACTCTCCTCCAGGTAAAGAGGCTGAGGAAAGGGTGGGTAGGAACAGCACTATAGACAATTAGGCCATCGACTTTTTGAAAATTGACCTGTTTTTATTTAAATTTTCTTTCAGACAATGTAGTTTGGATATACTCTTTGTTCTCCCTGCTTCCTTTCAGAACCTTCCCACCTCCCTACCCACTCAACTTTGTTCTCTCTCTCTCTCTCTCTCCCTCCCTCCCTCCCTTCCTCTCCCTCTCCCTATCTCTGCCTCTCTCTCAAAAAAGACATAAAATTAATAAAAATCAAAACAAAAAGAAAGAAGCTAATAAGACCCCCCCAAAAAAAAGGCACACAAGATACAGAGTGTATTTTATGTTGGCAACTAGGTCTGCACCTGGACTGTGGTTGATATAGCCAGGGACCTACAACTGGACAGTGTGTGGAGAATGAGAGACTATGGAACAGTTAGTCTTATATGGGGCATTTTCACCAAGCCCCTCCCCTCAAGGCTTGGGATCTATGTGAAAGAGGATAGAAAATTCCCCTTCCTTACAGGTTCAATAGCAATAGCTTTTTTGTTCGGGGGTAGGATTTTGTGTCCATTTCTTCTCATGGCTGGTATTTTGTCTTATTTGGACCTTTGCTGGTCTTGTCTATTCTGTCGCATCTCTGTAAGTCCATATGGACCCCAGTCCTGTTGTGTCTGGAAGACCCTACTGCCTTGGAGGTCATCCGCCACTTCTGCCTCTTACAACCTTTCTGCCTCCTCTTTCACATAGATCCCGAGCCTTGAGGGGAGGGGCTTGGTGAAGACGCCCCGTATAAGACTAAATGTTCCATAGTCTCTCATTGTCCACACACTGTCCAGTTGTAGTTTCCTGCGTTAATTCCAATCTATTGCGAGAAGCTTCTGTGAAGAGGGCTGAGCAATGCTCTCATTTATAAGTGTAGCAGAATGCTATTAAAAGCCATCTTACTGCTATGTTCCTTTAGCAGAATAATAGCAGTACATTTTCCCAAGGGCCCCTGACATACGTAGACTCAGACTCTTGGCCAGTTTAGCAGGGTCAGACATGCAGCTTTTAAATCTGGAAATTGTATGTCTCAACATGTTCTCTTATGCCCTTACATGCTGTGTGTGTGTGTGTGCATGCATTACTCACACAGAGTTAAACTTCCAGAAAAAAAATTAATTATACCTGGTTTTTTATTGTTTATAGGTGTCATTTCATATATCTAGAAAAGTTAAAATTCGTATTTTGTTCTGAAGTTCCCCAGTCCCTTGAAAAAACACTGCACACTCTACTCCAGCAGGAATAGCTATGCATTCTTTTTTGCATACTAACTATAAAAATATATATTAATTAAATGTGCTAACTAGTTTTTGGTGACTGAGAAATTGAACATATTTTCACAACTTCTATGGGAGAAAGAAAGAAATCCAAGGTGACATACCCTAAGGTTAGCAAGAGAATCACCCCCTTGTGCTCAGGTGGGATAATCAGCCCCACCCCACCCTAATCCCCACCCCTCCCCAATCCCCACCCCACCCCACCCCTCCCCAATCCCCACCCCACCCCACCCCCACCCTACTGTACTCTGGCAAAAAAAGAAAAGACTAGGAAGATGAATTGTTCATAATAACTACTGCATTTTCTGACTAAAACCAAGATCATAGGGTCCAGGTCACATACAGGTCAAGTAAAGATGCTGCTCTCAGATAACCTACTCTTTTTCACTTTGTCCATGGTAAATCTTACTCTTTTGATTCTTTACATACAATCATCTAAGCACAATAAAAGAATATACAACTTTTAAGCTTCTATGGAAATAGTTGTATCTTGAAACAAGAGATATTGTAACACTATCCAAACTAGAGAAATATGTAGCATTCAGTCGAAACAGATATATTTTAACACATTTACAAATATATTATATGATATATATATATATATATCATATATGTATATATATTTATTACTGGGAATTTTTGATCCCAAATGACAGAAATTACAGAAGTATAAGGAAATTCACTTATTCTATTTTCAATTTTCAATTACAAAGCTAGTTAGTTATGGTAATAACTGACACTTGAATGTTTGAATGTCAAATATTTGAATAGCAGCTCAGAGTCTGTCTTATTTAATCATAGCTCCAGCCTTGAAGTTAGTTATTAATATGAGGAAAGTGGAGTTTGCAGCCATCAAGTTAGTGGCAAAGGCTGTGCAGCTAGTACAAGCCTATATCAGTGCATAAGCCAGGCCGTCATACACCTCAATTTGCCATAGTCTCTCATTTATAGGACTTATTTATACATCTATATTCATCTTCTGGAAGCCTTAGTGCTAATTCATTGCCTCAAACATGGAAGGCAAGGACTGCAACATACACAGGAAATGGCTGTTTGCACTATCATGAGATTACTGCATTGGAAGACCTAATCTCTAATGTGTCGACATCTCTCCTGTTAACCATCTTCCACAACCTTCTTCATTAGGACAGCCATGTATTTCAGACACAGGCTTGTTCAGCATTTATTGGCCCCATGCAACACGCCTTAAATCTCTATCAGGACTGGAAATCATCACTCAGTGACTCACCAGCTGCTTGTCTTAGAGTTTATAAGAGCCTGAATGGAATCCTGTGACTTACCGTCATGCACAAAGGCTGTGTTTCTGTCAACTATTTTCCTCTTAAAACTAGAAAAAAGGACAAACATCTCCATTATTCTCTGGGCTTCAGTATGTATAGAAAGTAGATGAAGAAACAAAAGCTGAGAACTGTAATTATCCATCACCGTCACTATGCCAACATATTACATTATCTTAATTCCCAGAATTCCCAGGGGCATTAACCTCACAACTTTCATTTTATGGATGGACTTTGCAAAATAGATCTGAGCTTATCTATACCTTTCAAGAAAAGAGTCTCCTCTTTTCTTGGGTCTACCTTGGGCTTAGAGAGTAGAATTGTATATGTTGTTCATTCCTCATCTTCTCTGTTACTTAGCAAATGGTAAGCTATTGCAACTAATCTTATCGCAAAAGCATAATAAGTAGGGAGTGATTTTGATCTTTTATTATGGAAAAAATACAACAAGAAAACTGGGCAGAATCGTCTTAGAACAAGAGAAGGAGTAGCAGAACTGTAACATTTACATGATAAAGTAGATCAGCATTTGAGAAGGTGTCAGTCAAAAGGTGAGTATCTGTCAGAAGCATGGAGAAAAGGAGGGGTTTTGATGCCAGGAAAGCGGTGATGGCCAAAGGTAAACACCAGCATCATTCCAAGCTGCTGGTGTTACGGCTTTCTCTTGTTTGTGAGTGTGCTAGCCTGTCTTAATGTCTTAACTGCCTTAACACACTGCCACTGTCCAGTCCTTGGTACCAAATGCTTCATTTAGCAGCTGTTAGATTTTACCCACATTTGTAAGTCAACATGTCTACCTAGAGAGTTTGTGCTAGCCTTGACAATGATAAGAATTTTCATATGAGTGACAAATATATTTCAAGTTCATGGACTGACATCTTACTTACCTGTCAGTCTTAGAAGCAGAAAACCTCTCAAGGTGTTACAAAACACTGACTTCTCAAGTTAGTGAGATGAAGGATTGAAATCAACAAGATTGTCCCTTAAAAGGCAGCCACTGGCACACCTCTGGTTGTCTATAACACTGGTTAGTTTTATGCATCGATTTGACCAGGCTGCCATGCCCAGATTATTTGCTTAAAACCCAGACGAGATGTTTCTGAAAAGCACATTGTGTTAGATAACTTTATTCAATAAACTAAAGGATAAGAGAAAATAGATCAAGGTTTCTCAGAAAAAGTTCATGACTTTAGCATCAAACCTTCCTTGCCCAATTGTTTTACAACGTAAGTTCATTCTTGACAGTGTCCATAATCCCATGAGAGAGCAATGCCCCCTGCCCAGACTCCCCCTGTCCAAAAACAGAAGAAAAGAGAAGAGTCACTAAGTGATCTTGTTAAACAAACATCACAAAGTATGTCACATATATATGGTATATAGGTCAATCTTCACGCAGCCTCTTCATGTAGTAGACATGTAAACACGAGATGTGTGATATTGCCTCAGAAGTAACACTGCCTTTTACGTGTTTATAAAAGCAAGTTCATATGGCAAACATTTTTAATAAGCAGTGGAAGAAGCTCACATAGTGACAAAAGTATAGTATGTTAAATACATGATCAAGTAATAAAACCATTCCTCTTTATCGTCAAGTCTATGTACTGTATACAATGTTAAGAGCAACTGGTTAATACCTTAGATTGGTTTACATCACTCTTCTAACCCATGTGAGGAATGCATTGTGCTTCAGACTGAGTATGGCTAAGTGGTCACTAGACAAGAAGAATTAGGCTTCTCTATTATAACTTATGGGATCACTGCAGTGTATACAGACCCCAGCTGACTGAAGTGTGGTGTGTGAATCTATGCATGGGACAGACACTGGTCTGATCTGGTCTAAGAGTTACCTTTCCCTAAGTCCAATGAACCAATAAAATGACTCATAGTAAAATAGCCTTTGTATTTTTGTAAATACACATTACATAAATGTATACACAAGTCATTGTTATATATACCTATAAATATTGGTTCTTTCATGAGAAGAAAAAAAACTTGCTTCTTTGCTTATTAAAAGATGTTTTCTGTATGAAAAACATGGCAGGTTATCTTTCTTCAGAAGCAATCGCACATATTCCTGTGTTTACATGTCTATTACATGAACAAGCCATGTAAAGATTGACTTAGAGCATATAGATCTATAACATGCTTTATGATATTTGTTTAGCAATAAGTGAATGTACATAGCCAATAATCCCGTATTTTTCAATATGGACAACAATTTCTTAATTAAAAATGTGTCTGAATAAATTTACATTTCCTGACCACTTAGGGCAAAGGCACACTGAAATCAATGAGGGTGCTTTCCTACAATGAATATAACTTGGGTCTCTGACCCTTGGGCTGGCACACATGTGTTAGTCTTCATTGTTCTAATATCTCCTGCCATATTAGCTGTTCTTCTGCCATCCAGGTCTTCGCCTTGACCTCACACTGGTCCTTCTGTGGCCTGCCATCTCGCTCTCAGTCCTTTCAGCTTTTAGTTTGAACATGGAATCTTGTAATTCTAGACTTTGGCATCTATGCCCCAGGTAGGCTATTTTCCTAATAGAAAAAGAAAATCTTAACTTTCTAACTTTTTCTTAGATCCTTTAGAAGGCAGCCTGCTGAAGGACAACTGGTTGTGCTCTTCAACAGCTTTCTCTTTGGGTTGAAATCATGAAAGTCTACTAATTTCCACATCTTCAGACAGCAGACACATCTTTAGGTTAGTGCTAGCTAATCGTCTAATAGGACTGAATGAAGAAAACCAATTCAGAAGTATCTTCAAGCTTTACACCAGTACTGCATGAGGGCTTCTGAGACAGAAGGCTTCCTATGGCCTCAATGGCACGTCAGTAGTCACCCCTCCTGTAAGCAGATTGCTATTTTTTTAACTTCCTGCACTATATACAATCAAGGGCAGCTTGGTGTCCCTGCACATTTATTTCTGTGGTCCAGAAGTAAGGCCCTGAGCATGGATGCTCCTCGTATAAAGGCTGGCTTTTGAAATGCTTTAATTTATTCGACACTTGTTCACCAAAAGGAAACAGAAATGGGGGTTGTTTCTCTGCCTAGGACTGTGGCCTTACACTTATGTATCAGATCCAAGCCCTAATCCTAGACATCTATTCCCACATCCAAACCAAGGCCAAGTCAACTTGCAGGTTTAGAATTGCTTAGGAGACATCACTGTGTGTGTCATGGAGACTTAACTAAGGAAGGCCGATCTCCCTGAATGAGGGCAGAAGGATCCTGCATGCCAGGGTCTCAAATTAAATACAAAGGAAGCAGGAAGCGATAAATGATTAGCCTCCCTCCCCTTTCCCCCTCCATTTCTCCTCTTCTCCCCTTTTCCCTCTGTCCCCTTCTCCCCTTCCCCTATCACACACCCTCTTCTTCTGAATGTGCACACAAGGTGACAATCCACTTACTGCTCCTACAGACACACCTTCCTGCAGCAATAGATTGCATTCCCAAACCAGGAGCCAATATAAACCCTTGCTTACGTCTCTTTTGCCAGATTGTTTTTTATCAAAGCAACAAGAAAAATCATGAACACGCCAACCAAGTCTATAGCGACCTGGCTGTCACCTGCTTTTATTTATTTTCAATGGACAGGGACCGGCTTGCTTACTTTCTAAAATGTCTTAGGATGTCATCTGAGAACATATATGAGGAATCTCAGTACTTGAGGACTTGCTCTATGTGATCTTGGTAAAAGCTGACCTTGGTTTCTGACCATTCGTCAGGTAGTGCTGACACAATTCCTCTGAGATTCAGGAAGCACTGAAGTTCAATGTGCATGACCCACACACACACACCAGACACTGACAGACATTTTTAAGTGGGAAAAGATAAAATTTATAACAAAGCAGAAGTAATTCAGCACAGGCTTTTGGCTGGACATACCTCAATGGCTCATGACCACAGTATGCTGTTGTCTTTCCTTTTTGAAAAAATATAGACTCCTGGCTATGTTCAGTGATGCCTAATACAAACTCAATTCTCAGTGGAAAATAGACACTTCCCTGCAAAGAACCTTCCCGTGCCAAGTGGACATTTATGAGCTATTAATCATGTGTTCCATTATTTGGTATAACATTTACCACTTATGGCTGCATAAAAAGTATAATATAACCGTATTGCCCCTCAAGAGTTCTTACAATCAAAACCTCATTCAAACACATAGCCCCAACCCCATTCATATAAGAGGCAATAAAAGATTGATTAAATGTGTTCCCAGAAGCCATCTCTGAGATAATACCTGACAGGGACAACAGCACTTTGAAGCACAGTATTCCCCTGTTGCTTTACCAGAATTAGCAGGGGCTGCCCCTTCAATTCACTTGTGTTTGTAGGAGAGCTAACCTGAATTCAGCTTGCTCCCCATCTTCGGCAAACAGAAAGAATGCTGGGACAAATCTGAGAGCTTTGGAGGTCAAAGCTTACCAGTACAAGAGGGGCTCGTTAGAGCTGGATGAAAACCTGTCGGCTTGCACGTGGAGTTTCATACAGGTCTGCCTTCAACTAGATGTTGAACAGCTGGTGAGTCCAGACTGTTTGAGACTCCTTCTCTCAATACAAAGAAAAGGAGATTCTCGCCATGTAAAAGGAAATTGATGGTCATGATACAAGGGGAACATAGACTTTCCCTGGAAAGCACTATGGCTGAGATCTCCTATTCATAGAGTATATGGATGTCCAGGGAGAAATTTCATTCTCTGCAGAGGACCTATCTACGTTTCTGGATGAGAATGGGGTGTAGCAAGGATTCCTGCCCCATGCATGAGCAAGCCACATTAAACTGAGCTATTAGGGAGGTAAATACAAATTGTGCATGGCATCCCTAGATGTCTACAATAGTACTAGGCAAAATAATACCATATTCAAAAGTCCAACTGGAATGTTAAAATTATTTAATAGATTTTGAACTAACAACAAGCTTCTATTTGCTAAAAGATGAGGTTTTGCATTAATTGCTGTAAGAGGATCTCTGCTATTTATTTGAAAATAACACTTCAACTGTGAAAATTCAACTGTGGAATTTTTGGAGAAAACCTAATATGACACTAATAAACACTTGTAACTGTGTAGGTTTACATAAAAAGTCATGGCATAATGCAAACTTTCCATCTAATATCATTTCTTTTTTTTATTCGATATAATTTTTTATTTACATTTCAAATGATTTCCCCTTTTCTAGCCCCCCATTCCCCGAAAGTCCGGTAAGCCCCCTTCTCTCAATGGAGTACTATTCAGCCATTAGAAACAATGAATTCTAATATCATTTCAAAGCTCTTCTACAGACTGATAGCATATTCTCTTTATAGGTGAGTTAACAAAAAAGGGTAGAGTATTTTAACTCACTAATATTTATCTCAGTTGCACAAATCTTCATGACAAGGAGTCCCACCACAACTTGAAGAGCGAGTCACCAAAACAATAATTTAAATGAGGCTGAGTTACAGAGCTGTGCTGCAGGCATATAAATTTCTGTCACTGAGACAATAGAGAAGGTCTCTGGGGTGGGACAATCTGACTGTGCCCTTGGAGATCTCTGGAATGTTAACAAGGTCACAATTATACTCTTTTCAATAGATTTTTCTGGTCTTTGTGTGGAAGCTAGGAAAACCCTTGAGTGTGTGTGTGTGTGTGTGTGTGTGTGTGTGTGTGTGTTCATTCACACAGATTTTATTTTGTCAGGTGACTATAGAAATCTGTTGGTTTATATTGAAATCTAGAGAGATTACACCATAAAGAATGAATTTGGCTCCACCGTAAAGAATGAATTTTGCTCCAAGTAAATTTAAAAGAAAGCTCAGTTTGGAAGTAGAAGAACCCTTTTCATATTTGAGAAGAAATAGTCAACTGGTTTCCATATCCTAGTGTTTGCTCCTATTGACACAGGGTTCTTCTCTGCAGTGTATACTGAATCAGAGCCTACAGGGTGAGGATTTGGCTCCAACCTCCCTTCCCTGAGCATTTCATACATTTCTGCTATGCTTTGTGGGTATCTTAAAGTATCTTTACAATTCATCTTCTCCTTCTACTTGGTCCTTTTGAGACTCACTCCCATAAGGAGTGGGCTTCAAAATATTGGTTTACAGAACAAAATAAAGGAGTCTTTTAGCACAAACACTACAGTGACATTCGATAGAAATCAAGCTGTTCGATTGCATAAACATATATTTGAAGATACGGTAGTTCTTGGAAATTTTGCTTTTTAACATTTGCATTGTATCTTTAAAGATTACTGAAGCAACAGTGTCAACAGGCCAGATCTCCCCCACCCCTGGAGCTCCTGGGGACTGGACCATCAACCAAAGTATACACATGGAGTGACATGTGGCACTGGCCACGTATGTGGCAGAAGATGGCATTGTTGGACATCAGTGGGAGGAGAGGCCCTTGGACCTGAGGGTGTTTGATGCCCCAGTATAGGAGAGTGCCAGAGTGGGAGGACAGGAGTGGGTGGGTGGGGGAACACCCTCATAGAGTCAGGGGGAGGGGGTGGGATAGGATAGGGGTTTCCAAAAGAGAGAGCTGGAAAGAGGAAAACATGAAATGTAAATAAAGAAAATATACAATCAAAAAAAAAAAGGTCACCAATATACTCAGTCCAGTCCTCTATTTTTGTCTGCTGCTTGAGGTAGAGCAATAAGGGGTTAGAATGAGATGGGAAGCCCCTGGTACATGTTTTACAAAACACTAAGACCTAGTGACAGAATTTACTCCATACATCTCACTAAATAGATATAATGTGGGCTTTTATCTCATAGTAACAAGAGATTTGGTGCCTCCGTGGGACTGATAATCTAAGGGGAAATACTCAGATAACTTGCAAATATTCCCTGAAACTATATTTAAATATTCACTAATATTTATAATGGAGTAGTTAAACCTCTGATATGAATTGCATGGGATGGGGGCAGGGGTAGAGAGGGTGTGTGGAAATCAGTTCGGCGTGCTGGGTGCCACATCCCCTTTATCTTACCCACTCACGCTGTACTCACTTGAACACTGTCCATCACTTCGTGGGGATGCTATGGTGAAATACCACAGCATCAAAGAGAATATCAATAAAGGCCGAGTCAACAGTCTAAAAATAGAGGGATTCTGCTTTAAATTGAGAAGAAAAGGACATGAAAGCAACCTTGTAGATTCCTTTGAGCTTCCTCTGCCTCTAAGAGGCAGCAGAGGATGCTACTCATGAAACTTGCAAGTTCTGCCTCCGCTCTTCCAGATTCTTCCATTTAGTCCTGTAATTTTCTGTAGGAGTTTGGTGCTTTTATAGGAAGCTTGGCTTCTTGATATTTGATATGTGAGAGTATAAAACAAAACAAAACAAAATCACAGTTCTCATAAGCTAGGGGTCTTTTCATACAGTCAAAGATTTAATGCTGCATTGTAACTCTGTTCTGGACATGTAACCAATGCAACTTTGCCACATTATAGACCTTGTACTCAGTTGGTTGGTCTTTGTAGTCTATTTAGCGAGAGATGGAAGGCTTCTTCCCAATGTGGCGTGAAACCTTCCTTCCATAGGCTACATGTTAAAAATCAATCTCCTGGAAAGTTACTCATAAATGTTGAGAAACTTATCCTAAAATTCATGTGGAAGAAGAAAAATCTAAGTGTATTCAGAATAATACTTAAAAACAGAAAAGAAATGGAGGACAAGACCACCATGATTCTACAGTGATGGAACTAAGTTGGGGGGAGGTGTGGGGGAAACAAAGATGTAGTAGCAGTCCACAAGTATAGAAAACAGCACAAAAGCAGATCTATATGCAAATGAGGTCTTGATATATATATATATATACACACACATATACATACACATACACATACATACACATACATACACATACACATACACACACACACACACATACACATATACATATACATCACATATACATATACATCATATACATACACATATACATATACGGCAGAGTTGACATCATAACATCACTTCTGTAAGAAATGCTCGTGAGCCGGTCGTTCATACACACAAAGACAAAAGGTGACCCCTACCTCATACCAGATATTGAAATTAACCCCAGAAAGACTGAGACATAACTGTGTTAACATACACACAGAATTATATATATATATAATTCCACTCCTAACTACCTAACATAGAATATATATGCACTATATATGTGTACATATATGTGTGTGAATATATGTACATATATATGCATCTAAGAAATACACATCTTAATATTAATTGTATTGAATGAAAAGTAAAAGTGTAAAACATTTATCATATATCATAATGTACATTATTAGAGTAAGAAATAATTGCTTAAATAATGTGGGAAAGTTTTTTTTCTAAATTTCTAGTTTTTAAATTTTTTGCCTAAGAAAATCTTTTTAAGTAGGAAGTCAATAAGATGAATGTTTAGGATTTATGGAATCTAACTATGGAAAAATAAATCATCTGTGGAAAAAAAAAGATATTTGAAACCAGTATAAATAATATTGTGTCTGAATTTAGAAGATACAAGAAACAATAAAATTCCATAAGAAAAACTCAGATTCCCCAGGAAAATCAACAAAGTATAGTAATAGACAACTTATAGAACAAGGGGCCAGGGTAAAAATTAAACATATGTTAGCAGAATTCGGATTGACAGCACCAAATGCCGGTGAGAGGCAAAGGGAATTGCTGGTGGGAATGCAACCTAGTAAATATTTTTCGCAGAAAATTAACAAAAGATCCGTGCAAGCCTGTAACCTCAATGGACCAGAGGAAAGGCAGGAAGATAAGGAGATCGCAAGATCCTGCTTCAAGATGCCGGCCCGAGTTCAATTCCCAGTACTCTCATGAAAGCATGATCTGGTAGTTACTGCATCTTTTTAATCTGAGAGCTGAGGAGGTGGAGATTGCTGAGCCACAGGCCTCACTGCCCAGCCATACTTCTCCCAACCATGAGCTGAATGCCCCAGTGCCCAATGTCCACTATACACACAAAGAGCAGGCATGGTAATCTCAGATTTCTGGAAATAGACACACAGAAGGTATCAGGCATTCTAAGCCAGCTTTAGCTGCACAGTAAATTCATGACTAGCTTGGGCTGTATGAGAACCTGTGTCTCTCACACACAAAGGAATCAATATTCAATACAGTTTAATCAGAAAGAGCTTGGTACAGGAGATTTTATTTCAAGACACATATATTAGGGGATGGAAGCGTACCACCGTGAAAACGATCCTCATTGCCATGCCGTTGGTTATCGCTAATTTGGACATGATAAATCTTAGAGTCTAAGAATTCAGTTTTATTAATACAGTTGTGTATACCTAGATTAAATGATCAAAACAGATTGGTGAATACTAAGATAGGCGACAAATCTCAAAATGTTGAGTTAAAAATGTGCTAAAGGTGTGCTTTATGAAAAATGCCAGAAATTCAAAACAGAGAGCCACATCCTGTGTGGGGACTTCTGGGGTGGCATGCGTGTGCCTCCTCCAGTTAGAGCAGGGAGAGCATTGCGTGGGTGGTTTTTACCTTTATCTGTTCCTTTACATCTTTAAAAGGGCAAAATTTTGTTCCTAATCCTAGATCCGCAGTTAAGCTTGGCTGTGGACACGTAGGCTGTCATTTTTCGGCATTTTCCTATATGAATAAACATCTCAAAAAAATTGAATTTGCATAAAAGAAAAACAAAAGAAGGTTCTTAATAACTTGAAACTAAACGACGGTGGAAAAAAACCCTACTTTTCAAAATCCATGGGATATTGACAAAGCGCCACTCAGAGAAAAGTGAACCCTTAATGCATATTAAATTGCCTTAAAATTAAACTGACTGCTTATAAATGAAATAAACATTCAAGTCAAGATGATGGAAGATGAAAAAAATAACAAATTCAAAGCAATGAAATAATAATAAAAGCGGAACACAATTATGTCAGAAGAGGAATAATGGCGTTGGTGGACTTTTCCAACAAAACCACAAGCTTTGTTTTAAAACTTAAAAGAACAAAGCATTAAGCCAACTCTGGCAACTCTAATCAGAAAGACAAAGCATTTAAAAGACCAGAGATCTAAGGGAAGACATATAAGCAACTTAATTGAAGTGGGTGTGGCCAAGGACAAGGCCACCCTACATTCCAGAGCTGGAAACCACATCCTCTTGGGGTATCTACTCCCTCCAGATTGAAACATTCCGTTCCAGAGAAAGGAGGGAGGTCCCGAGACGAGACTGGAGAAGTTATTGAGATGTAGCAGGCTCAGGAAGCTCACAAATGAATAAAATGTAGGAAGTTCAGAGAAGTATAAGACTCCCGATGCCCTAACAAGGGCATACAAGCTGTAACAGTTGTGGAGAAGTTCTTGTATGAAAGCCCGAGGTTGGCCAGTGAGATCCAGCATTACTGCTTTTGTGATCCTTCACCCACGCTGGAGTAGGCTCAGTGCGTGCGTGCGTGCGTGCGTGCGTGCGTGCGTGCGTGCGTGCTACAGCTGCCTTGGAGTTAGTTACCCACGCTCTGGTTAATAGGTTAGTAATCCCTCACCCACATGGCCCGCCCTGAGGAACCCCGATGTGTGCTCGCCTTCATCAGGGTACACTGATGTGAAACTGGTTCTCTTGTCTGTCCTTGGTGCAGTCTGGCGTGTATAGATACTCGTTTGCGACTATGTAATTCCCTATAGCATCTGTTTCTAGACTTTGCAGCCTGTTCTATACTTCCCATTCTATTAACTACAGGGACCTTATAATTGTTTTTATGATTCTGTATTGCAACTCTAGCCTTGGATGAATATTACAGTGGAAGAATCCTCAGTGACCAATGAGATCCTGGCTGTCAGAGATTCCTCTTAATTCTCTCCAGACCCAGAACTCTTTTTACCTCAGTGTTGAACAGTCAAGTGTTATTTCTTATGTATAGAGTGTGTATTTTAACTAATCACACAGAGAAAGGGGGTGGAGGGGGGGCAGAGACATAAGTATCATAAATCATTAATGAATTAAATACATATACATATATTCTCTGTCTTTGGAAATACGATTGGTTTACACTTTCTTGTATTTGCCCATTCTATTGATCTTGTATCTTTCTCAGAATCAAAGTCTGTGTTCATGGTGTTTTGAGTCAGAGTGGCCCCCATAGACTCTCATTTGAATGCTTAGGGAGAGACATTAGGAGATACGGTCTGGCTGGAGCAGGTATAGCCTTGTTGGAGGAAGCGTGTCACCAAAGGTCAGCTTTGGGCTTTCAGACACTCAAGCCAGGTCCCGTGTCACTCTCACTTCCTGCTGCCTGCCTATGCAGATGTCGAAATCTCAGCAATCTCTCCAGCACTGTCTACCTCCATGCTGCCGTGCTTCCTGCCATGACTAAACCTTTGAACTGTAGTCAAGCTCCAATTAAACGTTGTCCTTTGTAAGAGTTGCTGTGGTCATGGTGTCCACCATGCTCTTCACCAGGGTAAAGCCCCAGCTAAGATAGTGTTGCACCCCTCTGACTTGGTTTAGAATGTTTCCTCCAATCATTTCCAATGCCTTTGCAAGTAACTGTTTTACTCTGATCATGCTCTGAGGGCTGCCCGGGCCTCCTACCTCCTCCACAGTCATTGGGTATGCCTTGGATGAGTGATGCTTCCTTCCTATGATTCTGTTTAGATCTGTTTGTTTGTTTGTTTCAGTTTGGGACACTGCGAGTAGAACTCAGAACCTTACGTGTTAGGTAAGTGCTCTATATCCCAGTCACATGACCAGCTCACTATCATGGTCATCATCCTCATCATCATTTTCTAATTTATACCAAGATATTACTTCAGCTTTCTCCAGTTTCTGCCTTGGGTTTTGCTTAGTTGGTTGGTTTATTGTTTTGTGTTTTGTTGGGGGTGTTTTGAGATGACAATTCTCCCATCTCAGCCTCAAGGCGGTCGGAATTAGAAATGAGCCACCATGCTCTTTGTGAATCGGCCCAACCGGGCAAGTGTTTCCTAGAGTGTATTCCCTGATGTGAACCCTGCTCTTTCCTTCTGCCTTCTTCTCTAAATTCTGTGTGTGTGTGTGTGTGTGTGTGTGTGTGTGTGAGTGAGTGTGTGTGCATGTGTGTTCACAAATGTGTACTTGGCATGCATGCATATGTATCTCAAAAACAATGTTTAACAACTGTCCCCATTAGCTCATCTCATTTGTCCAGTACTGCGCACACAGACTGCATGACCCAAAAGCTTTGGAAAATCCCCTGCCTTAGCCTGTAAGTTAGCTCCCTCCTTCACATCCTTTCCATTCATTGAGAGCTTCAGCAAGTGACTTAGCCCTCTTTGGCCCATTTCTTTGTAAGGTGATAATATCATATCCTCATTAAAGTTTGTGGCAGACATAAATTTAGGTAACATAATTCCTTAGCACTGGTGTGAACGCCAATGGATTCATTTGTCACAACTGTCCCTCTCATGCACTGGTGTATTTGCTTCCTCTTGCTGTGACAAACAGTATGACCAAAAGAAATTGGGGCAGGAAAAGATTTCTTTTACCTTACAGCTTGTAGTACACCACAAAGGGAAATCAAGGTAGAAACTCAAGGCAGGAACCTAGAGGCAGGAATTGAAGCAGACACTGTACAAGGGGGCTGCTCCCTGGCTTGCTCCCCATGGCTTACTCAGCCTGCTTTCATATACAACCCAGGACCATCCGCCCAGAGGCGGAGCTAACCAAAGTGAGATGGGCCCTTCCTCACCAACCAAGAAAAACGTTCCCATAGGCGAATTAATGGAAATATTCTCTCAACCAAGGCTCCTCTTTCCAGATGGTTACAGCTTGTGTCAAACTAGATACAAACAAAGCAAGCAAGCAAACAAACAGACAAACAACACCTGAGCAGCTGAGAACACACAATCAGGCCCTGCGCATGGTCTGAGGAAGGCAACACTGCTTTCCTCTACTTGTGATCTGGGGTTTAGTCATTTGACTTGCTTTGATGAATTAAAAACACAGTAAAAGAAACAGATAGCTGAGGTTGAGCTTTCTCTGCTGGGATGCTGCTACACTGTGAGCACACACACACACACACACACACACACACACAACTTTAACTAGTGTCTATTCTGCTTATGTTTCATGAATGAACACATTAGTAGTCCGCTATTCTATTGTGTGGAAGGCCTGCAGTCTCCCAGCCAACTAGAGAAAGTATAGACTTCTAATATTGATAGTCTGTACCCATGAAGGATATCATAAGTTGCATATCAAGACCTGGGGTAATGGACTGGAGAGATGGCTCAGCGGGTAAGAACACAGACTGTTCTTCTGGGGGTCCTGAGTTCAAATCCCAGCAACCACATGGTGGCTCACAACCATCTATAATGAGATATGACACCCTCTTCTGGTCTGTCTGAAGACAGCTACAGTGTACTTACATATAATAAAAATATCCTTTAAAAAAAAAAAAAGACCTGGGGTGAATAATTCAGCTTATTTCTCCAATTGCTACATTCTGTGTATTTTGTGTAGGATTTGAGTATCTCTGATCCATTAAAAGAACGTTCATGTTTCACTAGTCAGATGATGATGGATTTGGAGCCATTTGGAAAGTGCTGTCTATTAGTTCTGATTTATATTTAGAAATAAAATGAATCTACTTTCATAATTCTGGAGATCAAATAATGAATCATAAACATGAATCAAAGAAAATCCTTGAAAATAAAATGTGGAAGCTAAGGATGAAATCAACCAGAAAGCATCTCTGAGTTCCTCCATCCATCACAATCCCCCAAATAGGGGAGTGTTCAGCTTTGTGAAGAGACTGATTTTATGAAGCAATGGATAACTTACTTCGAACTGTCTGCTGACCGGCTTGGCATTTATCAATTCTCCCCCTAGTCTCTGCACTATTAGAAAACTACACAAGAAAACCATCCATGCTTTACAGCGATTCTATAGAATTAACCAAGTGGGGAGAAAAAGAGATAATGCATGCATTGATTACTTTTCTATTGGTGTGATGAGATAGCATAGCCAAGGCTTACAATGAGTTTCTTTGGAGCTAACAGTTCCAGATGGATGTGTCTATGATGACGCAGCAAGGGTCGCAGGCAGAGAGCTCAGATCTGGAGCACAAACAGGAAGCAGAGAGAACCAGCTCCAAATGCCATGAGCCTCTAGAAACCTCACAGCCTGCCTCCCAAGATTACAACTATGACTTCTCCCCAAACATTCACCAACTGCACACCAAGTATTGAAATGCCAGAGACTTGCCAGGGAAAATCTCACTCAAGGTACCATAATGAAATATTATAGATTTTACTCAATAGATGGCCAAATTTATGGGTGCTATTTAGGAGGGTGCTAGAACCTTTTTTTTTTCTTTTTTTTTTTTCAGTACTAACATTTTTTTCTCTTTATTGAAAATTTTCTTTATTTACATTTCAAATGTTTTCCCCTTTCCAGGTCTCCCCTTTGGAGAACGTGTCTCTTTAAAACCTTAAAGCAGACATGACTCTGAAATCTCAGTATGTGTAAATCTGAAACATTAGAATTGAAACAACACTGTAATATCCTATCCTCTTGTATCTATAAAGCACAGATGAATATTTTTGCATGACTGTATGTTTGGTGTGCATGTGTGTACGCATACATGTTAATGAGAGTCTGGGTAGGTGTGCATGCATGTGAGTACACATTGTGTGTGGAGGCCAGAAGTTGACACTGGGAATCTTCTTCCATCACACTTACATACTAAAGCAAAGTATGAATCTAGAGCTCACTGATTTAACTGGTATAGGTAGCCAACATATCCAAGGCAGTCCCTGTCTCTGCCTCCCAAGAACTGAGACTAGAGGCTGACTGCCATACCTGTCCTAAATTGACGAGTGTCCAAAGCACAACCTCAGGTCCTTAGACTTGCATTTTATCCACTGAGCAGTCATCCAGCCCTAGGTAAAAATTTAGATACATTCAGTTTCAGAAAGAGAGGAGCTTACTGAGTCCCAAATGTACGTTATCAATAACTAATGCCATTGGTTGGAATGAAGAAAGCAATCATCTTAAATTAACATTTTTCAGGGAAAAAAAGTCAAAATAGAAAACCATACTGAATTTTCAGAGGAATACATTTATTCTATATCTTGTTCTAAAAGAACAAAGCAATTGGCCATAATTTTCAGCCTCTACAGTGACTGGCTGCCTTATGACAATTTTATTTCATGTAGCAAAGACCTTAGACGTGGTAGCTGAATCCGGATCACACAGTTATACAGAACTCCTCCGGCATAGGGTGGGTTTCACATTTGGAACAATGGCAGGTTCAAGACAATGTGGCAAGCGCAATGCTCACCCTATAAAAAGCATCCGCCCTCTTCCTCTTGTCGGTATTCAGGGCTACGCTAAAGGTCATGTTTGCTCCAGCTCTCTGCTGTCCTTAACCACTGACATTTTTTAAAAGTCTAAATGCACAGTGCCTTGGGATTCTTTTGTAAAGGGGGGTTTTATAAATGTACAGGTTTAGTGGTACAACCTCTATTTGACTCCTGACTACCATCTCTGGCTCCAAGCTGAGCAAGTTTTGCTGTCTTGGCAAAGTCCTCAGCGGTCCCCCCGCAGTTCCTTGGGGAGTCTATATTCCATCTGGCACTACCATCATTGTAATTTGTCAAAAGCAAGAATTGTGCCCTGAAAGTATGTGTTCTAAAGAAATAGTATTGTATGCACATTCAAAAGCCTTCAGCGAATAAAGGATCATCTGGACACAGATAATGGTGTGGGGTAAACATGAGCTTCTGCTGCTCTGGTGCAGGGGGATCCATCATTAGGATGGAAAATGGATGGAGCTTTTGCTATGCAAGAGATGCCTTCTCCAAGTACTGTGTGTGCAGGCACCAGAGCCTGTCTTAATTCGGGGTGGGAATCTGTGCTGATAAAGCAAGGGTCAAAGAACCTGCTTTGCATCATTAATTTGAACCTTTTCTTCCTAAAAAGCACCTCAAAGGAGCAACCCAAAAAAGCAACACAATATGTTCTGCAAGCCCCGCTCTGTGCATCTCGACACAGCAGACAGGTCCAGCATGTTGACTTCTGTCCAAAGAGGTAGGTTGTTAAGACTTTTCCAGAATTGAACATATAGAGAATACCTTAGAACATTTCATCCAAGGATGTTCCAGAGCCCATCACTGTACTGTCTTTGACAGATGAGTGCCCAGTTGGTGATGGCTCTGCTATGCCCAGACACTGTGAGCCTTGGTCAACTTTTATGTAAGCACAATCTCCTCAGTTGTGAAATTACTCTTCTCCTAAGACTGGAAGACAACTCAGTACAGAGTACTGAACCATTTACACTAGGTTTTCAAGTAGTAGTAAAAGTTATATGGGTTGACACCCTGTGGAAGAGTTTGAAGTCATAGGTAAGGAAAAACAAAATTACAATAGCCATCCCAAATATCACACGGTACAGAAACAGTTTTAGCAGAAATGGTGCTGAAAGGTAGTTTCTGTCAGTGATTCATTGTCCCATTGCTACATCAATAGCACCAGTAGCATGCCCCTCCATCTCTCTTAATGCCTCTTCCTGGCTGTTTCTATCCTCACCTGACAGCTACTGCAGCTTCACCGGGCATTCTCCTTTATATTTCTTTAGATAACAGAAGATAAATTAATCTCCTAGGGTCAAGGTGATTGCATCAGTTGTCACCGAATTTCCTTAGATAGTTTTAAAGAGAAAACACATCTTTTTGTATCTAAGAGCATGGTAAATTTTGCCTTTGAACATGAATGGATAAGTTCTTCCGAGCAAATTGTAATTGTCTTTTTCAAAATACCACTGCCAGTATGTAACTACAGGGACTTCTCAAGGCCATGTCTCAAAGACTTAAGCCTTGGGGTCTCCGGGCTGTGTGTAGTAACAGTGTTGATTTGCTTCTGGTTTGTTCTTTCCTTCCAGCCACTGGATGGGGCATAGCACTGATCACAATAATACTAAGATCCGAGTCAAGAAATAATATACGGGTTGTCCCTTAGAGTCCATGAAAAATTGACTCCAAGACTCCTGAAGTAATGAAAACCTTTTAATGCTCAGGTTCCTGATACCAAAAAAATGGCATAATATCATCACATAGCCTATACAAATCCACCCATACATGTGAACTTCTATGTAGATCACACAATTACACAACTAACACAATTGATGTATAAATGATACACCAATTGTTATCAGCACGTGGTATAGACAGGAATGACCAAGTTTGTATCTATTCAGCGCACATGCCAATTTAAAATGTATTTTCTGTCTGAGGTTGGTAAATCCACATATAAAATGACGGACATCAAGGCCATGTGTGTTTAATATCCACACTGCATTAGTAATCTGGTGAAGCTGCCATGACAAATTACTGCAGACTGGGAGACAGATGATTTCCTTTTCTCACAATTCTGGACACTGAATTAAAGACAAAGTGAGACTCCTTTTCCTGGCTGCAGATCCCTCCCTCTTTCTGTGCCTTCAAAGGGCAGAAAGGAGGAGGTCTCTGTCATCACTTTTGCTAAGTACAGTCATGCATCACTCAGCAATAAGGACATGTTCTGAGAAAGACGTCATTAGGTGATCTCATTGTGGGAGCGTCCTGCAGCATACTTATATAAACCTGGATGTTATAGGTCAACCACTTGATATGGCCTTTGAAGAAATCATGAAATGAGGTAAAGAAAGACCTGTGGCAGCTCTTGTCATACAGCCTACTGTTATACAGCAAGCCTTTCTATAAATAGAAGTATGGCCTTTATAAAAGTATAGTTATAATAAAAATATAGCATAACAAATGTCTAAATGGTATCATTTATTTCTATCAACTATAATGGACTGAACATAACTATGAGCTATATTGTGTATGTGCACACATATACGTGGTCATATATGTGCAGGCACACATGTGTATGTTGATGTCAACTTTAGGTGTGGTTCCTCGGGAAACATTCCCGTTGGTTTTTAGGTGGGATCTCTCAATTAGGCCTCGGACTTGTTGATTAGGATAGACTGGTTGACCAGCAAGCCCCAGGAATCTGCCTGTCTCCATCTCCCCAGCACTGGGTTACACACACATACCACCACGCCTGGCTTTTCTATGGATGTTAAGTATCAAAAGCAGATCCTCATGCTTGCATAGCAAACATTTCACCAACTGAGCTATCTCCCTAGCCCTGTGAATGTGCTGTGTATGAGCTATCTGTCTATGTGGCTGGCCATGCGGTAGGTTTTACACCAGCATCATCACAAATGCCTTAGACATTACATTACACTACAACACTGGGAGCTCACTAGGCCATGGAAGGTTTTCAGCTCCATTATAATCTTATGGGGCTGTGCTATATATGTGATCCATTATTAACCTAAATGTTATACAACACATGACTCTACACCTAATCTTACTGGATAAAGGCCCCACTCTGACTACTTCATTAAATCTTAATTAGCTCTTTAGCCTTATTTCTAAAACTGGTCACATTGAAAGTTAGAGGTTTAAGGGACGAATTTGACATTAACATAATTTAATTGATATAACTCTGTAACCCAAAATGATAGATAGATAGATAGATAGATAGATAGATAGATAGATAGATAGACGGACGGATGGATAGGTAGATAGATAGATGAACCTCATTGAGTTTGATGCCCTTTTCTTGTAGGTAAGTTACCTACTATGAGCTGCCTTAGCTTAGTCAATAAGAAAAAGACAGAGGATCCAGAGTTAGGATTCCTTTACCCAAAGATAAAATGCCTTTCAATAGTACATAGTGTCTAAAGTAGAATTCCTGTATTAAAGTAACCTTCATATTGTGATATCCATAGACACTAGAATGCTTCAGTCAAATTACAGTGAGGAACAGAGGGAGAGACTCCTGCGAAAGACATGGGGCAGAGAAGGCAGCAGCAGTACAGTCCTAACAGATGAAGTGAAATGGAACTTGAAGTGACACCTCAAACTCTAGGCAATGCCTTCAGAGCTAGAACTGTATAAACTTCTTTGTAAGAACTGCTTAGAACATTGAGTGCAAGCAGGCTAACCAATTGGAATTGTTTGCATTGCTCACATAAACTCTAGCATAAAAAGACAATCCCATGCAATATGCTTTAAGATGCCTGGCATAAATAAAAGCATGTGTCCTTAAAGCAGAAAAATCCTCTTCATTTCTCTGCCAGAACAGTAACTTATGCTATGAGGCTACATTGTTCTCAAAGTACAAAAAAAAAAAAAAACAAATTAGAATCAGGAAAATAAACTCCTCAGAAAATAACAACTGACATTAGGAACAGACCACATTTATTTGGGCAAAACAAACTTCCCTCAGCATCAGCCCCATTGTGATAGCATTACATTTCCTTTTCACTGGGTATGAAGAATTCAAACATGGAAACTGATTCCTGAGCACACAGACATGAAAACATCTAAGTACGTGTTTTGTAAACCTTGGTCCCTTTGCTCTCTTTCAAATGCTTCAATAATTGAACACTTATAGAAATAAATACCTTTCGAATTTCCTGGCTATCATATTTCTTCCTCCTTTCCTCTTCCCCTCAAGTTTTCTTGTATTATTTTTTCATATCGCTCCCTTTCATACAAACACTGGTGAAAGACTCTTAAACTAAGACAGTGCCTAAGATTTTCACCTTTGGAGATTAATAAAATTTGTACTGGATGGTATTAATTCAGGTGTAAGTATGAGGAAGATTGTCAGGGTTTAAGTCCCTCTTCTCATCTGTCCCTAGCTCCTTTGTTATTATTATTTTTCTTGCTGAATTGGAAATGAAGTTGAGCTATAATCTTGCTTGGCAGATACTGGATCCTGCCTTTGATAAACATCTAAAATGCTAATGAATGTGGGCTGCATCTCCTAAAGAGCAAGAACAGGATTTGACAAGAATCTAGAGGGTAAAAAGAAGAAGGACTTTTTGACTTAAAAGAACTCTCTTTTTTTGTGAATATGAATTCGGTATTGTTTCCATAAGAAGAAAAAAAATTTTTTTTGCTCCATTGGAAAAACAGAAAGAAAAAAAAATCTGCTCCATCAAAATGCGGAAGCATGAAAAACCGATGAGCTTTCAAATTGTCCTCTTTTGCATGCAAATCATATCAGAAGTTCTCATTAGCATAAATGCATGAGCAACTCTAAATGCTTTTAATTTCCAATCTCAGCCAGCAGAGGAGTAATTTGTCACTGTCAGGGTGAAAATCTAAGAAGGGGGAAAAAATGTGAGGAAGAGAGAGAGGGACTCCATGCTAAATTGGAATCATATAAATTTTTGATTTGCTAATTGACTGATGCTGCAGTTCAATCAGCTGCCTTGAAGGTGTAAATAATTCAATGTACAGTCAGAAATAAAGGCATAATGTGCCCCTACAGAACGCACATTAGTATTCCATGTGGCGGGATGTACCTGACCATGTCTTTTTCACAGGCATCCTGTTTAGTTAAATTGTAAGTCTTCTACAAGCAAATACATTATATAAACCTATAAAAACACCACTTATATATCCCAAATTTTGCAAGTGAAAGGCATTAGGACTGTGAAAGCCAAACTCAGCAGTCTTCAACTGGGAGCATCCCAGCAGGTAACGGCAACTGTAGCCTTGAGAATCTTCTTCAGGCTGCAGCCCACTAATGCAATCATCCAGAGAAGGTGAGAGATAAAAATCATATTCTTACTTCTGCTGACTTCCATCATCCTTTTCCCTTAATCACCTGGTTTACATGTCATAAGCAAAAACATATATTTATTGCAAAAAAAAATATTTCCTTGGGGCAGACATGATATGGATGTTTCAGATGCTATTCCCCGTGGTTTGTTTTTATCAGGTAATTTTTATATTAATATCTTCGCTTTGAAACATTTGAGTTTATATCATCCCAAAGGTAGTTTGTAAATATTTTAAGAACCATCTGAGAGCTGATGGTGTGACTCAGTGGTAGAGCGCTTACTTGGCATGCACAAGCCCTGGGTTAGATCCCAAAAAACCTGAAAATAAGAGGTGTTTAATGCCAAGTCAAATGGAATAAACATGATTAAAGTTTCAACAAACACTGGGCATTTTATTCATCAAAGGCCTTAAGCAGCAAATCAAGGAGTTGTGCCACAACTATGAGCAGACACTCTCTTACAAAACCAGTGAGACGCTGAGAAGAAGACATCAGTGAAACCTGTATGCATAAAGTCACTTCACCCTAAGCGACAAGTCACAAAGGGCCTGTTTCTCAGGACAATTCACTTGTAGAACTAGAGAACAAGGTCAATGGGTTTCAAGATCTGTGACAAAAATCACATCTATCGGAAACTGATGGTAGGTACATCGTGAACGTGTCTCTGAAAAGAAAAAAAAAATCAAAATGAAGTTTTGTCTACTCAATTCAACAATTCATGACTGATATCTAAGACTAAAAGTTGTATCTCTTCTTTCCCCGGTCATCTTGGCTTTGTGCTAGATTCTGACTTGAACTCTATCAAACTTATTCTACAAAAATTTTCAGTAACCCCTCAAACCCTTCAATATCATCAATGCCATCCTAGATTTGTGTGGAGTTCCATCGAGGGCAATCTCCCTGCTATACAAGGCTCCTTTATTTAGTCTTACATGCTATGACATACTGACTTTTAAAAATACTTTCTCATCCTTTGTTATTGTCACAAGAACCAGGAGCAAAGAAGAACAAAGACAAGAAACTCTTAGCGAGTTAAATTTTAACAGGATCTGTATTTCCACACCATCCACCAGAACCTGGGCACACTCCTGAAATAAAAAAATATTCTCCATTCTCCAATCTCTACCGACTGCTAATAGCTCTTCAGCTCTGGGCGGAGTCACAAGAGCCTCTCTCACCCTCACCCATCCTGATCTCCTGATTGCCTCAGGAGTAACCATCGCTGCTATAAGTTCATGAATGCAATAGTCACATTGAGTCTGGGAGAGAACATTTCATAACATTCCTCCTCAGCCTCTGGCTCTTACATTCTTTCTGCTCACTCTTCAGTGCTGATCCCTGAACCTTGGAGTTGATGTAGTTGTTCCATTTAGGAGTAAGAACTCATCTGTCTCTTATTCCCAGCACTTAGTGGTCTCTGTATTGACTGACCACTGCCCATTGCTAAAAGAAACTTCTCTGGTCAAGGTTGAGGCAGCACCGATCTACAGGTATGGATATAAATATTTAGATGTCATCTTGAAAACAACAATAGAAGTGCCTCCCGCTACGGCTTATGACCGCCCTAGGTTAACGGTATCAAGCATGAATTCCTTCCCACGGAACACGCATTTCTTAGCATCAGATCGTTAGTTTCATATATCATATTAGAAATAATAATGAGCGTGAACAAGTGAGGGATCAATTAAAGTAGGGGATTTTTGTTTGATTTACTTTTCTGACCCAGATCAGATAAAATAACCAGAAACCTACAAAAGAAGAAATAATGAGAGAAAACCCCAAGTGGGAGAGGTACCCTGAACAAACAAGGCATGGCTCATGTACTGAAATTCAGCGCTCTGCCCACAGCCCACAGCAACCTTCCCGAGAAGGCAGCCTTTTAGAACAATTCCAACCCTGGAAGCCAAGTTGCTAAACTATAAGAATAACCCAGGGAGCTAAACAAGAGTTCACACAGCAATCAGCCCAATCGGCCACAAAGGTCCAGTGTTTGATTAATAGCTGACAAATTCCCTAACTTTCGACACCATTTCCAGATAAAAAGAACAACCAGGAAAGGCCTAATAAGTGCCTGTATCAATCCCCTAGGATGCCCCGCCCCTAGTTACCACAGTTTCCAATCAGAACACGCCAGGAAGCCATTCTCCCATCCACCATGCCCCATTCACCATCCACCACCCCTACCACATCCACCCTACCTGTCTCTCTGTGCCCAAATGACACGGCCCATTTTCTTAAACCACCCTTGCTTTCTTATTTGACTTTATTTCCACAAAAGTCCATCAGTGTGCCGAGAAAGGCTATTCCTCCTGGTTGAGGTGCCATTGAACCTTTAAATCAAGACGTGGGGGTCAATAAACAAAAAGAGCCTCTGCCTGTTTTTTTTTTCTACGTGGTCCCTTAAGAAGGGACGCATATACCAGTCCAGAGTGACAGGGAAAGTACAGCATCAGCCACACTACTAAGCACGTGTCATCTCAGAATCCGAGAAGCCTGAAGGATTACTCAATGCACTACAAACACACACACATACACACACACACACACACACAAACACACACATGCACGACATGCACACACGCACGCATGCGCCAGCTGTTCCTCCTTTTTCCTGAGACAAAACTAGAATTGTCTTAGTCTGCCGTTGCCTATCTATAGAGTACTTTTCCCCCTCTCCCCACCTGGAGAATATTGCCTCATCCGCTGTTCCTCAAACTTGCTCAGCTTTAGCTGACCCTCTTTGCTTAAGCCCTATGAATCTCCGTCCTCCCCAGGGAGGATCATTCCTCCCCTACTTCCGGTTTTTGGAATTTGTATAAACGCTCCTGACACAGGGCCTTGCTGATTTCCTTCACACTGGCATAGATGGTTCTTGTTTTCCTGTGTGTCACTGCCCTACCAGATATGTGATGCGGTTGCTATGAGGATCCCCACGTTGCAAAAGATGAGGGATTTCAACGTGAAACGGGGAGTATTTTTAAGACATGTATGCAAAGTAGCAGGTTGAATATGGAAATATGACGTGGGGCTTTTTAACCTCATCAATGCTGACCTTATAGGTGTAGGAATTTTTGTTGGCTGAAAGGAAGACAAGAACTACAAAGGAAAAGAAGTCATCTCATAACTTCTTAAAATTTAATTTGGTTCTTTTTTCTTTTAAGCAGCTTTGGTTCTGTGGTTTGAAAAACATCAAGCAAGAAGAATTTCAACAGAAAAGAAAGATTAACTGCGTTCTCGGCAGCCACATCACGTCAAACCACTGGTTTATACTGAGCTCATGATTAATTAAGCTTTACAAGCCTTCTTCTACATAAATCATTTTGTTTCCTCCGACCAGTATTCATAAAATTGATTGTACAGACAGAATCCAGAGCCTTATATTTCAACTGGGGTAGACTTCATCGTCTTTTCTTGTCCCTGTCCCTGTGAAGTGGCAGCTACATTCCCTAATTTTAACTCTTTCATCCAGCATGTCGTCTCTGACTGTTATTTCCCATCAATAATTAGGCTGTGTTTCAGGGCCAACACAGAACGGCGAGGGAGAGAAATAACTGAACTGCATGTCATTATGATAGCAGCCTACCACTCAGAAATGGTAGTGTGTCCTAACTTGTTCTAAGATATTCTGCCAGACAGCCGTCCTTGCACCTAACGATCTGCAGGGTCCTGGTCCCTCTGGATCAGTGCCCCCAGGAGAAGGGCCCACTTGGCATGGCTTCAGGTAGTACTGTCAACCACTCCACTCAAAAGTCTACATGTTGGGATTATTACACCCTAGGAGAAAATACCTGCCATAGCAGATAAAAATAACTCAGAACCTAAAGGTACCCTGTGTAGAGTTTCATGTGACGAGAAAGAGGGAGGGGGAGAGGTATTCCATCTTCATTGACAGTGTGTACACATTAGCTGGAGCCCTCATCTACTTTGTAAGTGTCCAGTATGGAGGCCGTTAAATTGAAAGGCTATGCATAAAAGGAACAGTTACGATTTGGGGAAACACATTAGTTCTGCATGACCCCATTTTAAGAAATCCAGTTTTTATGGGCTGGAGAGGTGGCTTGGCTATTAGACACTTAGTATTGTTCTTGAAGAAAACTGGAGTTCAGTACGCAGTTCCACCAGCTCACAACTGCCTGGACTTACAGCTTAGGAGAATCTAATGCCCTCTTCTGGCTTCCCCAGGTACCTACACACACACACACACACACACACACACACACACACAGGTGAATAAATAATGAAGCTTGGTTTTGAAGGAAATGAAATTCCTAATCTTCTGGTATCAAACCCATGGACCACACTTTCTTAGAAGTGGCTGATGGTGAGTGTGGTGATAGGCAAATCCACTCTATGACCCAATACATGCACACACATATACACACACGCACACACACACACACACACATACACACACACACACACACACACACACACACACCATATTCTTATCAAGTCAAGGCTTGGCTATCTATCTCTAAAGAAAGTGTTTATACCCCCAAACGTACATTTGGCCACATTCAATGTAATATAACTTCTAAAATCTTTTGAAAACCCTATTTTATCTTCTAAAGTACAGGAACATGTGGGAGAGAAAAGGAAGTCAGGGGTGGCAGAGGCGCGGGTCCCACATAGGAGAACTCTGGCAGGCAGAGCCCAGGGGGATGGAGGAACACCAGTAGGACTGCACACCACGCCGTGCCTCGATAGGGACTGCAGGCGCCTGAGTACCTGTAGAACATGAGACTGCTTGACTAGCGCGTGGAGGTTTTTGCCCAGAAGACAGGGCCGTTTGCACGGCCCAGGTACCTGTAGAAGAAGCTCCTTGGCCGAGAGGATGATCGATCCTTCCCTGGAGGCTGGAAACACTGAGGCCTGCTCCATGCTTCTAAGAGGCGGGTTTTGATAAGAGACAGCTCATAGTTTCGATGCTTTATTATTAGAGAAATAGAAAGAGAAATGGAGAGAAATAAAGAGAAAGGAGAAGATAGAGGGACGGCCATGACCACGTGGGAAGGGGGAAAAGAATGGAGAAAGAGGGAGAACAGAGAGAGGGCAGAGAGAGATGAGGCCAGAGAGAGAGCGAGGAGGGGCTTGTTACCTGGTTAACAGCCTGGTAACCAAGGGGTGGGGAAAGCCTGGCTGTAGTCAGGTGACTGTAGGGGTGGAGTCCAGCCAGAACACTAGGGGTCTGGGGCGTGGCCACACATGACTGATGGTCACAGGATTATGGAGTTGAGGAGTCAGCAGTCTAGGAGCTCATGGGTTCCGTCCCTTGTAGAATGTTCTATTGTGTCTCCGGAGTGTCCTTGCTTCAACCAGGCTACAGACTGTTTCACACCACGGTCCCACAAAAACATAGCATTTCTTCTTCTTCTTCTTCTTCTTCTTCTTCTTCTTCTTCTTCTTCTTCTTCTTCTTCTTCTTCTTCTTCTTCTTCTTCTTCTTCTTCCTCTTCCTCTTCCTCTTCCTCCTCTTCCTCTTCCTCTTCTTCTTCCTCTTCTTCTTCCTCCTCTTCTTCTTCCTCTTCCTTTTCGTCTTCCTCTTCTGCCTCTTCTTCCTCTTCCTCCTCCTCCTCTTCTTCTTCTTCTCCTCCTCCTCCTCCTCCTCTTCCTCTTCCTTCTCTTCCCCTCCTCTTCCTCCCCCTCCTCCACTCCTCTTCCTCCTCTTCCTCTTCCTCCTCCTCCCCTCCTCCTCCTCCCCCTCCTCCACTCCTCCTCCTCCTTTTCCTCCTATTCTTCCTCCTTTTCATTTTATCTTGTGTGATGTGCCTCACTGCCTTGTTCAGACTGACCTTAAGCACACCACAACACCTCTCAAGAAGTAGAATGTGCATGATTGTACATGACCTAACTTCCTCCCACTTGGCTCCACCTCTTAAAGTATCTACCACCTCCACAAAGCATTGCCCCATGGATTATGCCTTTAATACACAAGTCTTTGGAGCATACATATCCACATAATCATGAGTGGGGCGGAGAACAAAGGCAAGAACCAGGAGAGTGCATGCCTGCACTACACATTCATCTACTCTTCGTTTTCTTCCACTTCCTCCATCCCTCTGTAAGACCAAGTTCACACTGGCCTAGGTCAGTAGGGAACTCTATGTATCCCACGCTAGCTTTGAACTCAGAGTCATTCTCCTGCCTCAGCCCACAAAGTGCCATGGTTACCAGCAGGAACCACTACTGCTGTCTGGTTTCTGTATTTGGGTAACTGATAATCCTAATAATTTCATCAAGTCAAAAGAGGATGGCAGAGAAGGAAGCAGGCACATGGGAACTAATAATCCTGAAAATATGCATGAGATCAAGCATCTGGGTAAGTGGCACAGACTCTCCTGCCTTGGAGGCCACATACCATCATGGCCCATGTGAGAGTCAACACAACTATACATGAAACACTGATGTTATCACCCAGTAACCCACCAGGCACTCCGAATCAGTGCCATATCAGTAAATGAGAATACCATTTTTCCCTGGCGGAGTCAATTTAGACATACAGATTAAAAGGCAGAAATCTGCGATCAAGGACTGGGGAGACGCCTCAGAGGTTAGACCACTTGTTGCCCAAGCTGGAGAAGGATGGTTGGGATCCCAGGTACCTGGATAAAAGCTAGGTAGATAGGGCATCATGCCTGTGGTCTCAGCACTCCGGAGTGAGGAGCAGAGAATTCACGAGAGCAAGCTGGCTGGCTAAGGCTAGGAGCTCCTGGCTCAGCAAGGGATCCCTCAATAAATAAAAGCAGAGAGTCATTGTGGAAGACCCATGACAGCATTCTCTGCCTCCACATGAACATGGGGGCCAGGGGAGACAGACAGACACACAGACACACAGACACACAGACAGACAGAAAGACAGAAAGACACACAGAGAAAAACAGAGAGACAACAGAGAGATGGGGAGACAGAAAAAAGACACATAGAGAGAAACAGACAGAGATGGACAGAGAGAGACAGAGACAAAGACAGAGATAGACAGATGGAGAGACAGAAAGACACACACAAAGAGAGAAACCAAGACATAGAGAGACAGACAGGTAGGCAGACAGACAGATGGAGAGTCAGAAAGGCACACGGAGAAAGAAACAGAGATGGACAGATAGAGACAGACAGATGGAGATAGAAGTAGAGAGACAGAAACACACAGAGAAACAGAGACACAGAGAGACAGACAGAGATAAAAAGAGATTAGAGAGACAGAGAGACAGAAAGAGAGGGGAGACAGAAAGAAATTGGTAAGCAAAAGCTGTTATTGGGATTATTTATTATATTTTAAGACTGATGCCAGGCTCTGTTTCCTAAGGGAGAGATTCCAGCATTCTTTAAGCAAGCTGCCTTGTGTATGAATAATTTAACAGGAAAGCTCAGAATAGATATATTTGCATCATTGGAGGACCATATGCCACACCAGTCACCTGTAGAAACTGGAGTAAGTAAACAGGTTAAAATTAATGGCCAAAGCCATCCCCATGTTTTTAAGATTAAATAGATCAAATTTTTCTTTAGGATAACTAAAACCATTGTTTTATACTCACTTGCTTTATTTTCTAATTTAGTTATTTCTATCTCATGTGTGCAAGTGTTTTGCTTACATGCATATCTGTACACCACCTAGGTGCCTGGTGCCCATGGAGGCCAGAAGAGGGCATCAGAGCCCCTAGAACTGGAGTTACTGACAGTTGTGGGACCCCCTCCTGGAGGCTGGGAATGGAACCTAGATTCTCTGGAAGAGCAACCCAGTGCTCTTAACCGCTGAGCTGTCTCCGCAACCCCTTAATTTCTTTCTTAACAGTGGCTATTGCCTGTTCTCATCCATGAAATACAGTGATACTTTCTAGCTGCAATAATAGGAATAATATAAATGTTATAATGAGCCTGGCTCTAAGTACATCGCTGGGAATCATTTGAATGTAGTAAAAGGGAGTTTGTATAATAGGAGGAATTCAGTTTTGTTGTATTAGAATGTATCATATTAGGAATATTCAGAGGGCTCACTATTTTGCAAGAAAAAAAAAGACTCAGCTTTAATTCAATGGTCCATTATACTCATGCACATAAAAGAACCCTCTTAATTTAGTTGTGAGATTTGTTTTACAAAACAAAAAGAGAGAGCCTCCCATATATCTGGAACCCACTGAACATACAATTATTTGGGGGATGCTCCTTGTAATTGCTCCAGTTTTAATTTATAGTGCCCATTTATTATTTACAGTGTTTTACTTTCTGCTGGTGATTTCATGCTCTGAAGATATTCAGGGCGATGAGGCAAGACTAGAATTTTTTTTTTTTTTTGTTGCGCTGTGGTATCATCTAATCTTTTTTATTTATGCTAAGCTATTATTTTGGATGATTCTTAGATTTTTCTACAATGCCAGGGCTACTTCTTGCTGAAATGTATGCAATTTTGTGTGTGAGAGAAAAAACGGAAAGCAAGACCATATATTATGTTGCCTTTACAAAAAGAATAATCATTAGCTTTTGCCTGCCAGAAGTGAAACAGTTGATCTTTGGCCATGAGATTTTATGATTACTAACGTTCGATGGAGCTTTGTCCTATGATAAGCAGAATGGCCCTTCACTATTGCCAGAAGGCAGATGACCTGAGGATGAGTCAGCAGGCTGACCTCTAACCACTGAAAGGGGTCTTCTCAAGGAAACCACACCTATGCCTTTCCCAGAAGTGACAGGGATATAAGCCACCTTCAAGCAGATTTAATTGTGACTTTAATTAGAAGATCCTCTTATTCACTAATTAATTATTGAGTAATACAATGGCCGGCTCAAAGGGACCTTGAGAAGTCAACAGTTGGCGCCCACTTGCCCTACAAGAGTACATAGTACTGATCTAGACTCACAGAAAGTACTTTTCAACTCTTAGCAATAAAAATACATCTCTACCCTTCTTTCATGTGCTGACCGAGGAAGGAACAGTGCTCACCATGGGAAAATTCTCCTAGCACATCCCTCAGATGTCATTTTCTGGGTCAAGTTGAACTTGCATCTGTCCCCTTGGGCAGCCTTTATCATTGCATTCTTTCAAGACTCATCTCCTGCCCAGGGGTCAATATAAGGACTGCTTCTAGCATAGCAGCGACAGTCTCCATTTTGTTTGCTTCTTACTTGGGATTTGTTGATCTCTCATTTTCATAAAATGGTTCCTATTTTTCTTTTGCCTTTGGAACATGTTCTTGGAAAATGTAAAGAAGCAATTAAGCCGCAATGAAGAAACAACTTCTAATGAAGCCGTCCATCTGTCTGTCCGTCCATCCACACATTCCCCCCCCCTTAGTGACACAGAAGCTCACATCTGTTAAACCACATTGGAAAAAATATGGCTTTAATGTACTGTTATGCCCACCATCAATAGTGGGGAAACTGGGGTAGAATGTGGGGTATCTCTACATAACAGAGTTTCTAATATTTACAAATGCAATCCCAATCAGTAATGTGCTTTATAAGGCCATTATGAGCTGTCTACTGGACTCTGTTGGACTTACTGATCAGGGCATAAATAAAATATTTTTCTTATGTTCGTTCTTTGAGTTGTAGAAACTTGGCTCATAATTTGTTAGCATTGTTGGTGAGGATAATGACGGTGGTAATAAAGTATATTATTTGTACACATTTTTATTTGTGTTAGTAATTATACTGGTCTTGTAAAAATTAAAATGTGATATTTCATGGCAACTGTACCATCAAATCCTTCTATCATGCCCAGAAATTACCAGGCTAGAGTTTATCAGGGATGCTTAAGGAGGAGTGACAGGCACGGTGTGGCTGGAGGAAAAGCACAGATAAAGCAGGCTCAGGGACAGAGCGCCTACCAAACTCAGTCAAGGCCCTGGGTTCAATCCTCCGACCCACCCATAAAGAGAGAGTAAATGAGATAGACCACAGTATGTAAGAAGGCAGGCAACCCGATAGCCTTGGTCACTAGATGACAAAGTGAATGGGGGATACCATTGGATGGACTGGGTGTAGAATTCCATGCTTTGACTTAAAGATTTAAATTTAACATTTATTTTTGCTCATTTTAGAACATAAGTGGCAGAAGGCAGAGCAAGGAGATGAATGGGGGAATACCGACTCCATCCAGGGAACAGCAGCTCCACATTGGACTTGAGGTAGAGGCAGAGATTCTGGTGCAATGCAAGTCAAGACAATTAGGGTTTCATATATAAGGGGCAAAGAAATGAAAGTTGAAAAGAAACTTGAGTTTGAGGGTATGCTCGAATTAGAATAATTAAATGATCATCTTTAAAATAGGAAACGATCTGACAGGAAAATGAACGTGTCTTTCGTCGCGTTTGATTTGAGATGCCACTCAGAAAGTCGTTTTAGTAGCCCACAAAATGTTCGTGTCTAACGCTGTGAGAAGACAAGACAGAACTTGAAATTTAATGCCAGGAAGAGTGTATGGGATCATCAAACCAGTGTGTGCAATTAGAGATGGTCCAGAACGAACAACCCGCAGAAGTTAGGAACATGAAAAGGAAGGTTTAAGAATTGCTACTGAGGTAGGAGGAAAAAAGAAACAAAGAAGACTCAGGCCATAGGCAAAGAAAAGCAGTGTTCTAAAGGAAAGCGACAGAGACCCTCTGGCAGACATTAGTGGGATGAATAAAATGATTGCTGAAAAATAACCATTAGAGTCGCTGTCGTAGGAGTCAGCGATGATCAGGAGAAAAGCAAGTTTAGTTATTAATGGCATGGAGCTGAGCACTGCTGGAGAGGGGGTGCAGGGGAGTAAAATGAGGGTTGAAATACTAAGTGTGTGACCCTGAAGTCGGTGAATGGCGATCATGGATCCAAGATGGCGGCTAGATCTAGCCAAAGGAGGATATGACGTCAACAGAGAGGCAGGTTTTTCTATTTCTGATTTGTTTACTTACTTATTTAATTTACATTCAGACTGCAGATTCTCCTTCCTCCTCCCCTCACAGTGCTCCTCACCCCATCTATTCCACCTAAGTGCCTCTTCAGAAAATGGGAGGCCTCCCATGGGTATATATATCAACCAGCCCTGACATATGAAGTTGCAGGAAGGCTAGGCACATAGTCTTCTCCTATTGAGGATAGACAAGGAAGCCCAGTCGGAGGAAAGGGTCCCAAAGGCAGGTAACAAAGTCAGAGACAGGCTCTAGGATGCAGGCTTTTGATAAAATAAATAATAACACGGGAATGAAGTTAATTCAGGATAGAAGAAAAGGAGGAAGAAGAGGAAAGAGAAGAAGGAAGTGTAAGACAAGATAAGGGATTATTAATGCTATAAATGTATATGTGTAATATAATGCAACTTTATAATAGATGTAAATGCCTAAATGCTACAAAGTAACCATGTAGGATTTGACCTAAGCCTAGAAAAGACTTTACCCAGCAGCTGCATAAAGATATATCATCACAGAATTCCATTTAGAATTAATAAAACATATTCAGAAGCATGCAAAAGAAATATACAGAGAATATATAGTTCAACTTAGATTAAATCATAAGAATGGAAGCTCAGGGTTGGAGAGATGGCTCAGTAGTTAAGTGCACTGACTGCTCTTCTAAAGGTACTGAATTCAAATCCCAGCAACCACATGGTGGCTCACAACCATCTGTAATGACTCCCCTCTTCTGGATTGTCTGAAGACAGCTACAGTGTATTTACATATATAAATAAATAAATCTTTAAAAATCATTTAAAAAAAAGAATGTAAGCTCAAAGGTGCATCTGAGATGAGGAGGGCTAAGTATTTACAAAGACATTTTATAAAGAAGAGTTCAAGGCTCATATAAGCTACTTATGAAGCTGTGAGTATATAGGGGTGTTGACCACCTACAATGAGTGTATGAAACCAATGAGCAGAATTTTACCATGTCTTTGTTTTGTACTCTCAAATCCTGTGAACAAGGTAAAACAGGGTCAATAAGTTCAGGGTTAAAGCCTTAATGAGTTATGACGAGCCACCCACTTACTTACCCAAGGTCAAGTGTCCTGAGTGGTAAAATTTTACCTAGAACACCAGAATCTATATCTTAATTCAAAATTCTCACTTACCGTGTGGTTCTCAAATTTTGTTGTCAGCACCAAAAGTTTGCTTTAAACATCTCTTTGTGATGGCTATTCCTGTCAACTTGATGATAGCTGGAATTAACTAAAACCCAATTGGTTCATACACTTGAGGGGGGGTTCTTAATTAAATAATTTGAATTAGGAAGATCCATCTTTAATCTGAGCCACACTTTCTTGTGGCAGCCTACATAAAGGACATGGAAGGAGAAAGTTCTTGTTCTTTGTCTCCTTGCTCTCACTCTCTTTGGCAAATTCGTTCTTTCACTGTCATTAGAACCAGCTTCTTTGGGATTCCATCATATACTGAAGACCAGCTGAGACATCCAGTCTTATGGACTGAACAATTTCTGGATTCTTAGACGTTCTATTGGTAGACAGTCATTATTGCATTTATTGGACCATACCTGTGCACCATTCTAATAAATTTTAGATAGATAGATAGATAGATAGATAGATATAGATAGATAGACAATAGATAGATAATAGATAGATAGAGTTATATAGATATAGATGATATAGATATAGATGATATAGATATAGATAGATATAGATATATAGATATACAGAGATATGGATATATAGAGATATAGAGATACAGAGATACAGAAATATAGAGATATAGAGATATTTCATTCTATAATTTCTGTTTCTCTAGAGAATGCTAATATACCCTTTAAAAGGAAACTCGGCCACTAATATGGTAAAATAATTTCTTTTTGAGCCAATGGATCAAGCTGCAAACTTCCATATGTTCTGGACAAAGTATACTGTGAATAGAGTTTAGGTGAAACATGAAGTCATGAACACCAGAGTTCCCCTTTTAATTTTTATTTAATTTCTTTTTCATGGTTGCACTAAGGTTAGGCAATAAAGCAGTAAGGTGCATGGGGCTAAAATTCCAATAAGACTCTGGATAAATAGACCACAGAAAGAATCCAAGGCAACTGAAGCAAAATCTGTGGCCCAAGGCTATAGATGCTTCCATTGTGAATGATAACCCATACAAGACTGATGGGCCTTTTCAACATCCTGTTCATGTATCAGGTTCAAAGCTGTGATCTAAATCATTTGAAAGCTGATATAAGGCTTCAGCAGTTATCCCAAGAAAGCAAGAGAGTTGTTGGCTCTCACTGGATTGATGACTCAGCAAAACAAACCATGGTGTGCTGTATAACAGAATCCAGGATCCACAGGCCATAGCATTCACTACCTTCAGCACACAGCCCAAAACTAACATCAAAAGAAATGGGGAAAATATGGCCTCCTCTCAAGAAGAAGACGATAAACAGATACTGACCTGCAGCTGATCAAACTTCTGTGATTATCCCATGAGCTACTCTACCAGCTGTCTTAACTTTGTCCCATAAAGATCAAAACCATGTTCTCCAAATAAATGAGAAGACATGTGATATCAATAGAGGAACAGAAACATTCTGCAGCTCTAACTGCTCCAACTAAGAACAAGTGATTTTTTTTTGTTTTATTGTTTTGTTTTTTATTTTATTTTATTTATTTTATTCGATATATTTTTATTTACATTTCAAATGATTTACCCTTTTCTAGTCCCCCACTCCCCGAAAGTCACATAAGCCCCCTTCCCTCCCCCTGTTCTCCCACCCACCCCTTCCCACTTCCCTGTTCTGGTTTCGCCTTATACTGCTACACTGAGTCTTTCCAGAACCAGGAGCCACTCCTCCGTTCTTCTTGTACCTCATTTGATGTGTGGATTATGTTTTGGGTATTCCAGTTTTCCAGGCTAATATCCACTTATTAGTGAGTGCATACCATGATTGATCTTTTGAGACTGGGTTACCTCACTTAGTATGATGTTCTCCAGCTCCATCCATTTGCCTAAGAATTTCATGTAATAAGGATATATGCTCCACTATGTTCATAGCAGCCCTATTTATAATAGCCAGAAGCTGGAAAGAACCCAGGTATCCCTCAACAGAAGAATGGATGCAAAAAATGTGGTATATATACACAATGGAGTACTATTCAGCCATTAGAAACAATGAATTCGTGAAATTCTTAGGCAAATGGATGGAGCTGGAGAACATCATACTAAGTGAAGAACAAGTGATTGCTGAATGCTAAAGTCCATATTGCACCTCCCAAGGCCCAGGGCCCATCAGATGATGAGGCAGAAGGGGTACAAGAGTTAGAACATGAACAGGAGTGCTAGCTAACTTTACTTTCTGAACAGGGGTACAGCAATAAAGAATACACAGCATCTGTGGTTGCCGACACATGGCCTACATAGGACTGGGCTCTTTACCAATCCTTCACCCATAGAGTTTGCCACCCATTGCCGAGGCACTATCAGAAGTTAATTATTTCCTTGGAAGGAGCTGTCATTTTGTTCCTTGGTAAGTGGTCCGAATCTAGTCAATAACCTCCCTGTTTATGCTCACACAGTAGGTAGGGTTGGGAAGACAATAAGAACAGACAAGAGAAGGCAACGGAAGTGAATATGATCACAGCACAGTGCTTACAAGCATGAAATTGTCAAAAAATGGAAAGGAGACGTCTTTACAGAGCTGAACATTTGAGGGAAGGTTAGTAGCCAAATCCTTTGTATATATTAGGGGAAATCATCTAACATGGTGAGCGGATAGGAAAAAGAACAGATTCTGGAGAAGTCGTGGGGAGCATCAAAAATCTAGTAGTAATGCCATTCAAGTCTCAGAAGGAGAAAAGAGACATGAAGGGGTGAAAATAGGTTTAAACTTAGAATGGCCAAATGATTCCCAGGATGTAAGTATATGCTGAAGATGTCCATGACAGCTCCGACCCACTCAAGAAAACACACATTCAAAGACCATCCTATGTAAAAACATATCACAGCCCAAACTGAAGCCCCAAAAGGTGTGGAGGAAAACTACGTCAGAAGAAAGAGAAGGGAAAAGTACCACAAATACAGAAACACAGCACAGGAAACCACAGAGCGCCAGAGACACCTACCTCTGTCCTTAGGACACTGGAATGGAATTGGATACAGATTCTACATCAAGTGAGGCATATCTTTAGAAATCAAACTAAAATAACATTTTTCGAGACATAAAACCAGCAAAATATGTCACTATAAGAAATTCTCAATACATTTCTTCAGGCTGAACATAAATATATTCAGAGGGAAAAAATATCAAATCAAATGAAAAACCCTGAAACCGTTCAGTGTCTGGAAAGATTTCTTTCTGGAGTTTTATAAGATTTGATGTGTTGTTTAAAGTGAAAATTCCCAGCATCTCTTTGTGTGATTATCAAGGTAGACAGTATGACCTTATAAACTGACAGTATATGTGAAATATGCATGGGCACATGTGTAGTTAAATCACTAGAAAAAAATCTATATATAAGCATAAGGTTTCTAATTTAACACAAAATGGTACAAAGGTCACTACTAATAACCTGGTAAAATTTGGGATATATATTGTTATCTCTATAAAAATCCGATTTGGGGTTGATGTGATGGCTCAGTAGACAAGTGTGCTTGCCACCAAGCACAATGCTTTGAGTTCAATCTTAAGACGCACTTGGTGGAGAAAGAAATATGACTACTACTTCTGACCTCCCCACATGTGTATGACCCCACGTACAAACATACATGCTCACACATGGAAATAAACACATATTTTTAAAAACAATAAAAATCATGTTTTAAAAGTGTAATTATATATAACTAGAATGCTAACAAAACAAGGCAACCCATTAAAAAGAGAATGTAACAATCTAATAACCCTAAAGGGCAGGAAGAAAAAGGGAGCATAAGAAGAAATTAATTAACAAATGCATGATGACAATGCAAGCATATAAAAATTACATTAAGTGTTACTGATACAGAAACCTAATTGAAGGTCAGAACCAAAGTAAAAAGCGAAAGTACTGCTTCCATAAGAGACCATTTAAAAGACATTCATTGACTATGAAGACAAAATTAGTCTAAAAAATAGATTAAGCATGATGTAAGTAGTTAGGAAATGAAGATAGGAGAGAGACAGTCACATGAGACGAAGGGACCTTATGACAGAGTTTGCCCAGACAGAAAGATGCAAGCTAATGATAAATGGGAATAATTCATCAGGATGACATAGCAGGATGAATATGTATGCATCCAACAACAAAGAATCAATATTTAGGCACTAAAATACTGCAAAATTAAAAGAAAATTAAGCCAGACAATCCTATCATCAGCATAGGAGATACTGGACTTATCACTGACCAATAAAAAGAAAAATCAGGAAAAGATAAGATATTTAAGCTATCCTATTAGCCACCTTGATCTACTTGATATTTATGAAACATTATACCCGATGGGAGCAGAGAGGACACTCTAAGTATACATGAAATATTTACCATGGTAGGCATTAAAAAAAAACATAAAACATTGTAAATGATGCATACAATACACCAGGATTCTAGTGGATTATCTCTGAGAATGTGGAATGAAATGATGTACCACTAGCAACAAGATATCTTGGAAAGCTTCAAATATTACAATGCAAAGATCATATCCCTAAATAATAGCTGGGGGGCTGGGGGAAGCCATGAACGAAATCTACGACGTGTGTAACTGACAGCAGACACCATGAATTAAAGTAAGGCTCATAAAGAGAGGCTGAGAGCTGAACTGTGGTTTAGGCATTATATCGGAAAAGAGAAAAACATCCCAATCAATTACTTAAAGTTCTAGCGAAAACTTTGGAAAAGCAATAATAAAAGCCAAAATAAGCAGAAATAATGGAATATTGATTAGAATTCGATACAATAGAAAACGGGACACAGAGAAAATGGACAAAAAAAAAAAAAAAGAAGGACTTTTTTTCTGAAAAGACTAGTAAAATTCATGAGTTCTGACGCTGATCAGCAAATGGGAGCAAACAAATATAAAAGCACCTTGAAGCATGCTTCTTAAGTAAAGGTCAAAGGTCAAAACTATGCGTATCCTTATAGCAATTAAAGAAAAAACAACTTTATTAAATAAAAATATAGAGTGAAGTAAGGACCAGTCAGGGGTGATTTTGACCATCAACCCTATTAAAATTTCAGGAAAACAATAAAGTTGATCTTTTGCTACCAGTTTAACAGTAAAGGAAACAGCGTGGACAAACCCACTGTCTGCATGCAAGTTAGAAATGCACAGAGAGCATCTCTCATGCACACATGGGAGGAGCCCTCCCACAACGCAGGCAAATAAAACTTGTAGGTTAACTATAAGAAAAGTTACTCTGCCTCCTGTGCCACCTCTGAAATGCAAGCACACGCACAGAAATCACCCTGGTGTCTTCCATTTCATGCAGTCTAAATCAAGACACGGGCAGGTTCAGGATCTGTGAAGACCCCTTCCTCGTTTTTATAGCAGACCATTGTCCTGCTATGTTCTGTGGTGAACGGAGTCACGCTGGAGCCCTTTCACAAGTATACCAATCTCCTCCATGAGGGTTCTGTCACTTGACATAGTCACCTTCGTAGACCTCAGCTCCATACCCCAGTCCTTGGGCATCGGAGTCTTGTGAGAACATAAACATTCATTTTTTTTAATTTATTGATATATTTATTTACATTTCAAATGATTTCCCCTTTTCTGGACCCCCACTCCCCGAGAAAGTCCCATCAGTCCCCTTCCCTCCCCCTGTTTTCTCACCCAACCCTTCCCACTTCCCTGTTCTGATTTTGCTCTATACTGCTTCACTGAGTCTTTTCAGAACAAGGGGCCACTCCTCCGTTCTTCTTGTACCTCATTTGATGTGTGGATTATGTTTTGGGTATTCCAGTTTTCTAGGTTAATATCCACTTATTAGTGAGTGCATACCATAATTCACCTTTTGAGTCTGGGTTACCTCACTTAGTATGATGTTCTCTAGCTCCATCCATTTGCCTAAGAATTTCATGAATTCATTGTTTCTAATGGCTGAATAGTACTCCATTGTGTAGATATGCCACATTTTTTGCATCCACTCTTCTGTTGAGGGATACCTGGGTTCTTTCCAGCATCTGGCAATTATAAATAGGGCTGCTATGAACATAGTAGAGCATGTGTCCTTATTACATGGTGGGGAATCCTCTGGGTATATGCCCAGGAGTGGTATAGCAGGATCTTCTGGAAGTGAGGTGCCCAGTTTTCGGAGGAACCGCCACACTGCTTTCCAGAGTGGTTGAACCAATTTGCAACCCCACCAGCAATGGAGGAGTGTTCCTCTTTCTCCACATCCTTGCCTACACCTGCTGTCTCCTGAATTTTTAATCTTAGCCATTCTGACTGGTGTAAGGTGAAATCTCAGGGTTGTGTTGATTTGCATTTCCCTAATGACTAATGAAGTTGAGCATTTTTTAAGGTGTTTCTCTGCCATCCGAAGTTCGTCAGGTGAGAATTCTTTGTTTAACTCTGTACCCCATTTTTAATAGGGTTGTTTGGTTTTCTGGAGTCTAACTTCTTGAGTTCTTTATATATATTGGATATTAGCCCTCTATCTGATGTAGGATTGGTGAAGATCTTTTCCCAATTTGTTGTTTGCCAATCTGTCCTTTTGATGGTGTCCTTTGCCGTACAGAAACTTTGTAATTTTATGAGGTCCCATTTGTCAATTCTTAATCTTAGAGCATATGCTATTGGTGTTCTGTTCAGAAACTTTCTCCCTATACCGATGTCCTCAAGGGTCTTCCCCAGTTTCTTTTCTATTAGCTTCAGAGTGTCTAGCTTTATGTGGAGGTCCTTGATCCATTTGGATTTGAGCTTAAAAAGAACACATCAAAACGATCATCCACCATGATCAAGTAGGCTTTATCCCAGGGATGCAGGGTTGGTTCAATATACGGAAATCCATCAATGCAATCCACTACATAAACAAACTCAAAGAACAAAACCACATGGTCATTTCATTGGATGCTGAAAAAGCATTTGACAAAATTCAGCATCCTTGCATGCTTAAAGTCTTGGAAAGAACAGGAATTCAAGGCCCATACCTAAACATCGTTAAAGCAATATACAGCAAACCGGTAGCCAGCATCAATCTAAATGGAGAGAAACTTGAAGCAATCCCACTAAAATCAGGGACTAGACAGGGCTGCCCCCTTTCTCCTTATCTTTTCAATATTGTACTTGAGGTACTAGCTGAGGCAATTCGACAACATAAGGAGGTCAAAGGGATACAAATTGGAAAGGAAGAAGTCAAACTATCATTATTTGCATATGACATGATATTCTACCTAAGTGACCCAAAAAACTCCACTAGAGAACTCCTACAGCTAATAAACAACTTCAGCAAAGTAGCAGGTTATAATATCAACTCAAGCAAATCAATGGCCTTCCTATACTCAAAAGATAAGCAGGCTGAGAAAGAAATTAGGGAAATGACCCCCTTCACAATAGCCACAAACAGTATAAAGTACCTTGGTGTGACTCTTACCAAACATGTGAAAGATCTGTATGACAAGAACTTCAAGACCCTGAAGAAGGAAATGGAAGAAGACCTCAAAAAATGGGAAAACCTCCCATGCTCGTGGATCGGCAGGATCAATATAGTTAAAATGGCCATTTTGCCAAAAGCAATATACAGATTCAATGCAATACCCATCAAAATCCCAACTCAATTCTTCACAATTAGAAAGAGCAATTCTCAAATTCATCTGGAATAACAAAAAACCCAGGATAGCTAAAACTATTCTCAGCAACAAAAGAAATTCTGGGGGAATCAGTATCCCTGACCTCAAGCAATACTACAGAGCAATAGTGTTAAAAACTGCATGGTATTGGTACAGTGACCGGCAGGCAGATCAATGGAACAGGATTGAAGATCCAGAAATGAACCCACACACCTATGGCCACTTGATCCTCGACAAAGGGGCTGAAAACATCCAATGGAAAAAAGATAGCCTTTTCAACAAATGGTGCTGGTTCAACTGGAGGTCAGCATGCAGAAGAATGCGAATTGATCCATTCTTGTCTCCTTGTACTAAACATTCATTTTCTTAAGGAGAGGCCAGGCAAACGCGCTTATAGGAGACATGTGGGAAGCCTGTACCTTCTGCTCAACTTTCCGTGAGCCTAAAACTGTTCTAAAAATAGATTCTATTTAAAAACCAAGGTTTTATAAAGGTACAGTCATCAAGGCAGCTTGAAGTTAGTGAACAGTTAGAGATAACTGAATTGACCTATAAATATGCCCAGAAATACACTGCTAATTGTTAAAAAAAAAAAAAAGACAACTGAATCAGAAAAAGAACCCTTTATTAATCAGAACTTGAACAAATGCTTTGTTGATTTAACATAATATAATTAGCATGGACTTTTATTGGCCACAAGGCATAAAGATGAAGACAGATCATGGACGGCCTGAGCTTTCTGTCACTGTAACAAAATACCTGACATAGTCAGCTTATAAACAACCGCAGGTTGTGGTGGCTCAACTGCTTTGCCCTGGGCTTACAATAAGGAAAGAACTATCAAATTTTAAAATGTCTAAAAGCACACAGAGATCACAAGAAGCACAGGAAAGGATACAAAAGTCCATTCTTCCTTGATGGACCTGAAACCCTAGTAAACACGCCTGCCAGCCACATAGATGGATGAAGCCTATGTACCCTGCAGCGGGGAGACAAAGGAAAACAGCTTATTATTTAAAAGCTGAACAGGCCTATCACGTAGTCCACTCATGCCATGCTGGGATACTTGTTAAGGACATGAAAATACATGGCCACATGAAAGGACTTACCCATGGACACTCACACAGCTTCATTTGTAATAATCCTAAACTAGAAAATCTTAATGTCTGAAAAAGTGTGAGGAAATCACCCGATGTGTACACACACAGAGTACTATTCAGCTGTAAAATATTAACACTATCCCGGGGAACTGAAAGACAATGAGTCAAAAGGTACACACATGACTTCATTTATAAACATCTAGAAAAATGCAGACTAGTCAGCCATCTCACAGGCATGGGATTCTAAAAAGGGCTGATGAGGAAGCCTTCGGATAATGGGAATGATTTTATCCTGTCTGTGGGCATCTTAACCAATGGGTTAAAGTATATGGCAAAACTCAACAAAACGTGCAATTAGATATGTGCAGTTTATTTTAGAAAAATCATCTTTCAATAAAGCTTTAAAAGGCCTGAAATGTGCTAGCTCTGGCCAAAAGAAGAAACACGAGCTAACCAAGAATACAAAAACTAAATTCATAGACTCTGGCAAAATAACCAAAACAAATCCTGGGAAGCGGGAGACTCTCATTTCTCTCAGCTAGGTAAATATGGTGAAACCATATGTCTGCAGCCTGCCAAGTATGGCCTTTCCCGTCCTGGCTCGGCATTCACTGGGAAGGTCCATTCGGTTTATATTTCCAAAAGGAATGCTGTGGACACAACTCATCCTCCAGTTAGAATTGTAAGGGGAGCTAAGCTGGACGGCTTAGCATCATTTCCCTACAGAGGGAGAAGTCTCTGACAAATACCCCCCCCACACACACACCAGCTCTTCTGTTGACTATACAGATGTTAACTTTATTGAACTGAAAGCATTTTCTTTCTCTCTCCTCCCTCTTCACATTTTCTGGGCAATACTTCAGCTAACAGATTACCTATTTCAAATCCTAATCAGACAATTCAATGTATCCAAAATCTGTAATGAAACAGAAATAACAATGGTAGCAATTCCAGCTTCCCTGGGAGGGGAAACGCATGTTTGGGGCTGTGAGAATGATTCAGTGGGTAAAGTGGGAGAACCAGAATTCAGCTCCCTAGCACCTCTAGGATGCTGCCAGGAGGGTGTGGCAGCCTGCCTGCAATCCCAGTCTCAGGAGACAGAGACAGAGAATCCCCAGAGGAAGCTGGATGGCTAGACTATTTGAACCAGAGATCTTGGAGTTCAGATGATCTGATGAGAGCTCCCACCTCAAATAGATTATGTAGAACACAATCAAGGAAGACTTCAACCTCTTTCTTCCATAGGCACATACATGTTCAAGGACAACCACACACAAGAAAATGCATACCTACATTATACATACTACAAAGACATACATCCAAAAAAAGTATTTTAAACTTGTCAATGTCTTTCACTGAATTGTTAAACTAAACAAAACATATTTGCATACTATGCTAGCATGTACGATTAAGACATTGAAGCACCCAAGAAAACAGTGGTCAAGAATCAAGATACCTGAAGACATTTTCATTTGTATTCTTCTGGAAAAGCCACAGCAAGGATTTACATGTATCTCCGTGTTGGGATTCCGTACACTAGTAAGAGGAACAAATGACTTTTTATTAATGCACTAATTATGTCTTCAGTATGTATTACTCTTTCTTAGCACAACATATAAATCCCATTAATGAAAAGGGCAAAAATAGCTTAAAGACTGAACATAAAATAATTAATGGAGATATGGTACCAGTGCATGACATAGCATGTTATTGCAGCCATTGGTTGCTTTCTTAATGTCATCTGACTGACCAATAATCAGTAACATACCTAGACGTCCCAGATGTGCTGAGGATCTACTGGATCTTTGTGGTTCTGGTAAACGCTGTGTTGTAGAAACGGAGAGGATTGGTACAAAGCTATAGGGTGTGATGTGGAGGCAGCAGAAGGGAACAGGGAGAAGGCACAGATGTGAAGGAGAAGTATCAGAGGACATACACATCTGTAAACTTCCCCCAGGTGGAAGGAACCAAACATGAAATGCCCCAAAGAAAGAATGCAAATGGTCAGGGGATGCTTTCCAAAGTGCTCGACGTCATCGGCCACCAGGGAAATCCAATTAAAACTGCTCTAAGCTTCTACCTCACTGCTCAGCATGGCCATCATTGGAACACAAGTGACAATGGACTCTTATGTAGACCTGGTGAAGGGGCAGCTCTGACACACTGTTGGTGAGCGTGTGCAAGTGAGAGAACCCACTTGGGAAATCAGTTTTGAGAGTTCTCAACAACAACAAAGATGAAGACGACGATGACGAAGACGACAATGACGACGACAATGACGACGACGACAACAACAACAACAAACCAACTAAAAATAGTTTACCTCTCCTGGGTTTATACCCAAAGAACCTTATACCCTACTTCTGAGATGCCTACACATCCATGTTCATTACTACTCTATTCACAACAGCCAGGACATGGGCTCAACCTAGATGTCCATCTGCCAAGGAATAGATAATGGAAGTGTATTACATATACACAATGGAATGGTACTCAGCTGTAAACAAACAACGAAATCATAAAATTGGCAGGGAAATCAATGGAACTGGAAAAAAAATTAGATGGAGCAAAGAAACTCAGGGCCAGGAAGTCCATCACCTTGTGTTTTCTCTCTTGCATGCTGATCCTACTTTCAAATGTTTTGTATTCTATCTTCAATGAGGAACACAAGTGAAACCAGGAAATAGAAAGGAGTGTTTAGGGGGATAGTAAATTATGGTTGGAGAGGAGAGTAGCAAGGTTAAAGCCTGAGAGTGGAGGGGCCTAAGCAGAGAAAGATACACAAACAGAAAAGAAATCAGGGAGGGGAGTGAATGGTTAACCCAAAGGGAGGAGATAGGGAAAGTCATAAGGAAGCCTTCTAGCTCACAACACCACTTAAAACAATAGCAACAAGGAAAACTGTGTCAGCATAGCAGGACAGAGATGAAGTGAGAGACCAGGGTTCCTGAGGGTTAAAGGAGTGGGTGGGGAAGGGGATGAGGTAAGAAAGGAGGGAGGAGTGTGTCAGTAAAGAAAAGACTTTAATCCTAGCACTCAGGAGAGAGAGAGACAGGTGGATCTCTTGAGTTTGAGTGGAACCTAGTCTACAAAGTGAGTTTTACCACAGCCAGGACTACACAGGAAATCCTGTCTCCAAAAAAGCAAAACCAACACACAGAAAAGCCAAAGATGGATGATAAAGCCTTATGAACATCCAGTAAGCTAATTTCAAAATATAACTTTCAAAAGATGCATTTGAACACAAATTACTCATGGGTTATTAAATGAAAATCTCAGCATAACATATGCAATACACATAGGCACATAAGTTTGTAAATACACACACACACATATATGTGTATATATATACATACATATATATATATATATACATATATATATGAAACAGAATCTTGCTCAATAGCCATGGTGGATCTGACCTGGGACTTGCTATGTTTGTAGCTGACCTTGAACTTACAGTGATCCTCCTGCCTCTACCTATTGACTGAGATTACAGACATACACTGCTGTGCCTAGGAAGATAAGTATCATCTTATTTCTACAAACAATAAGAGCAAGATGGTACAGTCATGACAAAGTCACTCTGTGTCAATACTAAGAAGAAAAGCAAGTGTCCAAAAGTATAAAATATGACCAATACCAATGGATCAGAATCAAAGAGGCCAGGGTGTCAAATGGCCTTGAGTGGCCATATGTCCCATCAGTGTACATTGGGTGGAGACAAAGAAAGACTTTCTGGAGAATGGGACCCCATGTTTGTTCTGTTACTCCCTATTGTTCCCATCAGTAACACTGGAGTCAATTTTCCTCTTCAGTAAGCTGACTCCCTTACAATCCGGCCATATTCTAGAATGGTCCCTTGTTTAAAAATGCCTGTCCGAACCATTAAATACTCCCTTGAAAGCCTCATGTTGTCTTCCCCCAATATACAGGGAAAGCCCCACAGCTCAGTGTGACTGCATTACCCTCCTGAAAAGCACAGAAGATTCCTAAAAAACAACTTAACCCCGATAATTCAGTTTAGCAAGCACCAGGCGAAGGAGATGCAGGCCTTGGGCAGGCTCTCACATGGATCCATTACATTTGAAGTCTAATAACTTTCCAGAAGTGCAATAAAGAATAACAAGCCGTTTTTATTTGAATAAACTTCACTTCCACGAAAGAGAGAATTACCAAACTACTTCAAAGGCCATCCACTGAATCCCCCAAGGAAGAGTTTTACTTTAAAATTTAGAAAAGGATTTGAACCAGTGGTTCAGAAAGAAAGATGCAAAGGGTTTTATTTACAGCAAGAAAGATACTGAAGTGAGATGCAGGAGCGGGTTGAAATCTCCTGACTGGTTATGGAAGAGTCAGAGGACCGACCCCAGGACACCCCACACATTAGAACCACTTGGAAACAAAGACACCAAAGAGCCCTCTCCTCTCCTCTACAGATTTCTTAAGACTAGATGAACTTTTCCTGTGCTAAGGTAACAGCTAATGAGCATTTCTCTCAATCAGATATCTGGTTGCTAACCATGGGTAGCTCTCTAAATTGGATTAATGAGAGAGCAAGATGACAGGGGAATATCACCTGGGTAACTGCAAAGGGTTGGGTCAGGGAAAATGAGAAGAACCAGAAAATGACTCTCCGAAAGGTCTCCTCACACAACGTAGCTCAGTTCATTGCACCATCCTCTCTGAACCGTGTATGTTCAGGTCCTAGAGTTTAAAGAAGTGACTAGTTGGCCAATGAATAGAGGGCATTGTAAATGAGGATGACAGCATGAGGCTAAAACAAAAATATTTTAAATAAAATGATTTTTAAGATTATTACTCCAGGGACAGAAGATAAGACATTTTATAAGCAGGAACAATTTAACTTGGTTTGTTATGACTTAGGGATTGGTTCGTGTGATTAAGAGGATAAAACAAAGACTACAAACAGAAAACTACAGGAGCTGTAACTGCTTGTGTGGGAGCTGACATGAGTGTCTCCATATTGTCTTCTGTTCTACTTAGCTTTCAGCTGCTGTGACAAACAACATGAGCAAAACCAACTTAGGGGAGGAAAAGGTTTGTCTAAATTATATTTGCAGGTCATAGTCCATGACTCAGGATAGGAAGTGAAGCAGGAACCACAGAGGAGCAACACTTTCCCCCTCCTCCTCCTCCTCCTCCTCCTCCTCCTCCTCCTCCTCCTCCTCCTCCTCCTCCTCCTCCTCCTTCTTCTTCTTCTTCTTCTTCTTCTCTCTCTCTCTCTCTCTCTCTCTCTCTCTCTCTCTCTCTCTCTCTCTCTCTCTCTCTCTCTCCTTCTCTCTCTCCCCTTCCCTCTGTGTGTGTGTCTCTCTCTAGCTCATGCTCAGCTAGCTTTCTTATATATCTCAGGGGCCATTGACCCGCAGGGGACTAGACACTACCATAGCAATTGTCAATTAAGAATATTTCTTACAGACATGGTCATAGGCCAATCTGCTTGAGGCAATTCTTAACTAAGGTTGCCTCTTCCCAAGTGACTCTTTTAAGATGACAAAAATAAATAAAGATTTCTATGCTCTTTTATTTTCTTCATTCTTTTAATTTAGTGCCTATTTATTCATGAACAATATAGTTTTGAATTGGAATACAGAGTGAAAAAAGGTAAATGTATTGGTGGTTTCAAATTCATGGCACGGCACTCTTTGAAAATCAGAGGAAATACAACCAAAATTCCCAGGAATTCTTGGAAATCCCTTAATGGCATTCCCTTGATTCCTATACCATGGTTTGCTTTCTGTCCCCACCAAATGTAGTTTTAGTTGTCTACACTCCGCCTGCTGTCCACTGAAATCTTCCAAAGTCCTCAGTCAGCAGCCATCTCACAGACTCAGCTCCCACAGACCACCAAGGTGACTGCTGATGCACAGAGCCTTGCTTCCTTGGGGCCAGCAGCTGAACCTCTGAAAAGTTTCCCGCTGTGTCTCTGCTCTCAGTAAGCCTCCTCTCTGAGTTCATAGAGATTATTATGACTATTGATTTTAGATGTTAGCGTGGATCGGGCCACAGGATAAACGGATATTTAGTTAAACATTATCGTGTTATCCCAGATGTTTCTCTCTGGGAGAGAGGCTTTGGAAGAACTGAATTTTGAGCTTGGCACACCAGATAAAACAGATAGACTTCCCTGACACCTTACACTGTGCCGCCACACAGTAAGTGACAGATCCACATAGAGCATTTCTCCATGTTAAGAAAATATTTCCTCCTGCCCATTGCCTTGAAAGCAGGGCATTGTCTCTCTACTACCTTCAGGCTCAAAGTGAGGTGTTGCCTTTTTCTCACGACTGGCTGCTCTCTGCTTGGAGCAGGCTGTCATATCTCTTAGTTCTCAGGGCCCCCAAGACTCAAATGAAAGTTCACAGCAGCTTTTCCTAGTTTCTCTAGTCCTCCAGCACACACTTACACAGCCTAGGAATAAATGGTGTGTGTGATTATGTGAGTCTACTCCTTCTAATATGAAATGCAAGCAAGGCACCGTAGCACGTGAATGTGTCCTGCGCACACATAAGCGTGCACACAGGCGAAGTGGAAACTTAAGGGCTCTTTGGAAAGGGAGTTGTGTTGGACAGTATTTTGCTGGGGCAAATGTGAAGGAGTGTTTTTCTAAAGTGCACACAGGCGGAAGGCTAAGACAGACTTGTGAAGGAACATTTCCTAAAGCAGACACAAAGTGAAAGGGTGTTCTGCTGAAGGGAGCATATTGTTGGTACCGAGACCTGCGCGGCCTGTGATGTCATATAGGCGATAATTAGAACCATAGGCCTGTTGCCAAGGAGCCGCCATATACCCAGAATTCAATGGCCCACCTTTACCTGTAATTTATGTCATCACCCATATATAACTGGATAGCGTTTCTCCCCCTCTCTCTTTTCTTTCTTTCCTTCTTCCCATCCGCTACCCCTTTCCCCATCTTAAATAAAATCCCACGTGGAACTGTTTGGCCTGGTGTTTGTGGCCCACGCCTCCACCGCATCCCCATGGCCTGCGTGGCCCACACGGCAGGCAGACAGGTGACCTGTCCCTCATTGTAGGCAGATGGACCTGTGTAGTAAAACCAACACATATGAAATAACACATGACAATGGATTCTTTGCTAAGGATACACATGTATTGGTCTGCCTTACATTGCATAGCTGAGCTCCTTCTGCTGAGACCCCATAGAGAGAAATACATCAAAAAAGCTTCCGGAACTGTGCCTAAGCTTCTTGCTGCTTCTGTAGACTTGGCTGATTGACAGAGTGATGTCAGCTGTGGTAAGTCACATGCAGGGCCCAGACCCTTGGAGGACACTGAATGTTTGGAAGGCTATAAACAGGACTTGACAGACAGTGACAGAGGCTGAGCTCCACCTGCTGGTACAGCCAACCTTGAGCTGCTTTCGGGTCTCCTGTCTTCACTGATCTTTGCTTCCCTAAGAGAGGCATAGCCCAGAACTTCTCCTGGAGTATCTGTTGGCCCTGGTGCCTCCTGCTGACTTGCGCTGAGGCTGAGGCATAGCTGAATCTGCTAGGCAGTGCCTCTGCCACTGCTGAATGGTTTGCTATCCCAACTCTATGGAACTAAACTGCTGGTGTATCCATGAAGTGTTTGCCGCTGCTGACCCATGAACTGAACTGTTGATTTCCAGACAACACAGATGCGAGTTGCTTCGAAGAACCTTTCTAAACAGGTTTACTTTCCCCGTATTCTTTCTTTCTCACTACCTCTGGTGGGTGGGGGGCTCAAAGAGAGGCTAAAGCATTTAAGAACCATCATTCAAAGTAGGATTTAAAAAAATTAAAGTTAAACATGGACTTGGGAACTTTGTGCCTGTGCCTCTGTACCCTATTGGATTTGTCCCTCTGGAGAAGCTTGACAAATTCAGTTATCAGACCTTTAATGCAATTGTCCAAGGCCATTTCTCCTGTTGTTCTCATGTTAATTCACTTTGTAAAGAATGAAAAATGTGAATTGAGTACTCATTTAAATGGATTTGTAGGAAGTTTTTGTCTTTATTTGGGAGAGCATCTAGAGGCATTTACGAAGGCAGCAAGACCGAAAATAATGGCAGGTAAAACTTCTCACTTGGAGCAGGTAAAGCATTTCACTTGCTTTGGGGAAGGTATGGTAGGCTAGAGAGGAAGGGGTAAGGTAGGGAAGGAGAGGAAAGAGGGCTCATTAACATGGTGGAAAGGAAGCTAGGTCCCTTAAGAAACAAAGGCATGAGGGAAAAAGTTGTTCTCAGACTTAGGCAGCTCTGAAAAACGCCAATGTCAGAGGTTCCTCGCTAGGTCTGTAGATGATACCATAGAAAGCTCCAAGGTATTCTCTCCTCCTCACACAAAAGGCACTTGATTGACACATCAGGGGGCCTTCCCAGCCATGAGTCTTTTCCAAGACCGAGGTAGGAAATATTAATTGGTTTAATCTAATCATTGTAATTATGCTATTTTCTCCCTGATCCGTTTAGGCATGGATGGATGGCAGAACCATGATTCTGAAACGGAAGTCAAGCTCCTAAGGGAACCTTTAAGAGGTAGGCTAGGGAGATCATTCACATAGTAAGATGTTTGCTGTGTAAGCTTGAAGACCTGCGTTCCATCCACAGGAAAGAGCCAGGCATGGTGGTGGCCTGTGCCTGTCACCTCACTGCTGCCAAAGCAAGGACAGCAGGGTCCGTGGGGCTCAGTGATCTGTCAACCTAGCTTCATCATCAAGATTCGGATCTCAGTAAGAAACCTAGTCTCAGAAAGTGAGATAGACTGCCTCTGAGGAGTGACAATGAAAGGCAGCCCCTGTCTCAACAGACATTCATATGCACTTCACATGTAAACATACACGCACATACAAATCCATACAGAAATTATGAAAATGGAACTAACTGTGTAAGGCTGATTATAAAATCATAAGTACGTGTACATAAATAAACGTGTAAATAATCTACTCCACCCACACATAAATACACACACACACACACAACACACACACAACACAACACACACACACACAAGAGAAAGTTTTAATAGACCAATCCTAGCATGCTCTCCTAACTGCTATTCGTACATAAGATAATAATTTCTTTCTGATTTTTTAAAAACATCCAGGTTTCCTGTTATTTACAGCCTAAGGCAAGAGAACTGAACCAGGCAGGGGTTACTTGCCAGGAGCCTGGTGAATGAAATGTATGAAAACTGATAAAAAAATATACTGGTTTAATATATTCCTGACTGAAAATTTTATGATGCATAACATATTTTCTCAAGCAATCCTACCATGTTATTCCCCAGAACATAATTTGTTAATCTATTTAAATATCTATTAGCTAATAAAACTGCAAGATACTTATTATGTATGTTTTAATGTCCTTGAAAAGTAAATAATGAACGACATTAAAAATCATTTTACATCGGCAACTTTTTAATGTTCTGTATATTGCTGGCTAATAAAAAGGACGGCTATACAGAGGGTGAAATTTGTCCTAACCCATTTTATTCCTAAAATTATAACACAATTCCCCAAGTATTTTGATTAAATTTTTCTATACCTCTGAGGACAGCTTCCCATTTTCTTTAATAGGGGTAGAATGTTGTTCACATTCTATTAACAACATATATTTCTAAACTAAATTAGTTCTTGTAAAATCCTAATAATTAGACAAATAATAACATCGCTGTTTTCTAACTACTGAACTCAACAACCTGCTTACATTGTTTCAACCTCAGACTCCGCAGTGTTTCGGATGAGAAGCCATGACTTAGCTTTGAGAGTAAGCCAGCTCCACTTGCAAACTCATCTGATGGCAAACAGTTAATAGCTTCCTATTAAAGCCCTGTGTGTCCCATGCATAATAACCAACGGGATAAAATTGAGAGTAAGGGGGTCAGGGACCTTGGTGGGCCTATGCCAAGGTGTACCCCTGAGAAGTTATACCACACAACAGATCTGATGTAAGAAGTTCAAGTGGGAGGGGAAACCAGTGGAGACATGGTGGGGGAGAGCCAGAGCAAGAGAGAGGGCAGAAGGAGAAACACAGGAGAGAATTAGGAAAGAGACACCCAGGCTGAGAGAGGGGGTAGGGAGGGGAAAGAGAGAACGGCAGGGCGAGGGAGAGTAGGGGGGCTTTTCTGCAGCAAGCACTTGGCAGTGCCAGGCAGATGAGGTTGGCCACTGCTAAGCCCCAGAGGGCAGCCTGCTGGGATCACCTGTTTATCAGCAATAATTAAAGCAGAGGCCTCACAATAAAGGGATAGGCATCTCTTCTTATGTTTTATAAAAAAAAAATAACTTTACATAAAATAACATGGTTGTTTTGCAAAAAGTTAATAATCTCATTTAGCAGAGTAAATGCAGAGCAACAGGAATGGAATTGAATTCAATGGGCTTTTCTTTAAAGAAGGGGAGGGGGGAAGGGAGGGAGAGGGAGGGAGAGGGAGGGAGAGGGAGGGAGAGGGAGGGAGAGGGAGAGAGAGAGAACATGAAATTTTCTGGGGAGGGAAGTTGAGGTAAATCAGGAGGGAGGATCAATAGCATGAAAATACACTGTGTGACAATCTCAAAGAATTAATAAAACATTTAAAAAGTACCACTGAGGTGGGAGGTAATCTTGCCATATTTGTTTATGAAATACTCCTTGGCCTGTCTACACATCAAAAATTATGGTACAGTTTGATGTTGACCCACCAAAGTCCATTTAGACAGTTGGTTCCTAATTCTTTTAGAATCATTTTTTCTTAGAACATCCTTTTAAAAATCTCTCGCACTTTAAACCTACTGAAAGAATTGAAAAAAAAAAACCTCAGTCTTTGTGTGAAATCTTTAGAAGATGTGTTACTGTGAACCGCTTTAATGAATGTCAAACCTATTGTCTTCTGTGGAGATTTTCTCTAATTACCAACTTGATTATAATAAACTAAGCCTCACAGTGACATATTTACTGTGAGAGCTGATAGTTTTTATATGTGTGGGTCCTGAACTGTGCGTGTTAATGAACTGAAAGTGCTCCACACGCAACCATAGACCCTTCCTTGCTGTAGAGCAAAGATAACTTTGTTCATTTGATTCCAAAAGGATGCTTAGGCTGAGAGTGGAATCCAAAGTTTAAATTCTCCATTCTCGGGATTAGCATATTGTTTATTATCAAAAAATATTTGTGTGATGAAACATAATCATTCCATTCTAGTAGAAACAGTGAATGTGACATAGGTAAATGTCTATCAAAAAGCAATAATACCCATTTTATCACCAGAGATTTTTAAGGTAGCCTGAGATATTGCAGTCCTAACAAGCTACACTCAGCCATTGGTTTCCAATATGCCTATTACAGGGCTATAGGTGATTAATTGAAAGTGATCAAATCACATTGGGAAGAGAAATAAGTAAATGGGGTCAGTGACCCCAAACCTTTTTTGAGAGTATAAAATGAGGTTTATGTTTAAATAGAGGGCAAGTGTTATATACCATCAAGGGGTCTGGTCAAGATATGGTCTCTTCCCATTCACTGACCATCATTGTCTTAGCCCAGGATTGCCCTTAGGGCAACAGTCCCCATTGTGGAGAGTGGTCTTCCCTGTAGTTCAAGGGAAAGACAGTCACCAACTTTGTGCCAACCTCGTGCCAACCTCGTGCCTTTAGCAAGTACTGGCACAAGATGCAGACAAGGTGCCAGGCAGGCTTCACCTCTTTTCTGGTTTTCTTTAATTGGTTGTTTTATTCATTTACATTTCAAATGTTATCCCCCTTCCCTGTTGGTTTCCCCTCTGCAAACTCCCTATCGCATTCTCCCTCTCCCTGCTTCTATGAGGAAGCTCCCCACCACCCACCCACCCACTCCAGCCACACTGCCCTATACCCTAGCATTCTCCTATGTTGAGACATCGAGCCTCCACAGGACCAAGGGCCTCCCCTCCCATTGATACCAGAGAGGAGCCATGGGTCCCTCCATGTATGCTCTTTGATTGGTGTTTTAGTCCCTGGGAGCTCAGAGGGGTCTGGTTGGTTGATTTCATTGTTCTTCCTATGGGGTTGCAAACCCCTTCAGCTCCTTCAGTTCTGCACCATTACGGTCCATGCTCAGTTCAATAGTTGGCTGCCAGCATCCACCTCTGTATTGGTCAGGCTCTGGAGGAGCCAGCCTCTCAGGGGACAGCTATACCAGGCTCCTGTCAGCAAGAACTTCTTGGCATCAGCAATAGTGTCTGGGTTTGGTATCTGCAAATGGGATGGATTCCCCAGGTGGGGCCCACCAGCCCATGTGAGGGAAGAGTCAATGCTTTTCTGATTGCTTGATTCAGTTTGAGTTTTATTTAGTAAATGTATGTAGATCACTGTTTCCTTGGCTGGATTCTCTCAATCCATTTACTTAAGCTGCAAGTAAAATCTTGCCCACATGTAAGTACCAACAACAACAACAAAAAATTTAAAACTGTAAAATATAATTTACAAATTATAAACACAGGGAAAATTGATAATACTGATAAGTGCACATGGAGAGAAAACTAAAATAGGCCTATATTGAAATACATCTGGACAACACACTTATGTATCATCTCCCTTTCGGAAACTTGATAAGATGACCATTTGAGAAATAAAAAGCCATAAAAATACAAGAGCCAAGTGACCAAGGGCAGAAGAGACACGTGAAGAAAACAGTCATTCAAAAGAATGAATACTTAGGGCCGTGGAGAAAGCCATAGCTTGTATTGGTCAGGGTTCTCTAGAGTCACAGAACTCATGGGTGGTCTCTATATAGAAATACAGAAAGGGAATTTGTTGATGACTTACAGTCTGTAGTCCAACTCCCAACAATGGTCAGCAGCAGCTGTGAATGGAAGTCCAAGGATCTAGCAGTTGCTCAGTCCCACAAGGCCAGCAGTCAAAGAAGAGAGAGAGTGAGTAGTCTTCCTTCTTCCAGTGTCCTTATGTAGGCCTCCAGCAGAATCTGTGGCCCAGATTAAAGGTGTATGCCACCTTGCCTAGATCTGGGACTTGCTTTGTCCCAGATGACCTTGAACTTGGAGATCTCCATCTTAATCTTCTGGGATTCATAGCCACTATGCCTCAAGATCTCCAAGCCAAGATCCCGGTCAGAGTTCATTCCAGATATAGTCAAGTTGACAACCAGGAAGCCACTACAGATGGAATACCAACCAGTGTTGTGATGACACACCCCATGGGAAGATGGAAATGTGTAGGTCAAAGACCCAAAACCACACAGGAGAAAGGAACTTCATCCCAGCAAAACAGTGGTGGTGATGGTGGTGACCATTCAGTGGAAGTCTGTAGAGGAGCAGGCCTCCCACATCCATCCAGGCATACACACACACACACACACATACACACACACACACACACACACACACACACCTCCCACACTTTCTAGGAATAGAAAAAAAATAAAAAGCTAAAATTCAATCCTCTGGACAAACAAATTCTACTGGAGTCAACTCCAAAATTGCCAGAGGCTGAGGAATAGAGGATCTAATTGTGTCCTTCCTCTTTAAGCTTGTGTTTTGAAACCTAATCCTCAATGTAATGAATGGATTAGTAGGCGGGGCCCTAGGGAAATGGTTGGGTCTTGAGGCAGAACCTTCAAGGATGGGATTAGTGCCCCATTGATAAAAAGGCCCAGGAGAGCTGTTGTTTGGCTGCAATGCTAAGTGGGTGGTTCCACTTAAGATCTTTCAATGTTTTGACTCTACAGTTTTGTGAAACAGTGCTCATTCCTATAAATGCACTCTCCTGAGGCTGGCTTTCTCCAGGCTAGCAATATGCAACAAAAGACAGTGCAGGGTAGTGGCAGTCAGAGAGCTGCTTCAGACAAGCATGATCCAGGCTGTGAACAAGGGCTATTAGATGTCCACTGTCTGCTGACCAGGTATTTAAATGTGTTTTCAATTTGCAGGGGGATGTAATCCCTTTGTAAGATGAGAAGGAGGGGGGAAAAAAAAGACAGCTTCCTAATTCATGCTGATAGCAAAACCCCTGAAAGCAAATTATAGAAGATTTCAGTTATAAATATAGATAGAATTTTGAAACAAAATTTGAGTAAATTAAATATAGAATTATATAGCAATAATGTACTATAACTAAGTAGGGTTTATTCCAAGACGATTCAATCCAGTATTTGAAATGTTCTTTATTACATTTAAAATGTGGAGGAAAAAGTAATATGATTACAGCCATATGAAGAAAAGTGTTAGGCAAAATATAGCAGCCCCTTATTAGTAAGAAATGAATAAAAATTAAATAATAAGTTCTGTACATGATGAACATTTTACAAAACTAACAGCAAATACATTAAAAGAAACATGGTGTTGGGAAATCAGAAATCAGATTGCATGCACTAGCAACATTAATGCTTAACATTCTTTTAGCTAGTTCAACAATACAGGGGAAATAATTATATAAATACAGGAAAACCAGATAACAGGAATTGTCATTGTTTGTATTGAGGACCATGTATTCAAAAAATTGGGAAGATTCAATTTTATTAATAAGATGCTGTTTAAAGGCAGTTTTTCACAGGTCTTGAATGGGGTTACTGTAAAGTGTGTAAAGTGTGTGTGTGTGTGTGTGTGTGTGTGTGTGTTCCAAATAGGGATGATACATATATTATCTTTGTTCCAGATTACTCTGCTTTGATGCAAATGTCTGTGTATCCAGCATCTACCTGGGCCATGTGCTCTCTGTGACTTGTAGGGAAAGAAAATTGACATGAAGGACCTGGAACCTCATAGTCACCCAGGAACAATTATTTGAAGAGCAAAAGTAGGAGACAAAACACAAGATTCTCAGTCCTGGTGATGCTTGGCAGGACCAGAGCCCTCCCATGCCTGACAGGCATCCAGCAGGCTCTTCCCCTTTCACCTTCTTGAAGATGTGTCAAGGTGCCTCTGCCAATTAGCCTGCCCCTGCCTACGCCATAATGAGAAAACACAGAAAAAGCACTGGTATCAGAGGACCTCTCTAGCTAAATGATGAACAGAGAGCAAGAACTGGCAATGTATAAAAACTGAATTCACTATAAGGTGATGGAAAGTTCAATAAAACAAGAACAAAAGAAACTGGAACAGAATTGATAAAGGCAAATGCAACAAGTCTTTAGAGTGACTATATGAAGATCCTCATTCTCATGACACTGTGTATTCCTGGGGAATAAATTGAAGTTTTGAACATGAAAAGATAAGATTTTGACTCAACGGTTAAATGATTGATTAAAGAGAAAAACGTTGAGTTTAAAGACTGAACCAACAATTTCAGAATGTCAAATCAAGTGGTTCAGAGATTAGAATTATGAAAGAGGCGAGATATATAAATATAGAAGCCCTAAGGGCTTCTCTAAAAGGGACATATTGGAAAGAATGAACAATAATGCTATTCTAAGAAATAACAAAGAAGAATCTTCACATTATTAAGGGGAAATGTCTTCAAAATAGTTCATCTAGCCTTGCATAGCAGTGATTGATGCCCGTGTACACACACATGGCATTATCATTGAGTTTTACACTATTATGAAATAATATAAATTGCTGAATGCTATTAAAAAAAGACAAAAAGTGAGGCTATGCCATTTTGACAGTGTCATCCTGATCAATATGAGAAAACGATGGAACAGTAACACCAAGGCTTCTAAGGAAAGAAACTTAGAACCTCTGGGTTTATGCTGAGATTAGCTACTATGATATGGAAAGTCTCATAAAGTATGCATGTGTAAAGTGAGTATACTTTAGCAATATATTGTAGATAAAAACTATTCTGGGGGCAGAAGGTATAATGATATGGAGGAAAAATATGATCACTATAATAAAACCCCAACATGGAAGAAAGAAAAGAGAGTGTGGATGTGGATATTAAATATTTAATGATAGCAACTAGAAAAAAAATGCAATAAAATGCATGACCTTCAAACCAGTAAAGAAAACATAGAAGAACATAAATACAATAATGATATTGGAGAACCTTAGAAAGAATGGGGAAATGTGAGATAATTGGAAGCTATATAAACGTATAAGAAATAACAATATAAGTGTAAATGAGTTAAGATTTGTTATTAAAAGGCAGAGACTAGGATTAGAAAATAATATCAGGTGAAGGATTTTTTAAAGTAAATGCAAGACATGGTTGAAATGAGAACTGACTGCAGGTGAGGTGAGGAACTAAGGACCAATGGTGAGTCAGGACTCAGATGTTAAGAACCCAGGTAAGAACAGGACGGGTGTGGTCATTCCCCTGTGATAGCAGGAAAATGGAAGCTGAGGATGGGGAAGTCAGGAGAAAACTGGCTAGCTGACTAATAGAAAAGTTGAATTCCAGATTGAGCAAGAAATGCTGCCTCAGCATAGGAAGGGACAAACATTTGGAAAAGACAATGTCAAACACAGGAGCCCATGTGCACATGCATACAATGCACATGTACCTGCACACACATATGTACATGGAATCATCCACATATGCATGCAACCATACCATACATGCATATATGTACAAGAAAGGAAGTATAAAATAGCTCATGAAATGAAGGATGCTTTATATCTTCTGTTGATGAAAGGAAGAATTTGCTTAGGTAATGTGATGACCAAAACTTCTACTAAGTCATTAATATTGTTTGAAAGGCACAAAGTAAAACTGGTAGAGCCAGGAAAAAGAAATTCATTTTAAAAAACTACAGGCACAGCTTATTTTATCATACTTCTTATAGTAAGACATAAAAATTTAAAATAGTTTAAGTTATGCAATTCATAAGTTGGCTCTTGAAGTCCATAAAGAATTTTGTATCTGACGCACACATATGTTTAAACCCTTACAAAGCATTTCCATAATTGGTCATATATTAAGGCCATGAAAGAAATGACAAGAAACAAAAATCCATTATATAAGCAGCATTCACCCATCATGGTAAAAAACACCCTAAAAATACCAAAGAGTGCTGAACAGGCTATGAAACCAGAACACTAGCTATCGAGATCTTAAGGGAGGCAGAGTGCCCACCTGGGATCCCTGCACCCAGGCGCTATAGATAGAAGAGCCATTGCAAGTCCAAGGCCAGCCCAGTCCACATAGCAAGTTTAAGCCTGCCCAGGGCAATACCAGTCACTTGTCTCAAAGACACAAACAAGCAAAACTCCTAAAGATAGCCAAGGCAGTGCTTGGTGAGAAAGGTAGTCTTCCAAACATTTATGGGACTGGAAAGTTGGCTGGGTTATTAAAATGCTGGATGAAGAAGCATGGCGTGTGAGGACTCATATAAATGCCAGGTGGAGCGGCATAGGTCAACAAGGTCTACACTGGAGAGTGGAGACAGGAGAAACTTTGGGGGCTTGCTGTCCAGCCAATCTGAGAGTCAGAGAGAGACTTTGTCGATGATGGTGGTGGTGGTGGTGGTGGTGGTGGTGATTGAAGACACCTTACATCAATCTCTAATCTCTATGTGCACCCTCACATGTCTGTGCTCATACTTGAGCATTTACACACACACACACACACACACACACACACACACACGTCTCTACACAAAAAAGCATTTGAAACAAACAACAAGCAAAAGCAAAGGAGTGAAGTTTTAACAGGAGAGTTGAGGTAAGCCCCACAAAACGAGGAAAGAATGACAGGAGATGAAGAATTATAAGACATGTAAAACACAAGAGAAAAGGGGAGTCGGGCATAGGACCCAAAATAGGATGAGAAATGTGCCATTGGGAATGTTTTGCTTTTGATCTCCTCAGAGTGCCGTAAAATAGAGGAAATGGGTCTGGGAGATGGTTCTGTCAGCTGTGCACTTGGGACACGAGCCTGACGACCTGAATTCAGATTCCTCTCCCAATCTGTAACATGAAGGGTCACCAGGAAAACAGGTCCATCGCTCACACAGCAGTAGTATCTACAGGTCACACCTGGGTTAGGAAATGCCTAAAGCCCTTTTCTCAATCAGCACGGCTTCTTCCCGTCTCCCCCATTTCCGATCTCCTCCCTCTAAATGCTTTTTAAATTATCCTTAAATAAATGTTTGTTGGGTTTAATTTAGCAGAATTTCACTCCCCGTGTTTAGTGTTCCCAACAGCCCGATTATCCCAGCCTGTAAGAAACTACAACGGTCTATTTAGCCAGGGTTCTTAGCATTTTTTTTTGTTCTTTGGGGGGTTCTCCCTCCAGAAAACGCCTTGTCTTTAATGAAATGGTGAGCCCAGGGCTGAATCTGATCACCTCACTTATGATCTACTGCTCCTTATATGGCTAAATTGCCTCCAGAATCGCTTGAAAAGACAGAGAGAAGGTGTAATAGTGCAGAAAAGAGTAACAGGCGCCATCATTTCTGGGCAACATGAACAAAACGGAATTATTAAAAGAATATTAAGAGCTCACAGAATTGACAGGGAGGCTGAGGATACACACTGTAAAATGGCAAGCGCAAAGGAAGTACCGGGGTTCCGGGGAGAACTCGCAGCGCCTCCACATCTGTCCACATCTGGGTGCAGATCAATTGTAGCAAATCGCCCTGTACCAGCATCTGGAGGGGGGCTGCCTGTTCACTCTTCAGCTTGGATGCAGTAGAACTTTTTTTTTTCATTGAAAATAGTGTTTTGGTTTTTTTTTTTTTCATTCACTATTATAATCAGGATTAAATCCTCTATGCAGGACAGGTTAGCAGGTTTGGACTCAAAGCACCTGCAATCTAGTCCACACTGCAGGTAGTCTGTAACAAACAGCAAGCACCATCCTATGAGTAACAGGTCCACAGATGAAATTCTATCCCGAATTTATTGAATTCTCTATGCAGGGTATTAAGAGGCACACTTCTCACATAAATAAAGCCAAAAACAAACTCACAAAAATGAATGTGGGTAACAAAAGTAAGGAAGGCAGGAGAAAAAATTTTAAATTATATATATATTTTTATATATATAATTTAAAATTATTTAAATTTTAAAAATTTTAAATTATATATATATTTTTATATATAAATATTATATATATATATATATATATATATATATATATATACATGCTATAATAGTTTGGAAGAAAATAACAAAATGTTTTAGATGGGAAAAGGAACAGAAGATAGAGATAGATGATACTCTGGCTTTCTGCCAACAGGTCCAACCAAGAGGAGAGAACTGGGTTCAGCTGAGTCTCCGGGCACTGGTTAAGTAGGGTTGAGGAACAGGGTGGGGATTTTTTTTTTTTGTCTTTTTTTTTATTTGATATAATTTATTTACATTTCAAATGATTTCCCCTTTTCTAGCCCCCCCCCCACTCCCCGGAAGTCCCGTAAGCCCCCTTCTCTTCCCCTGTCCTCCCTCCCACCCCTTCCCAGTTCCCCGTTCTGGTTTTGCCAAATACTGTTTCACTGAGTCTTTCCAGAACCAGGGACCACTCCTGCTTTCTTCTTGTATCTCATTTGATGTGTGGATTATGTTTTGGGTATTCCAGTTTTCTAGGTTAATAACCACTTATTAGTGAGTGCATACCATGATTCACCTTTTGAGTCTGGGTTACCTCACTTAGTATGATGTTCTCTAGCTCCATCCATTTGCCTAAGAATTTCATGAATTCATTGTTTCTAATGGCTGAATAGTACTCCATTGTGTAGATATACCACATTTTTTGTATCCACTCTTCTGTTGAGGGATACCTGGGTTCTTTCCAGCATCTGGCAATTATAAATAGGGCTGCTATGAACATAGTAGAGCATGTATCCTTATTACATGGTGGGGAATCCTCTGGGTATATGCCCAGGAGTGGTATAGCAGGATCTTCTGGAAGTGAGGTGCCCAGTTTTCGGAGGAACCGCCAGACTGCTTTCCAGAGTGGTTGTACCAATTTGCAACCCCACAGGGTGGGGATTTTTGGTGGGGCGAGATGACATAGGAAGCAGGGAATGGTGACAGAGGGTGTGGAGTGACTGACAGGGCCAATGAATTATTCTAGTCAGGGGTAGCTAGGCAAAGGCGGGCTCAAGCAGGTCACAGGTTGTGCCGAGTGATTCCAGTACCCACGGTTCATAGTTTTGATAAGTGATTCCAGTACCCAGGGTTCATAGTTTTGATAAGTGATTCCAGTACCCAGGGTTCATAGTTTTGATAAGTGATTCCAGTACCCAGGGTTCATAGTTTTGATAAGTGATTCCAGGACCCAGGGTTCATAGTTTTGGTGGAAGAAGGAATTTCAGGACTAGCCAATGTGAAGCAGAAGAGAGCTTTTATTAAAAATAAAGGTGCTTAAGAAAAATATAAAGCGGAATTGTGGGTGAGGTTTCAGTGAGGTTTCTTGGGAGCGAGTCTTGGCTCACTCAAAGACTCTCCGGATAGAGGTTGTAAATGCGGGCATAAGACACGGGAAAGAGGAGGACATATTCAGGAGTGATAGGCTTCTCGAGAGAGAGTCCTAATTAGCTGTCTGGGCCTTAGCCAGATATATTATATTATCTCAAGTTATATAACTCGTTATTTCTCAAAACATTGTTCAAAACTCCTTCTTTTCCTTTCGCCTTTGTTTTGCTAAGTAAGATTATCAGATGCCTCTGGGGACCCCAGGGAAGGGATTATAATCTGGTCAAGTCAAATCAAACAAGGATTGCACAGGGGATTTCTTATGAGAGTCTTTAAAATATTCACGTTCCACCCAGGAAGGCAAAGCAGTCTTAAGCAAATGCTGATTGTACTGGGGCCCTTGGGGCTCTACTAAAAAGCCGTGCAGCCTGACCCTGGAGTGAAAGGCTCCTTCTCCTTCCCATGTCCCTAAGATACTCCCTGTGTTTCTATCCTACCCTAATTGTGAATTCCTGGGTGGTACCGGAAAGGACCGTCCCCACTCTGCACTGAGCTAAAATCTCTCCAACAAAAAGGACAGGCTCAGATAACCTTCATGAGCCTTTAAAATGGTATTCCCATCCCATTCTGCAAGAATAGCATTGTGCATTCAGTAGCTTAGAGCAATACCCATTTATTGTCTTCAAACTTGATGGTTCCCCATCCAGGACGACACGACTGGGCCTCTCGCTCCACTACAGTTCACACAGTCAAATGCAAAAGGGATGCTGGCCCTGATGGAAGACTGATGGAGCAGCTGCTGCCACATGGACTCATTAGAAAGCACAATCCAGTTTCTTGAAACAGAAGGGCTGTTCCATTTCCCAGTTTCCTGTGGGCTGAGAGTCTTACTCTTCAGCGGCCTCTCTCAAGCCTCGTACACCCCCTGTTTTTCAGAGGCAGCAATTGCATGCACCGCCACCATCCTGTCCATCTCAAGTTCTCTTCTGCTCCACTCTGCTATCTTAAAGCCTCAAAGGATGACACTGAGCCCACTGCAGAATCCAGCTTACTCTATTTTGAAGTCAATTAATTAGTAACCTTAATTATATCCACAAAATTTGATAAGGGACAGGAATCCTGTGGGGATTAGGGTGTCCTTTAGCATTCTACTGGCCATGAAATAGACTTTAGACAGTGACTAGGAGTTCTAAAAATTGGAACTTTAGAAACCACTACATCACTACCAAATATAGAGTAATCCAGAAGGATTGTTTCAGGAATCATAATCAGAAATGATCCCAAATCGGTACAATTTCCAGAGCCCATCATGAAACTGTCCTATTTTTAAGTTCCCAGCTATAACAGAAATATCAAGGCCAAGTAATGAAGAAGATACTGGTATTTTGTTTTATGCCTAATGCATAAGGAACTTCTTAAAGATTTCAGATGAATGTATCTAAGCAAAGCTTACATTGGGTTAGATTTTATATATGTTTCCTATTTATTAGGTTTTATGAAATGTACTTCCTTGTATTTGGGTATATTCAAAGTCTTTGTGACATAAATTTCATAGTACTTGTATTAGTACATAGCAATTAATCTGCATTTCTATTTTCCTCCTATGGAATATTTGATAGAGACTCAAACCCACAAATTAGTCATTAAGTCAACCAATAAAGTTGTTAATGACCCACAAAGGTAAAAGTACCATTTCTAACTCTTCCAGATGACAGAACATAGAATAGATTAAACAATATATGGAAGATGAGGAAAACATATGATCGACATTAATACTTTAGCAAATAAATACCAGGATACTAAAATGTTCTGAAAGGATTCAGGAAGTGTTACTATAGGCTGCAATTTTTTAAAAAGATATTTCTTATTGGAGTAGGTAAGATGGACACTGTCTCTGGACAGATGATTGTGAATGGTGTGTAGTTGCTTTGAAATCTGAGGACTAAGTGCAGTAACAGGAGAGCTATGGGCATGGGGCACTACCCCTGGTTTACAACCCTAGGAAGTGGGCCAAGGGAAGAGCCAGTCTGATGGAAAACTTCAAAGGCTATTATTAGTAGATTGTATTTGATGCAGCCGACAGTGGGACTCTTTCAGAGAGTTGGGGGAAACAGGGGGATATAATCAAGGCAGCGGGCCTGAAATAGGGATTTATATCGCACTGTGCAAAATAACTTGAAAAACTGGACTCTGAAAGCAAGCTTGGAGGAAGATAGAATAATCTAGTAGCAATTTACCAGTGGTCAAGAGATTGTGCTGTGGTGATGGCAGCAGATGATTTGATGGCTCAAAGTGGAAAGCAGATGGACTTGGAAGGCAATACTAGAAAAATGTCATGATTGCTTGTACTTTCAAGGACATTTATTTTATAAGATGTCCAATTACTCTTACTAACTCTAAGACCAATTCTGGTTTTCTTATTCAATAAACTTTTGCCTTGTATTCTTCTCACAAGCAACTTACATTTCCATGATTCTTTAAAAAAGCAAGACTATATATAACACACATTTTTTCCCTCCAAATCTAACCCACAGGAAAGCAGACGAGTCTTCTTCAAGTTGGTGACTTCTAAGCTGAGACTTGAGGGTGGATAGAACTTAGTTTCTCTTAGAGAACAGACATAATCAGATCTAGGTTGCAGACTACTCTCCAGAGTGAGCAGTGAGAAGAAACAAGGTCTGGATTGCGAGCTGCATGCCTTATTAAGTACAATCTGAAAAGAGGTGTCTTGAACTACGGTAGTAGTGGCAAGAACGAAGGGTCTTCAGTTAAGAGGTGTCCATAAGAAAGAACAAGTTGAGCATGATGATTTGCCCCAAAGAGGATAATGTGAAGAAAGGGGGTATATCAACAAGAAACTACACTTTTAGATTTAACTCCTGGTATCAGTTTTATTAGAGGGAAATTTGGGGAATAAGACAGGTAGTCTGAAAGATGTGGACTTTGGGATGCTAAGGGCACATGGTGGGGAGACCATCTTGGGCAGATGGATGACAAGCAGTTAGTGTTGAGGGTCTGAGGCTCCATAGAGAGATCTACAGTTTCAAGCATTAAGATGACACTGAACAAGGATGACACGGTAAACATGCAAACATCAACAGGGAAAAGCCCCTGAGACATCAACCCTAAGAAGAACTGCAGGTGGCTGACGAAAGCTGGAAGCAGGCAAGGTGGTCTTCCCCTGGGAAGCTCATCCCAGTTGGCTGGTCAGTGCCAAATGCTTAGCCCTGAAGACATACACGCAAGTAACATTATACAGACTGAGCAGGTTATATTTAAGAATATATAACATATATGCATATGATAACAATTAATCAATAGAAGGGTCATACATTTGAAGGAGACTGGGGAGGAATATATAGGAGGACTTAGAAGGAGGGAAGAGAAAGAAGAAATGAAGGAAAAAGAAAGGAGATGGCTGGTTGGCCAACATATCAGCTCAGTGGGTAAAGATGCTTGCCTTCAAGGCTGACTTGAGGTTAGCTCTAGGTATGAGAAAACTGACTCCATTAAATGGTTCTCTTACCTCCACATGTGTACCTAGCAAGCATGCTTCTCCAAGCGTACATATCATATGCACACACGTACTTACAGATTATCATTATAGAAGCAAAACCAGAGTGAACAAGAACTCACATAAAAATGCCAAAGGCCACTCCTACTTACAAATTGTAAGTGTGCTCGGAAGCAGTGAGTAGGGAAGGATGAGCTCTTGTGACAGGAGACACCACGCCAGTGTCCGTCCCTACTAGTTTTTTTGTTGCTGTGATAAAACATGGCAACTCAAAGCAACTTATGGGAGAAAGCATTATTTTAGCTTATGATACCATAGGGAAAGACCAAAAGTTAGGGGAAGCATGGCAGCAGGCCGACCAGGAAGGAAGCTGAGAAATCACATCTTTAACCACATTAAAAAAATATGTATGTCTATAGACGGTAAATGGAAGTGTAAAGAGGTGATAAGTTCTCAGAGTCAACACCCTGGTGATACACTCCCTTCAGTGAGGTCCGTCTCTAAATGTCCCATAGCCTCCAGAAACAGCACTGCCACCAGAGACCAAATGTTCAAATATCTGAGTTTATGGAGGGGGCCACTTCTCATTCAAACCATCACGCAATTCCCATGCAGTTCTGAGAAAATGACGTTCAGAGTTCATTAAGACACTTTTGGTCCAGATGGCATAACGGTCCTAAGAACATACTCAAAATCACTCCATGAAAATTAACATCCGGAGCAGTACTGTTAAGATTGAATGTCTATGAAACTATAGGTTAACCATACAGACAATCTCAAATCAAAAGTTCTAACCAGATATGGTAGCAAATGCCTAGAAACAGCTCTCAGAAGACTACAGCAGGAGATTGGGGATACTAAGATATCATTACAGAATAATTCTATTTGGGACAATATCTGAAAATATATTTTTAAAGTTCATTTAAATAACAACGTACCTGTTTTGTGGGTATAAATTTGAGCCTACTACAAGATATATTTCGTAACTAACCTTCTATAGGGTTTTTTTCATGGTTGTCAGCATCAATGGGTTACATTTAACAGTAAAAATCTAGAGTATTTTAACTCTTCCCTGTTATATGTTGCTAAACCTGGGAGTCTCAATAATATGTCTAATAGGACTTTTTGAGATTTGAGTAGTTTCCAGAAGGCAATTTGCAGGCTATTGAGAGAGAAAGGACACAAATACTCTTACCCAACTGTGAACTATACAACATCAATAGTCACTAGCCTGGTAAGATATACCCAATAGTGGCATGAATGCTACAGGGGTTATCAACAGCTTTCTTTTTTTTTTTTTATTCGATATATTTTTTAATTTACATTTCAAATGATTTCCCCTTTTCTAGCCCCCCACTCCCCGAAAGTCCCGTAAGCCCCCTTCTGTCCCCGTGTCCTCCCACCCACCCCTTCTCACTTCCCCGTTCTGGTTTTGCTGAATACTGCTTCACTGAGTCTTTCCAGAACAAGGGGCCACTCTTCCTTTCTTCTTGTACCTCATTTGATGTGTGGATTATGTTTTGGGTATTCCAGGTTTCTAGGTTAATATCTACTTATAAGTGAGTGCATACCATGATTCACCTTTTGAGTCTGGGTTACCTCACTTAGTATGATGTTCTCTAGCTCCATCCATTTGCCTAAGAATTTCATGAATTTATTGTTTCTAATGGCTGAATAGTACTCCATTGTGTAGATGTACCACATTTTTTGCATTCACTCTTCTGTTGAGGGATACCTGGGTTCTTTCCAGCATCTGGCAATTATAAATAGGGCTGCTATGAACATAGTAGAGCATGTATCCTTATTACATGGTGGGGAATCCTCTGGGTATATGCCCAGGAGTGGTATAGCAGGATCTTCTGGAAGTGAGGTGCCCAGTTTTTGGAGGAACCGCCAGACTGATTTCCAGAGTGGTTGTACCAATTTGCAACCCCACCAGCAGTGGAGGAGTGTTCCTCTTTCTCCACACCCTCTTCAACACCTGCTATCTCCTGAATTTTTAATCTTAGCCATTCTGACTGGTGTAAGGTGAAATCTCAGGGTTGTTTTGATTTGCATTTCCCTAATGACTAATGAATATCAACAGCTTTATAATTAGACTTTGTGCTAATTTGTATGAGAAATGTCTCCCATTGTCTAGGGCATTTGAACATTTTGTCCCCAGTTGGTGGCACGGTTTGGAGGAATGGGAGATATAACCTTGCCTAGGGAAGTATATCAATGGAGAAAGGTTTGGGGAGCTTAAGGCCTTGACTCAATTTTACTCCAGTCTATGTTCTTTACATTTGCAGTTTGAGATCAGGGCCTTCAGCTTGCTGGAAATCAGTTATTCCTGTCACTTACTGCCATGCCTCCACTCTGTCCTCGTGGACTCTCATTTCTTTAGAACAGTAAGCTAAAATAAGGTCAGTTTTAAGTTGCCTTTGCCTGTGATGTTTTATCCCAACAGCAGAAAAGTAACCAATACAAATGTAAAGCCCACTTCTCAAGGGGGAACTCCTACCTGTCACTGTGTGCCTGGCCAAGAGACCATGGGATGTGAGGTCATAGACCCTGCTACTGCTAATATTTTGCTTAGGGCAACATAAAACTGACTTCTAAATACTTAAGCTTATACTCATAGACTAAGGCAACTAACCCATTGTGAATCCTCGACTGTCAACTTGACTACATATGGAATTAACTAAAAGCCAAAAATAGAGGGTACACATGTGAAGGATTTCTGCTTAATTTTAAGTGGAAAGGTCTACTTCTAATATGAATCATTGGGGTAGATAGAAACACCTTTTTTTTAATTTTTTTTATTCGATATAATTTATTTACATTTCAAATGATTTCCCCTTTTCTAGCCCCCCACTTCCCGAAAGTCCCGTAAGCCCCCTTCTCTTCCCCTGTCCTCCCTATAGACCCTTAATCTATATTGAATCTGGGCCATGCTTTCTGCTGGAAGCCTATATTAAGATATGGAAGAAGAAAGTTTTTTTTTGTTTCTTACCTGCCTGTTATTGCCTTTTTTACAAGTCCATTCGCTTCTCATTGGGATTCCAGCACATACTGAAATGTCAGAAGCCTTCTAGGCAAGGCTACTGCAAGCGAGTTGTCTGGAGATGGTCCACCATTTTGCATGGCTATGATGGGTTCACTCTGAGATACTCAGGATCTTCAGAGACTTCATCCCAGGGTTGCTTCTTGCTGTTGATTTGCCTTTCCTGTGACTATTACATGGATGAATGGTTCCTGGGCATTAGCCAAACCTATTGGGCAGATTTTCCGCAGAATCAATATGAAGATGTACTTTCATGTGGTAATGCTGTATAGATGAATTGATGATTTCATAATTCAAACATGATTTAATAGAACTCCTAAATTGATACAAGTTATCCCAAGACCCTTATAGAATAAAATCCATAAATAAAGATCTGTAAACTTTCATGTGTCATGGGTCAATTGCACTAGGAAAAGAAAACAAACCTGGAACAAACTTACAATCAAGGAAAACATTCCATCTAGGTTAGGAATCATGTCACTATCTGGTAACTAAAGGTCATAAACGAGGAATGGACAATTTATTGTAAGTAAAAGGACAGAAAATAAATGATGGGCTGTTTTATCTATACAAAGAGTTCAAAATAATAAGGCACAAGGCAGATGATTTGTCTCTTCACAAAACTTATGACATAAAAATTACTGCTTTAGCCGGGCGGTGGTGGCATATGCCTGTAATCCCAGCACTCTGGGAGGCAGAGGCAGGCAGATTTCTGAGCTCGAGGCCAGCCTGGTCTACAGAGTGAGTTCCAGGACAACCAGGGCTATACAGAGACCCTGTCTCAAAAAAAAAAAAAAAAATCCAAAAAACCAAAAAAAAAAAAAAAAAACTGCTTTAAACTTATACTGAACTTATGGAGCTAGTAACAGATAATGAATGTTTAGTCAGATACTAGTCTTAAGGGAAAGACATGTAAACAATCCTGCTGTAACACCTTTATTTTGCTTTAAGTCAGTTTTTTGAAAAGGTAAAATATCGTAAATAAATTAATAAACAGATAATAAAGTTGACGTTGGCTGATTTCCCTGGAAATAATAAAATGTAAATCATATTTAGTTACTGAAGAAAATAAAAATATAGATATGAGCTATGTTTTCTGACATCCTCAATAAGGGACATACTTTACTGCACTTAATTGAAGATAGACAAACAAAGTTAATCCTGATCAAGAATATGCTCCCCATTGTTCTTGTTTATTAACCTACCCAGAGAATTCCCCTAGAATCTTTGTATTTGGAAACACTCAGTGAAGTAATTTGGAAGACAAGTAGTGGATCTGTAATTTTGAAAGAGAAAGGAAGAAGCTGTGATTGCTGAGGTCAGATGGGGGATGACCCAAATACAGACATTCATTCATCAGTGAGGTGAGCCAGCTAGTCCCTTGTCTACCTCCCACCTGTGTTCTCACATCTTGACCCTTTCTCTACATGTTAAAACTGTACTCACAGATGACTATTCTTGCTTAGTACATACATATTTATATTAATATTATCAGGAAACCTACTACATGCCAGGTGCTACGCTAATTACTGTCAATTAAAAACCCAGACCTATCCTGGAATGACTCTATGTAATCAACCATTCACAATTTCAATAAAACTACTGTTTGTGTTGCTTCCTTAGAATTCTTTTCACTGTAGAAGACTACTGTGTAGAAAAGGAGGGAAGTGGGTGGTTGGGGAATGTGCTTGGTTAGGCCCCTGATTAGAAATGGGCTAATTATCAAGTATTGCCTCTTATCTGCAAATCCTCCTAAGCACCAGTACTATAAGGAAGGGTAATACTTAAGTATTTAAGTATTTTTCTCCAGTCTGGGGGATCTGTTGGTAGATGACACTAGGAAAAGCAATGCACACTGGGAGGGGAAGGAGTATCTCAAGCTAGTGCTGTGGAACAGGCCTGTGGGTTGGCTGGTTATTGTTGCTCTCTCATGGGTATATCATAAGAACATTTAAGTCATCAGCTCTGCCATGCTTGGGGGCATGAACATTTGCCGATCTTGTAGCCGTAGCCTGTCTATTCTTCCGGTGCCACTTTTGTGCATCTCCAACAGGCTTGGCTTACCAATCCTCCCAGCTCATGCCCCTTTGACGTACCCTAGAAGCTTGCTCCTTGTTTCCTACCACTGGACCAGCACAGTCCTGAGAAATCCAGAGAACATCTGCACCATCCAGTGGCTGTAGATAGACGTTTTCCATTCAGTTCAGAAAGCCTTGGAAAAGGACATGCCTCTCCAAGTTTATCTTCCTTGGAGTTCTCTACTTCAAGATGAGCATGCCCAGTTAAATCCTTAAACTTTTATGTTATTCTTATAGCATAATTCATAATCTCATGTTAATTTTCTATTCTTTATATTACTGTGTGTTTCTGTATCCTGGCTGGACTTCAGGACTGTGGGCAATATTGAAAAAATGGGAAATAAAAAGGTAACAATGCCAATATCACTAAGGACAGCAGTTTCTATGAAGCTAAGCTCAACTTTAAGAAACAAATTCCTTTGTCTCATTCCATGGGCATTGTTCCTCCCAACTCATGTTTGAACTTCAGAGCCCTCAATGAGAGATCACATGGAAGTTAGACTTTGACTCCACTGCATTTTGCATCATATTTCTTTCTGGAATCTTTTTAATATTCAAATAACTAACTTATAAATGGATTTGAGAAATAGAAGATATTACGTTCCAAGGTGTGCACAGAACAATTTTGAAAATAAAACTTAAATATAAAAAATATAAAAGCCAGGCTTGCTGTCATCTACTTGAAACCTTAGCACTCAAAAAGGTAAGGCAAGAGAGCATGAGTTGGGGGCCAGACAGGGCTACATATTGAGACTGTTGTCAGGAAGAAAAAAACTGTGTGTTGACGCGCACACGCATGCGCGTGCATGCATGTGTGTGTATGTGTGTGTGTGTGTGTAAGGGAAAGCAAATGGACAGTACAGTGTGACTAAGCAGGAGTGTTACTTATATATCATGTCAAAGGTCTTTTTTTCTTTTTTTTTTTTTTTTGTTTTTTGTTTTTTCGAGACAAGGTTTCTCTGTGTAGCCCTGGTTATCCTGGAACTCACTTTGTAGACCAGGCTGGCCTCGAACTCATAAACCTGCCTGCCTCTGCCTCCCAAGTGCTTGGATTAAAGGCGTGTGCCACCACCGCCTGGCTGTCAAAAGGTCTTAACTTTCCAGCTGGTATCTGTGTGCATTCTCACCCCTAGGGAATCCAATTACCTTAAGTACAAAATGGGAGCCTTTCTCCCAGGCTTCCCACAATACCTTATGCACAAAGCCCACGTACCCATATGAGAGTGCTTCTCCACGAACATCCTGTGTGTCCTCTCCCTCCTTCTGTCGCTTTTCTTTAAATCAAATTCATTGTTTTTCTTTCTTCAATAGGGAATTTTTCTGGGATTTACCGAAACAGATCATCTACCTGAGAAACTTCATTTTTTTTCTTTCTTTTTTGACTTTACAAGTTTGCTCCATCCAATCCCTTCTTGGGGATCAGTGACTGAGAAGAGGCACCCCTCTGACATCGCTGCGGCTGGTCCATAAAACAACTGGCACCTAGAAAGTTCTGTGACATATGAGGCCGTGCAGCTCACATGTGTGAGAACAAGGTCCCTACTTTACCAAGAAGAAAGCCAGCTCCTTTTATGGTGAGAGAACAGGGGAGCGGCTACAGAAAAGTAGAAAGAAAAAAAAAAAAAACTCTTATCAAAAATGCTAGTCAAGAACTCTCAGGGACCTGGCTCAGAGCCCAATTACGATGGAACAAAGATAGAGATAACGTGGTTAAGCTAAGGAAGCCTTAATTAAGTTACTGGGAAGCCAAGGGTTTTAAAGTTCAAAGGATATGTAGGCTTCTGTCAAATTCTTCTCAGAGAAGACAGGAGAGAGATGGGTGAATAAAATTTTGAATGGAGCCTTAACATAATTAAAACCCAATAAGAGGATTTTGCTTGTATCTGGGCTCTCTCTCTCTCTCTCTCTCTCTCTCTCTCTCTCTCTCTCTCTCTCTCTCTACTCTGTCTCTCTGTGTGTTTGTGTGTATGCATGTTCATGTATGTGTGAGGCCATGTATATGTATATGCACATATACATGCACACATGTGTTCACACAACTGTGGATCCCAGAGTATAGCCTCATCCTCAGGAATTCTGTCCACCATTGAAATATGGTCTCTGGTTAGCCTGTGACTAATTAGTCTAGATCAGCTGCCAGTGAGTCCCAGGGATCCTCCTGTATCCCCCTCCCCACTTCTGGGTCTACAGGTATCCCCTCTGCTCCCAGCGTTTTAGAGTGTCTACTATCATTGTGTGAGGGTGGGAGTGTGGGTGGGTGCTCACCTGAGTGTGAGCATTTGGAGACAAGAGGTCAACTTCAGGTTTCCTTCCCTATTGTTCTCCCCCTTGATCTTTCAGACAAGGTCTCTCACTGGGTCTGGAGACCATTCTTTCTGCTAGACGGGCTGTCTCGTGAGCCTCAGGCATCCACCTGGGATTAGAGGTATGAACTACCACACCAGGACTTTATGTGGATACTGGGAATATGAACTAAGAATTGAACTTATTCTGTAGGCACTGAGCCACTGAGCCACTGAGTGAGCCACTGAGTCAACTCTTCAGAACCCCAGCCCCAGAGTGTTTGTATGGCATCTCAGAACCACTCAGGACCTCACGCTGGGAGAGCAAGACTTTACAGATTGGACTCTCTTCAATCCCTGGTTTACCTCTTATGAGAAAGAGCATAGCTATTCATGGCTATGCTCATATAAGCAGACTTCCTTGACTAAAATCATGTCGGGACTTGTGCATGTATGAATATTAGCTTACCTTTAGAGAAAGTAACAACAGTCTATAGCTGATCTAAATTCTTTCATGGAATATGACTCATGTCTCTCCTGGCTCCAATTCACTTTACTGAAATTCAGCTTGCTAGAATTTGATGACAGAAATATCCAATCCATAAATATTAATAGCAATAGTAATGAAACAACCAATTTTTGCATCTGTTAAGCCACTTAAGTCTAGAGATTCCTGTCATGTCCTTTCCTTCGTTCCCTCTTCCTGGGTACAACCACTGACTAATCTCAGGGTCTCAGTCTCTAGATAACTGTCTACTTCAAAAGTCCCCTACAGTATTTTCCTGCCTCCTGGTTCCTCACAGACAGGCCAGTTTAATTGCACCTCGTGTAGTTCAAGAGGATGGAGTGGATGGAAAATATCTAAAGACTTAAGCCTGGACACTTAACTTGTGTCTAAGGTCTTCCATTTTAGAACCCTGTCTTCCCACTAGCACTTCCTTCTTCCCTTCCAGAATTTTCTACACTCCACATTGAATTATTCCACCATGGATGTTTCTGAATCCTTGTCTATAGGCAAACTCCCCCCCATCTGGGATAACCATATAACCTTGCTTCAGGGCAACGTAGCAATTTGCACTCCTCAGATTAATATTAAGCTAGATAAAAGATTGCAAGGTTTTTGGGCATGTGCTCACTGAATAACCATGTGAGTTAAGCAGACTCAGCTCCCAGGAAGCCACTTAGAGGCCATCTGTTGTTCCAGGGGCACAGCCCTTGGGAGTCCCCTTCCTCTACCCGAATCTACTTTTCATGGTATTCCTAGAAACTACAATCAGTGCTCTCCCTGGGTAGAGTTCTAATAAACATCACTTGGCCATCTTTTAATTTTCTGTGATGTTTCAGCACCCTGTGAAGCATGGCGCCCCTGACGCTGCCATCTGATCAACCTCCTTAGCCACAATGACAAATCCCTCCATCCTTCAGACGTCAATGAAAACATCACATCTGTGACAATGTCCTGATTTATCCCAGTTCTCTCGCAGAGCTGATTCAATATGTAATTTAAAGATATACACTCTATGGCCAGTGTTTCTGCATTTTAAACACTTCTCCGTGCTTTTCAAATAGCATCTCGTCTTCCCTGTGGGGAAGGATTCCCCAAGCAATCTTTTATTTTCTGTGCATGGAATTGTGTTAGACAACTAGGAAGCGACACAGAGTAGGATTCAAATCCTGCCAAATGGGCTCCAGGCTGATTCACAGCCCTTATGACTAACTGTATACTTACTGTTCCCTCCTGTTGGCAGAAACTCCTATGATGACCCTCTATCTGCTTTAACAGTTTGCCATTTGTATGTTAGATATATAGCTTTCTTTCCAGAGTTTAAAATCTACAAAATTTGAGCCTCTGCCTTTGAGTATATTTCCAAAACTTGTTTGTTCTTCATACACAATAGGCGCCCTTTAAATCTCTGATGATAAATGAATGAACAGAAACCATTCCACCACCACCCCAAAGCAGCACCCACATTAAAGGTTCTTCAAGACTGAACTTGGAAGCTTCAGCCACAGCCAAATTATCTTGAGCTATCGTCAGTGTCCTCAGTTAAAATTCATTGTCCATCTCTTTATCTGACCTAACATCCTATCCAATAAAGACAATAAAACGTTGCCTGCTCTATTGTAACCTCATGTTCCCACCGATGTATTTTGAAAATGCCTTAATTACATCAATAGGAGGAGAGGCCCTTGGTCCTCTGAAGGCTCAATTCCCCAGTGTAGGAAAATGCCAAGGCAGTGAGGTGAGAGTGTGTGGGTGGAGAGGGAGCACCTTCACAGAAGCAGGGGGAGGGGAAATGGGATGGGGTTCTTGAGGAGAAACCTGGAAAGGGGATAACATTTGAAATGTAAATACATAAAATATCCAATAAGAATAAATTAACTTTAAAAATGCCTTAATTTATGATATTCTCATGGGTTGTAATGAACAATTCATATAATTGTTTGCACATTGGAGTGTAATATCCAGGCCAAAGTGAATCCATGGTTTATAGCTAAGCTATGGTTACTCATATTTGGCTCAGATTAAATGATCTCTTATTTCCTTGGAGATGTGAGTTGTTCTGTATAATGTGAGTGAGCCAATCAATCAGCTGTCATAAATGATGGCTGTGTTTGGATTTCTATGTAAGAAATCAAGAAGGGTTTTCATGAGTATACTAAAAAGGTTGCATTCCACATGGGGTACTTGAGAAAAATAGGTAACTTGTCAGTTTCTCCTAAGACAATGAAATCACTTATGAAAGAATATTGGTCAAAGCATTTCCAGTGATAGCAATATGACGGTAAACACCAATGGTAAACCTTTCTAAAAGAATTACAGTGATACAAAGATAATTAAGACCAACCAGGGAGATAAAAAAAACCTTTGAATTCAAGATGTGAAGGAATGTCAGAGGGTGTGAAACAATTGTTTTAATTTTTTCTCATTTGTAAATTCATTTTCTGCCTTCAAGCGCAATATAAATTATTTACCAAAATTAGCTGCAATCACTTACAGGGACAAGTGTGAGCGAATTCACACACAGACCTGAATGGCTTTATTTGCATGTAAACCGTGCTAATGCCTAATTAGAAAGGTAACTATGTAAGTAAACAATGCTTAATGCTGAAAAAGAAAAGAAAAGAAAAGAAAAACACTCCCTCCCTCCTTCTTCTGACTCAAGGATGAGTAAGGAGTATAAAATTGCCACAGGTGCAATGACACATGTCTGAGATCACTTCTGGGATGTAAAGATATGAGGGCCAGGAGTTCAAGGCCATCCTTGACTATATAGAGAATTATGGCAACCCTAGACCCTGTCTCAAAGAAACAAATAGCAAAAAGGGAAAGCATTTCTTACTTGAAAACATTCTCAGATCAGAAGACATGTTCTAGTACAAGATTATGGAGGGTTTGTGCCTTTCCAATTCTGTGTAGTTGGCTTTATGCAGTATGCAAGAAATTGCATTTCAGGTTTGAAAAATACATTCTTCGAACAAGCCAGACCCCATTGGCATATACACTTCATCTTATAAGAGGGAGCTGTCTCCTTCCCACAGTTGGTCCCATGTATACCTTCCGACTTCCGTCATGGTCCCCATCCTCTGTGATTCTTATGGACAGGGACAAGGCAACTTGCTAGCCAGCCAATAAAGTACCATGAAAAGCCTATTAAAGAGACCAGCTGAGCACACCAGGCTCTTATAAGTTAATTTACTTTCCCGAGCCATCTGATTTCAGTTGACCTTTCCTCCTTATTCCAAGCCAGGGCAGGGCATAGCAGAATCCTGCCTGAGTCTCCAGATGTGTAAGCCTTCCTTATTTCATCATGAATACCTGTTCTATACTAATGTAAGTGCAAAGGACACGGAATGACTTAGAAAAGAATTGGTGATGAAGACCTTCCCGAAATCAAATTCTTAGCTAGCACATTATTCCACATCTATAATGAGATAGAAATGCCACCCTTTAGACTGTGAACCTGGGAAATCTTTTGAAAAGACATCAAATCCCTTGTTTATTTTTTTCAAGGTAATACTCTGCTCTGAGGCTACTGATAGAGGTGGCGTTGGGAGAGGATACTGTTGTAATCTGATACATTTTTGCAGATGACAACAAAGAGTTCCAGTGTTCTTGATAAAGCTTAATTTCTAATCTCACGATTTTTGCCCGTGTCCGTTATGACCTACATTTTGTGCATGTTGGACCTTGATGAAAATGAGTTAAACCAGTCATTTTCTTTTTCTTTTTCCAAGATAATACTCAGCTGGGGAAGCTGGTCTAGTTAGTAAAGTGCTTACTCTGCAAGCTTGAGGACCCAAGTTCGAGCCTTAGAAACTACATAAAATAATAATGATAATAACAACAACAACAATAATAGTGGTGATTATGATGGTGATGATGGTGGTGGTGATGATGTTGGAAGAGGAGGAAGAAGAGGAGGAGGAAGAGGAAGAAAGAGAAGGAAGAGGAGGAGGAGAAAAAGAAAGAGAAGGAGGAGAGACAGAGAAGGAGAAGACAGGTATAGTAGCATCTGCCTGAATCCTTGTCATAGGGAAGCAGAAATTAATCCCTGGTATGCTCTCTCCATCCATTCTAGCCAAATTGGCAAGCTAAAGGTTCAGATCCTGCCTCAAAACATAAGATAGAGAAAGACTGTGAAAGACACCTGGCACCAACTTGTGGCTTCTGCATTTGTACAGCTATGTGCATACCCACACCAACACACTCACAAAACAAAAACCCTATTAGTATTATTCTCCCTTGCTCCTGAACCTCCCTTCTGCAGCACTGTGGTGACTCTGTGTGGTGACCTTTGTGTGTACACATGTGTAGAGAGGCACATACATACATACATACTCAGTTTGTATAGACAGGTGTAGATGATGTTGGCAACATGGAGAGAATTTGGTTGTTAAATGCTTCCTAGTGAATGTCCTGCTCAGCCTATCATCAAGTTCAGCAAGCCATGTACATGCACGGGTGTCAGGTACTCCATGGAGCCAGCGTTAAAAGCTAAGTCAATTTATAAGCGCTGCCATGCCTGCATCTTTAACTGTGCCCGAAGCTGTAGGCTAGACTGCATTTCAATCAGTTCGAGTTCAGCTGTCTGTTTTATTACACCCAGGCCAGTAACACTTTGGGGATTTTTAGTCCCTTCAATGACAAATGTATATTCAACCACTGCTGTGAGCAGCAGTGTACAATACAGGTCACCAAAGGACAGCAAACCGAGTAGGGATGTCAGAAAAGTGTTCTGGGAAAAAGAAAATATCCCTGTAGGTATCTGCAATTCTCTCTGCCTCCAATCTTTTCAATCTTGGGGAAGCATGTAAAGATGTTTGCTTCTGAATCTTACAAAAGAAAACAGGAGACAGGTCTGGAGTGCCTGCGCTGTTTTTAAGCAAAGCTGTATACAAATTTAACTCATCTACCTGACAAAGAGATGGTCTTTACACCGCCTAATGTGGTGGTTGGTTGGCCTGGTGCAGCCTGTTCACAGATGCCACTCTGAGAATCTGATTTCCAGAGCTAAAGGAAATAGCCTTAAATCACACAGTGGCTCAGCCATGCTTACTGGAGCACTGAGAAAGCATCTCCGCCACTGAGTTGTCACTTAGCCAGCACAGCTGAGAGGAAGAAAAACACCTTCCAATGAGAGAAGTGTCAGGTGTGCTGATTTGGAGCACATTCTGAAATGGCCCTAATATATTTCTACTCCAGTGCCTGGGCCTGTTGTTAAGACCCAGGCTCCACTGATGTCCCCAAATTATCTCTGTGAAGTTCTTTTATTACATCAAGGAAGGAGGGAATTTTCACCAACTCATCAATCAACTGAAAACTCTCTTTCTGCTGACCCTAGATCCGGCTCCATCTGTTATAAAATCCCAATTAATTTGCACAAGATGCAAATTTTACTCAACTGAAGGAAAGTCTGTGAGAATTTTAATTGTTGGCCTTCACTCGTGGTCCTCCCACTGTAGAATTCCACTTCTACATACATCTTGTTAGTGAGCTGAATGCAACCGTGACTTTTCATTTGGATTTTTTTCCCTGTTCTTCCTATAACATCAGTTGCTGATCGTTTGACAGCTAATGTCAGATCACAGAGAGAAGCAATGTGTCTAATATTGGAGTCGCCTTGATATCTTTTTGTTGTTGTTGTTGTTGTTTCGAGACAGAGTTTCTCTGTGTAGCCCTAGCTGTCCTGGAACTCACGCTGTAGACCAGGCTGGCCTCGAACTCAGAAATCTGCCTGCCTCCTCTGCCTCCCAAGTGCTGGGACTAAAGGCATGTGCCACCACTGCCTTGCTGTCTTGATTTCTTTTCTGTGCATAATCAATATACTCCATTCCAGCTATCTCTTTCGCCTAAGAAATAAATCAAGGAATTTTCCAGAAATTCCTTGCCATTCGACTTGGCAAAAGCCATATAACCAGCTTTGTCTTAATCAAGCCTGGGTAGAGATCGCCTTCCTCGGAGAACAATCAAAGACCATTTGCTTTTCTAATAGAAAATTCACAATGGACAGTAAAACCATATCTGAATCAATATTCATTTAATATCACATTTATTCCCAGCAATAAACATCAAAGGAAAGCAGAGAGTGCTAATATGTCAGTCTAGCATGGTGTATAAATGGAAACAGTATAAATGTGTACCCTGTGTTCTACTCAGAATTTCTCCTTTGTGTTAGTTCACTGAGAACTTGGCAATGCTTCAAACAATTAGAGAGAAAAAAATTACCTCCAGGGAATATTTGGCAACACTATTTCTTGAAGGTGCTTCCAGTGACAGAGCTCTGGTTTCTTTGGGCTCTGCAGAGACACAGCCCTCAAGCCTCCATTTCTAGAGACATGCATGTCGGTTTGTGGATTATGACATTATCTAAAATACCTGTTTGTTGTAAATGCAGTTGACTGTGAAAATGTACAGCCAGTGAGATGGCGCAGTAACTAACAGAGAAAACCCAGAATGAGCATTCTCCAGATCTTATGTGGAAAGAGAGATGTAGCTCTTAAAAGTTGTCCTTTAACCTCCATGTGTGCTCTGTGACATGTGTGATGCCCCCATACATAAAATAATCATAGTGATGATATATTAATATATAAATAATATTTAATATTGCTTTTAAAAGAAAAATAGAAACCCTACATATACTTTTAAACAGAAGAAATACTATTGGTTTTTTTTTGTTGTTGTTTTTTTGTTTTTTTAAGGAAGGAGCACTGTGGAGCCAGCATCACAAAGGCATGATTAACCTCTGTCATCTTGTCAAGTCTCTACAAACATTCCATTTGGAGTCAAGGATTCCCCAAAATCATTTTGATGAGTCCCGTGCACAGCTTGATTCTACTAGACTCGGACCCTATCTCTCTGCATCGCTCTTTACATCTGTCTTAAGTCTCCCTGAATCCATCACTTACGCCCTCAGAAAACACTGGTCACCTTCCCTGTAGCCATTGGTAGAGGAGAATGGAAGAAGATACAACAACCTAACCTGGTCCAAAATGAGACGTTGATGTGCTGCAACTGAGAGTGGTGTGTGCCTTGTCCTTATAGATTTCAGTGTGCATTATTTGGGGGCAAGTGCAGCCAGAGTATAACCATGGACTTGGGCACAGCCCAACAACTGTTGCCGTTCAGAAAGCTGCTTTGACATTCCTAAGGCTCTGTTTCTTGATCTAGTCATGATTTTTATTTTTATTCTTCTTTGATCATTCTGGCCTGGTTTTGGTTTTTTATTTTATTTTCATATTGTTAGTCTTGTAAAAAGCAATAGTTTTTTACTTCTACCCGTAGAGTTCAACTGAGGTTTATTTTCTATACCATTTGATTTTTAAAACACACACACACACACATCCTATTTATTTTCCTCCTTCTGCATTCTTTACAGATTCTGTGCCGTTCCCTTTTCCACTCTATTGGATTGCTGGATGAGTTAAGGTTTCCTCTTTTGGGAATACTTGGATGTCAGTCATTTCCATCTAAGAAAAGCTTTGCTTTGGGTTTCCCAAGTTTTTTATATGTAACAGTATCATCATTTTCTTGTTGTATGGGCCATTCAGGAGGTCATGATGTATTGCATGGTGTCTGACATTACTAGTCAGACAACAAAATCCACATGTTCCTGTTTCCTCTCATATTTGAGGTCTCAATGTAGTGGCACATTGGATCTGTTTCACACTTTGTAGCCTGCCATGTATCCAGAGAGAATTGTTTTTAAAATGTTACACACAATTTTGTTCCAACTCTGTGGTTTTATTTTGTTTATGTCTTTCATATTAAACATATTATGCTAAAATATTTCAATATGCAGATTTATAAATATCCCCTTAAGATTACATCGAGTTTACTTCATAAAATTTGGGGGTAGCTCTGTAAATATGCAAAACTGCTCTGTCTTCCTCAGTAAATGGTTCCTCATAGCATGAAGTGCCAGCCATTCTCAAATGCCCTTGTCTTGCAGTGTAGTTTGTTCTGATCCTGACAGAGCTTCTCTGTGTTCTTTATGGGCAGACATCTCCCTTGTGCCCTAGGCCTTGGAATTACATTCTAGAACATGTATTTTTTTTTTTTGGAGGGGGAATAACACAGGTAATTTTGATAAAGAACCTCTGTGTTCTAAGTGATCAGTTTTATCTCTTACATTTACTGTAATTGCTAACACAGTAAGTGCTATAGGTAGCTACAGAACATAAGCTTTATGTGGTGATGGTAAGTAGCTCAATAAAAAGGAAAATCAAGAGAAAAGAAGGAGAGAAAATAAACACAAGTCTAGTTAGGCAATGGTCTCTTTGAGCATGCAGGAGGCCCAGGGCAGATGCCATGGTTACAGAGAGCCTCCTCCTGTCTCGGACTCTGATCCCAGTATAATTCAAGATGGAAAGGAACAAGGAGTCCTTGAGGGAAATGGTTGAATGAGGTCTGTGTAAAGGAGATACAGTGTGAGCAGGAAAATCATGTGCTTCTAGAGTGTTCTTAAGATTAATTGGGTCTGTTGAAAGGGCATAAGAAGATACAAGAGCTCTTTAATAGACAGATTCCTGTAATTTGGACCTTGAAAAGAATAATGATTGTAGTCTTGCAGTCAACTGGACCACTGGCCATCTGTGAAAACCTATGTGTTTATAGAGGCGAAAAAATATCTTAAACTTATTTTTAAAAGTTTTAATGTCTTTGTTATTACTTGAAGTCTTTCTCTGGAACTGTATTAAGTAAAGGAAATATTTGAAACATTTATTTTGCCTTTCCAGGAAGAACTTTAAAGTAACCCAATAGTCTCAGTTGATAAAGCATGCAACTGTCTTCAGTAGAATGCTGTTTAAGACATGAATGATAGAGTAAATGACTAGTGAAACAGATTATAGACACAAAGAACATTATTGAGCCACAAGGAAAGTATGCCTTGAAACCCCTTATCATTATAAAGTTATCACTGAGTAGGCCAAACCCATTACGTATTGGAATAAACTTAATGTTTTATCTAATATGATAAAAATAAAATGTATGACATCAGCAAAGATATATGGTCTTGGTTTAAAAAAAGGGGGATATTTTTAATTCATCAAATCTTTATCTTGTTTATAGCTCTTAGGAAATGTACAGGTTAAAAAAGAAGAAGAAGAAGAAGAACCTTATTCAGACCCAGGAGGCTGCAATAATGAAAACTGCAAAGTGTTTTTGAAGAAGCCAATGCCACAGAGTAAGGGACAATTAATTCTAAACTGAAAGGAACTTGAGGAAATAATGAACAAGATGTCATAGAAATTTGATACACTGGTGTATGGTTTTAACAGAAATTGTTTCCCACAGATATACATGATCAACATGTGGCCCCAGTGAGGGAACTGCTTTAAGAATTGATGAGTATTTTAAAATGGTAGGGGCCTAACTGAAGGAAGAAAGTCCCAAAGGTCATGACTCTAAAGGTTCTAATTGTTTCACACCCTTTCCTTACTCTTGCTTCCCATCCACCTCGAAGTGAAGAAGTTCCCCAGGCACACTTCCATAGCATAATGTTCTGCCAATGTAACTGAGTCAACAAACAGACTGAAGCCATACAACAATTAGTGAAGGGGTCTGGTTAATACAACTGGATTCCACGTTAAAGATTTTTTTCTAGTTTGTATTGTATGCATTTATTTGTCTGTCTGTGTGTGACTATGTGGGGATTAGGTATATGACCAGTTGTAGAACTTGGTGCTCCTGGCACTGTATATAGAGAGAGTCAACTCAGGACCTCAAGCTTTTTAGCAAGTGTCACTACCAACTGAATCATTTCAATAGCCTACAAATGGTATTTTTCAATAAAAACTAAACAGTTTCAATATATAACAAATATTGAGAGATATAAGGTATTTATTATTGTGTTTAATCTTGTTAGCTTTGTGTACAGAAAAAAAATGTTTTCTGTGTGAAGGAACCAACTGAACCTGAAAAATAAAATAAAATCTTAAATGAAATACATCTGTATAAACAAAATGTACTGTGTTAAATCAATCATTTTTCTATGCTATCAATTTTTTTTCTTTTACAGAAATATTCCGTAATTCTTTAGGGGGAGAGTTATTTTATGCAAACATATAAATATACTCTAGCTCCTCTCTTATTGTTCATCCCTTGTCCTAGTTAGTTACCTACAGCCTAGAGTGTTCTGACAGGAAAGTGTCAACTAAGGAATTGTCTAGATCAGATTGGCATCTGAACATGTCTGTGGAGGACTATTTCGGCCATTAGTTGATGTAGGAGGATCCAGTCCACTATGAGCAGCACCATTCCCCAGGAAGGTCATCTTGGGCTATACAAAAAGGCTAACTGAGTGTGAGCCAGAGAGTAAAACAACAAGCAATCTTCCTGCATTATTTCTACTTAAGTCTCTGCCTTGATTTTCCTTAGTGATTGACTGTAATCTGTAATCTGAAATAAGCCCTTTCTTTCCATAAATTGCTTTGGGTTGGATTGTTTTACTTCAGCAACAAAGACACCATTAGAAAACCACTAGCCACAAATTTTAACATGCATAACAATGGTGTTATAAATAAGCATAATAAAGTATAAGATTAATCAGTTTCTCATATTCCTGTTGGACAATGAAAGATCCTAGAGGAAACTTTGGCCCTAATTCTATTTTATTAATCTTACATTAGCATTGTTCAATCTCATGTTTCCAACCCAAACTCATTGTAGTTGTCACTTCACCAACATCACCATAATCACTGTTGGCACCTCCTCTGCCACCACCACCACTACCACCACCATTCCCATATTTAGACTTACCAAATACTTTGCTAACTTATAAAGACCTTTCTGAGTTTGCAGATCCTCTAATAGTTCTTGCTTTGATACTTCTTTAAGTCAGTGACAAATTCTTCCAATACATTTTTTCGTCTGAAAATGTCTTTAATGTTCATGACCATAGTTTATCTGGGTATAAAAAAACTAGTAAAAGGTCATTTCTCAGTGCTTTTTTTAAATTGATGTATTTTTTATTTACATTGCAAATGATTTCCCCTTTTCTGGGTCCCCACTCCCCGCAAGTCCCATAAGCACTCTTCCGTGCCCCTAGTGCTTTTTGAAATATTATATCTTTGTGCTTTGTTGTTGCAACTGAGAAATATGGTGACAATCTTATTGTTATTAATTTGTAAATTAATTTAGTTTTGATTTGGAGATGTTCTTCTTTAACACTACTTGTTTCTAAAAATGAAATTTTCTTTATCCTTTGAAGTTCATCATGCAACCTGATTTCAAAGGTTCTTCCTGTTGTTCATTAATTATTGGAAAATCTCTTGTCTGGCACCATTGAATTGTGTACCTTCCCTGCTTTGACCATCTTTACTTTCTGATTCCATTTATTATATTGAAACATGTTCTGTTTCCTATGTCTCTTATCTCTCTTATATTTTCAATAATTTTTTTTAAATTTTTTTTATTCGATATAATTTATTTACATTTCAAATGATTTCCCCTTTTCTAGCCCCCCACTCCCCAAAAGTCCCGTAAGGCCCCTTCTCTTCCCCTGTCCTCCCACCCACACCTTCCCACTTCCCCGTTCTGGTTTTGCCGAATACTGCTTCACTGAGTCTTTCCAGAATCAGGGGCCACTCCTCCTTTCTTCTTGTACCTCATTTGATGTGTGGATTATGTTTTGGGTATTCCAGTTTTCTAGGTTAATATCCACTTATAGTTCCTCAGATAAATTTTATAGTTTATAATATCTGTGTTAGACTCCTTAAATTGCTAACTAGATTTTTCAGAGTATATATTTTTCAATTTTATGAAACTTTATTTACTTAACATGTAACATCTCAATATAAACTGAACATACACATTTTTTATTTTACTCATATTGTCATAGTTTTATTCAAAGTTCTTAACATGCTTGCATGCTAACTTTAAGTATGATGGGCTGTTTTATTTTGAAGTTTTAAATATATTTTTGACTTCATTATTTGAAAAAGAAGCCATTAGCAACAAAATCTCAGAGGGTGTGGGTTAAAAAGTGTTACATTGATACTTTCCTATTTGGAGATTTAGGGTATCACTAACCTTGAAGTATTTTATATTAATTTCTCATCCTGGAGTTCTTAGTCAAGAAAATATAAATTCAGTCTCCAAACAAATGTGGGGGTATACCTTCACTTAAAATTACCTGGTTGTCACTGAGCCCAGGGAGTTTTCTCTGTCATCTTCCTGTCTTGTTAAATAGAATTCCTCAGAGTCCCCTTCACTGAGCGCATAGCTCCATCAAGAGCCTTGGCTTTGTGGAGCTGAAACTGTACCTTTTCCTCTATTCCTGGCTAAGTCCTGGTCTCTCTTATCTATACTTGGGGCATTCTGTGACAAACACTCCTTGGTTGTATAATGACAACTTTCACACAACAAGAATTTGCTTATATTTTCCTTTTTGGTCTTTAAGCCATGCTTTCTTTCTAGTTTAGTTCTCTACATGTCAAATAGTTTTTATTATGCTTCATCTTATATTTATAGAAGCTAGATACAGACAGATTTGAAATAATCTAGTCTGCTGTACTGTCAAAAATGGAAGTATTCATTTTGTTTGGTTTATCTTTTAAACGTGCATGATAAAGATGAATTGTCCTCATTGTTTTGTTTTGTTTCTTTCATTTTTACTTACATTCAAGCAGAAGAAGAATGAATTTATCCACACTATCCTTAAGTCTTCTTTCATGAATGCTGATGAAGATGAATGACTCTTCTCTAGGGTTTCTAGTACATATCCCTTCAAACCCTGCCTGTGCTATTTCATTGGCCTACATCTGGTCCATAAATTTATTCTTGGAAAAGAAAGGTAGGCATGGGAAGAAATGTCACCTCTCATTTGAGCTGTTCCTGGTTTTTACATGTTAATCTTCATTATTGCCAGCTTTGATACCTTGACGCTGTGGTTGTTGTAGGCCTGGGAATTGTACCTTATTTCTCTTGTTTCTTAATTACCACCTTATATACCAATGTATTCTGTTCTCACCCATCACAATGGCAAGTAACCCTCTCTTCTCTTTTGAAGTCAGAGATCCAGGAAAGTCCTTTTCCCTCCTGGTTTCATCATCCCACCCACGTAGCCAGGCTTCTGGTGACAGCTCCAGCACCTTTGGATGATTGATTTCTACTGGCCTTGATGCCTCAGACTGGGTATTTTTATCACTTACAGAACAGATTGCATTTTGTGGACCTTCCAAATGTTCCAAACCCTGAGAGTTCTTTCTATAGCCTGGTCTGTGTGAGTGCTCCTCTTCCACTTTGTGGCACCTGTCAGTGTCTGTTACTTTCTGGAGAGAAATAGTCCTCTGTGCTCATGTTCCTGCTGGCCCTACTTTTCTCACTTCAACCTCTGACCTTTGCACATACCACCGGAATGCCCATTCCTTGCTGGACTAAACTTTCAGAATTCTGAAGTTGTTGTTTCCCAGCAATTACACTTTCCCTTTAAAGTAAGGCTTACCAAATGCCATAACACAATGATTTATGCTAAATTAATCAATTAAAAATAAAATCTATATACTGATTTTTCTTTAAAAAAACACATGTAATACTATCAATTAGCACCATCATAAAGCCAACTAGAATAATATAAATATAAATGTGTAGTCATTCATTTTTTCTTCTTCCATCATAACAGTATGTGATACACAAACACACACACACACATAATCTTTCTCATCTTCATCATATGGGTAAAATAAATTTTATTCCTATTTTATTTTATCAGTAAGCATTGTCTAGATGGAAGCAATTTTCATAATATGAGAGTTGAACCAGGAGAGAATCTGTGAGCACATTGGCAGAAGGAGGTCCAGAAGACAAATCAATTAATAAGTATAAATTACAATTAATATTTGACGAGCACCAGGCAGAGTTCCTGCCCTAGAGGGGCCTACAACTCTTTTCATGAGAGGAAAATGGGAAAGAAATAGGAAAATTAATCACAGCATGGGTAATAGGGGTTGGGTGAGTTTGCATGTGCCTGTATTGGCATGTGTTTAAATAGAGACATGGTGGCAATGAAACACATTTCAGAAGTTGAAAATATAGAGCTTGGGACATGGCTCAGTGGATAAGAGTGCCTGATAAGCATGAGGACTCAAGTTCAAATCTCCAGCATCCATGTTTATAGCTGCTTACAGTAGTAGTCAGGCCTTTACCTCTGGTACTATGATCTGAGACAAAAGGATTCTGGGGCTTGCTGGCTGCTAACCTAGCTCCAGATTCAGTAAGACTCTGTCTCAAGGTCTTGAGGGAATAAGAGAATGAATGAATGAGCAGGGCAACCACCATCCTCCTCTGGTATCTGCATGTGTGCATGCCTTACATATATGTGCACATGCATGACACACACATATGTAAGACACACACACAGGAAGAGAGGGATGGAGGGAGGGAGGGACAGAGGGAGAGGGAGAGAGAGGGAGAGAGAGAGAGATAGATAGAAAGAGAGAGAGAGTTGGAAAAAGATTGTTTCCTCTTGGTTCAATCATCTTTAAAATTCTATATCTGCTATCCTATTTTTTTCCATTTCTGTGATATTTGAAAGAAGAAAGGGGGATGTTGGGCAAGATAGCAAGATAGCATGAGTGGTTATTGTCAAAACAAACCAAAGCAGGAGTCAACTGTTTCAGAGAAAGATGTGTTCACTGTCACCACATCCAGAGCTGAGCCCGTGCTATCACCATGCTATCATCTATCCAGAGATGAAAACTAGTCCGTTTTTTCTAGAGTGGGTTAACCCAGTGAGGATTCCTCCAGGCCTCTGCTGCTGCTTCTGCACACATAGCAGGTGTCTCCTGTGAGCATGGCCTCAATCCTCTCTCACTGGCAGCATGTTTAGCAGAACCTGAACATGTCCCTGCACCTAGGATCCACAAGATGGCAATAGTGTTCATTTTTTCTCTTTCTTTTTTTTTTTAAAAAAGTTAATTGTATGGCTGTCACTAAACTCTCTCTCTCTCTCTCTCTCTCTCTCTCTCTCTCTCTCTCTGTGTGTGTGTGTGTGTGTGTGTGTGTGTGTGTCAGTAAAAGAGATTTTTTTGCCTCTCATAAGATGTTTCTCCATATGATTAACAATGATTAACCTGAAACTCTGAAAAGACTGCAAATATAAGAAAATGGCCTGCCTGCTCTTTACACCTGTGTTTTGAAAGCTGATCATCCCTTTTGTCAAATGAGCATCTCTTTCCTCTCCTGTTCCAGCCTATCCAGAACAGCCACCGGCATCTACATGTGCCATTTCTCACTCATTAAAATCAAATAAAAATTAAATTACAGCTCTTCATTCAGTCACAGGGGCCACATTTCATGTTCTCTGTACTCACATCAGGCTGGGGCTTCTAAGATGTCATGGAGCAGATATTAAACACCTACATCACCATGGCGAGGTCTGCAAAACACTACTGGGCCATTAAAAACTCAAAGACCATGTATCATTAGTTTTCAATTGCTATGACAAATACCATGTCCAAAGGATGCTATAAAAGAAAGCATTAAGTTAGACTTGCAGTCTCAGACGGTTCGAGTCCATGGTGGCAAGTCAAAGGCACTTCAGAAGGTGTAGCTCTGCTCTTACATGTTGTCCCACAAGTAGGAGACAGAGAGATACAAGTTGAGAATAAAAAGAGACTTTTGAAAGCTCAAAGCTCAACTTCCCTTCTCCATGACACTCACACCCTGCTTCAACAAAATCATACCTCCCAATTCTTCTCAAACAGTTTCGCAGACTGGGGACCAAGTACTCAAACATATGAGTTTCTGGAGCTGTTCTCTTTCAAACTGCCATGAATGTCAACTAAGGGCAGATGTGTAAATATATGATATTCTTCTGTTGGGCTCTCTCTCTCTCTGTGTGTGGCATTCTGATAGAGAAATGGAGGTGACTAGAAACTTGAAATTAAAATGTGAACCTTCACACGCAATTCTGTACAGTGTGTTCTTAGAATAAGAGCCACATCCCTCGAGCCTCAGACATGCAGGGCCTCTCCTCATGCTACCAGATTCCCCTGCACAGTATTAGGCGTGCTCTGAGTAGCTCTTATCTCCTTAACTCCTTTGTACTACAATAACTCAGCATGGTCCTGGATTGCCAAAAGGCAACATAAGTTGTGACCACAGGAATGGATCCTGGAAACTCTAAGACCTAACCTCCAAATAGGAGGTCCTTTATTGGAAACAACAACACAGAATGAGGCAGAAAATGTTAAGAGGAAGCCCCTGGTCCAGGAAAACAAAAGCTAATTCTTCTCATTCTGTACTTCAGTTCTTTCTCACAGAAAGAAGACATAGTCTTGCAGAGCCACTGTACATAAGGGAGTATGAAAGTTAGAGAATATGAAGAAATATTCATATATCTACAAGGTCTATAGGGATAACTCCTTGCTTTTCATTTTGTACACTAAAATTCCACCAAATAAATTCATAATATACCAAAAGGAAGGAGTTTAGACAGTGGAATGAATATTGTTTAAAACATACATTGTGAGCTAGAGAGATGGCTCACCAGGTTAAGAGCACTGACTGTTCTTCTGAAGGTCCTTAGATCAAGTCCTAGCACCACATGGTGGCTCATACCATCTGAGATCTGACACCCTCTTCTGGTGTGTCTGAAAACAGCTAAAACGTACTTACTTAAACAAATGTTTAAAAAAAAAAAACATAAATTGCAAGTGAAGCATTAGATACTCTGAAACTACCAACAATTATACTTTATCTGAGAGTCTTCCTTAGAACAAGATTAGAGACTGTGGTGAATTCTTCTTTTAGGTTTTTCAAGTCATAGCAATGATGACATTTTTCTTGATTTTTTTTTATTGTAGTAAAAATACATAAGACTAAAAATTACCATCTGAGCATTTTTCAGTGTGAAGTTCAGCCATATTCAGTATATTTACATCATTGTGCCACAGAGTCCTCAAATATTTTTATCTTGCCAAATGAAACTAGATCCATTTAACAAGACTTCCCCTAGGCTAGCTCCATCTTTGGAAATACCCTTCAGCTTTGTTTTTGCCTTTAACTACTTTAGATCATTCCTGAGTGGAATCATGCAACATTTGTGCTGTTGGACTGGTATGTGGTACATGACAAGGTTTGTACCTTTTAAATGTATTATATATGCATTATAGTAGGTATCAGAATCATATCTGACAGCTATTATATGTATTAAGGAAATGCTTAAATTTTCATTGCACATCTCATTGATGAATCCTTTTCAATTTTTTAAAAAGTTTTATTTTTTTAAGAACTTCCCATGAGCACTGTATTTACATCATTATGTCAGAGACTAAGCCACCAACCAAAGAGCACATGTGAGCTGGTCCATGCCCCCCCCCCAACACACATGTAGCAGAGAACTGGCCTCAGTGGGAAACAACATGCTTAATCCTGTAGAAACTTGATGCCCCAGGGAAGGGGAACTCTGGCAGGAATGAGGTGGGAGTGAGTGGGTCAGTAAGTAGCACCCTCTCAGAAGCACCCTCTCAGAGGGGGATAGGGAAGGGGGGAGGAACTTGGGGATGGGAGACCAGGGACAGGGCAACACTTGGAATGTAAATAAATAAAATAATTTAACTTCATTAAAAAAAGAATTTCACTGCAAATCAAAACAACCCTGAGATTTCACCTCACACCAGTCAGAATGGCTAAGGTTAAAAACTCAGGAGACAGCAGGTGTTGGTGAGGATGTGGAGAAAGAGGAACACTCCTCCACAGCTGGTGGGATTGCAAGATGGTACAACCACTATGGAAATCAGTCTGGCGTTTCCTCAGAAAACTGGGCATGACACTTCTGGAGGACCCTGTTATACCTCTCCTGGGCATATACCAGAGGATTCCCCAGCATGCAATAAGGACACATGCTCTACTATGTTCATAGCAGCCTTATTTATAATAGCCAGAAGCTGGAAAGAAACCAGATATTCCTCAATGGAGGAATGGATACAGAAAATGTATATTTACACAATGGAATACTATTCAGCAATTAAAAACAATGAATTCATGAAATTTTTAGGCAAATGGTTGGAACTGGAAAATATCATCCTAAGTGAGGTAACCCAATCACAAAAGAATACACAGAGAATGCAATCACTGATAAGTTGATATTAATTAGCACAGAAGCTCTGAATACCCAAAACACAATTAGCATATCAAATGACTCCCAGGAAGAAGTAAGGAGAGGGCCCTGATCCTGGAAAGGCTTGATCCAGCATTGTAAGGGAATACCAGGACAGAGAAAAAGGAGGGAGGTGATTGGTGAACGGGTGGAGAAAAGAGGGCTTATGGGACATATGGGGAGGGGAGAATTGGGAAAGGGGAAAGCATTTGGAATGTAAACAAAAAATTTAGAAAATAAAAAGAAAGAAAGAAAGAAAGAAAGAAAGAAAGAAAGAAAGAAAGAAAGAAAGAAAGAAAGAAAGGAAGGAAGGAAGGAAGGAAGGAAGGAAGGAAGGAAGGAAGGAAGGAAGGAAGGAAGGAAGGAAGGAAGAAAGGAAAGGAAAGGAAAGGAAAGGAAAGGAAAGGAAAGGAAAGGAAAGGAAAAGAAAAGAAAAGAAAAGAAAAGAAAAGAAAAGAAAAGAAAAGAAAAGAAAAGAAAAGAAAAAAGAATTTCACGTGTGTACTGAATGGTATTTATACCATTTCTTCCACTACCCCTCCAACTTCTTCTATGCCCCTCAACTCTTCCTCAAATTGATCTCTTCTTCTTTAATTATTATTAATGTTAGGTGCAGCCATTACCAAGTAGATCAACAGCAAACAAACTCAGGTTTCTGTTATGATTCTAGCTATGTGGGGAGATGCACTTGTGTTATAGGCTAGGTAGTGACTTAATGCCAGAATGATTACCAGGTCTTTGTGTGTTTTTTCTTCCTCTGAGGAATAGAGTAGGAAGACAGTGGATCATGGCCAAGTGATTATTGTATTGTTACACATTTGGTAAGGCAAAGAATGGACTCGTTGGCTGAAACAGAACCTGCTCCCGGACACTTCCTATCATGTTTCCTTCCACATTTACCAGCCAACTTCTGGCTGAGAAGATGGCAGAGATAAAAAGACAAGTTGACGGACAAACTGGGAACATCAGTGGTAGGAGATGAGCAGTTTTACTCTATCTTCAATTCCACCTAAGGCAGTCCTTCTATAGATGGAGACCAGCAAGGATACATTAAGCAATCTCTCATCAACATTAATTAGCCTTATCTGTACCAATAAGCTTATCTTGAGACCTGTCCTGGGATTTGTGCCTAATTAATTGTATTGAGCTGTAGTTTAAATTTGATCATTTAAAAATCTCTCTCTCTCTCTCTCTCTCTCTCTCTCTCTCTCTCTCTCTCTGTCTCTCTCTCCCCCTCTCTCTCTCTCATTAGATATCATTGTAAGAATAACAGCCTATAAGAAAATAATTTTTCTAAATCATGCAACCTAACAATAAACAATATAGTTGTATTAGAACCATTTCTATTCTTGACACCCAGGGTTCCTATAAGCACAGAATCAACTTAAAAATGGCCCAAATACATGGTTGGTTCTCTAATACATGGTTGGCTAAGCAACAGGACTTTTACATGCCTGGTGACTGTATGTGTGTGTGTGTGTGTGTGTCTGTGTATGTGTGTGTGTGTGTATGTGTGTGTGTCTATCTGTCTGTGTGCGTTTATGTGTGTGTGTGTATCTCTGTGTGTGTTTATGTGTGTGTGTGTTTATGAGTATGTGTGTGTATCTGTGTGTGTGCATGTGTGTGTCTGTGTGTATCTGTGTGTGTGCATGTGTGTGTCTGTGTGTATCTGTGTGTGTGCATGTGTGTGTCTGTGTGTATCTCTGTGTATCTGTGTGTGTGTGTGTCTGTGTGTGTACATACAGAAGAACAGAGGAGACAGACAGAACACATTTGTTTATAACTAGACTGTAAAACAGATCAGTAAAGAACTAAGAAATGGCTTCATAGTCACTTGCATTCAGATCATTTAAAGCAGTCTTCTTGATGGAAAGCCAAGAAGCCCAATCACAATATCCTTAGCACAACTTTATATGTATTGGGGTTATAGATTTTTTTTAAGTTATTCTTTTAAAAAAAAGAATAAAGCAAGAAGAGAAAGTTACTAGACTGAAAGATCAATGACTTAAATTTAGACAAATGGATTCACTATCTCAGATCATAAAGTGCAGAGTGTAACATCAGATTCCAGTTAGAATCGGGTTTTGCTCAGTATGCCTAGGTCGCACCCAGGCTCTGTTTAGAGCACTTGGAATTATACATATACCTATGGAACCCACATCTCAGGAGGTGTGGATGCTGCTGCTCTGGCCCACACTGTCAGCAGGAACACTTCAGTTCACACTGACTCCAAAGGACTCATTCTTCATGCTGAGAAAGAAGCCACCCCCACACGGTTTATGTAACAGTGGTTGTAGGATGCCCTTGAGTCCTCTTTAGTTCATGGTTAGTTTATTGATATGACCGTGATTCCATTATAGGACAGAATCACCATTTTATTAGTGTGCTATAATTCATCGTCTCTTCCTCTCAAAAGCCTGCACCACTGGTGTCCAGGCTTAGTGTAAGCTTCTAGCTGTGAGGCTTCACCATTTGAGTTCTAGGGTTGCAGGGTGATTGTCTCTTAAACCCTTTATATGTTTATAGAACAGAAAATAAAAAAAAAAGAAAGAAAGAAATATCAGAATATGCAGGAGTATCATGGCGTGTCAATGCCGAATTCCGGGCATAAGGATTGCCACTGAGACCCCCTCAGAAGAAGCAAAGCTCTTTTGGAAGTTTGTGAGTAGATTTGTCCACTCAGCCTTGAAGGGGGCTGGAATGTGATGAAGCCCCAGGAAGGCTGAGCAGAGCAGAGCTCTAGGAGTCCCACAGCTTGGTGCTGCCTTTCCCCACATGCCAAGAGCCAAGCTCCACGCTGGGCCACTGTAATCATTGCAGTCTCTCCCTGGGGCACATTCAACCTAGGAAACTGTGTGGCTAACAACAGGGAACCAAAGAAAGGAGCTGGCTATGTGGAAAAGCCTAGTCGGGTGGAGATATCAAATAAAAAGTTCTCTGGCTTGCTGAAAATTCAGAACTTGAGTAAAATATTATTTAATGTTGAAGCTTTTCCCACAGAGTCCTCCTGGAATGTCCTGTTACCAGTTGCATCCAAAAACCAAAAGCAAAACAAAAGTCTGGCATTCATTTCCCCTGTTGTATACACAGCAAATGAGCCCAAGTAAATGAGACACAATCCAGAAACAGTAGATTCACCCACCTACAAGAGAGAAAACTCTGAGGTCAGAGGTCTCTGCACTCCCAGGTCACATGCTTGTTTAAATAGAGAAGCATCACCTACAGGTCTTAGAGTATCATAGTTCCCCACGAAAGTATTTTGGTTGTGATGAGCCAAACTAAATATTTAGTAGAAAAGCAGACAAACAAACAAACGTATAAGAACAAAGGACTCTTTCTTTATTCAGTAATTGTCAAGTCACAATGACTTGCCTGAAATCTGAAGCAAATGCTTTGTGGATGCGTAGACTGCTTGTGGCAAGTTGAACTGTACATTCATTACTTTTCTCTGGCTCTGACAAAATGTCAAAAGGAAACAGCTTCAGGGGAACAATTATTTATCTTGGCCTATCCTTTCTGAGGGTTCAGTCCAAGGTTACCATGTTTTAGGTCATTTGTGAAGCAGGGCATCATGGCGGATGAACCTATGGTAGAGGGTACACAGGTACCAAGGTAAGAGGAAGTTGGGTGCTCTAGAGCTGCGATTCCAGGCATTTGTCAACTATCTGATATGGGTGCTAAGAACTGAACTCTGGTCCTCTCTCTGCAAGAGCAGCAAGCCCTCTTAACCACTGAGCCATCTCTCCAGACCTTGAAGGGGTTTTTTAATGGCAGAGACAAAAGGGCAATACGGGAAAGGGTCAGGACAGTATGTAAGCCCAAAAGCATGCTTCCTGCAGGACTAGAGCTAGGGTGGGGATCTGTGTTCACTGAGTAGTTCCTGGGAAACTAGAAGACAGAGAGCCCAATGAAAGTACAAGCAGATTCAGTAGAATGAGTATCAAAACCATCTGAACTCACTTGATAGAAACAGTTCTCACTGTTTCAAATCCTTCAGGGTGTTAGTTGCATCTATAGAGTATATCCATAGAAAATGTTATTATTTAAAAAAATTATTTCTAGTTTCAATGAGGTGACTCAGTAAGCAAAGGCACTTGTTGCCAAGCCTTGCAGGGCAGGTGGAATCATGTCACCAGACAAAACCTGGGAAGGTTGAGTGAACTGAGAAACCCCCATAAATTTCCATATCTGAGAACAGTAGTAGTCTACTCCTGAGCTGGTTCCTGTCCTGAAGCATGTAACCACGACTCTCCACATGAGAACAGTGACCACTAGTCATGTAGCACAGAGCACAGAGTTAGTTCTTCATGCTAATGAGATATCTAGATAGGCTGGCCCTGAGGGGTTTAACCAATAAGCTTCCATTCCTGGACATTACTTCCTACAAAAGGTATATAGTCTCTGGTCCACACTGAGAAAAATCATATCCATCCATTTTTCATTACCAATAAACAGTTTAGACAAGTAAGGATTGTCTCTCTCTCATCAAGAACCACTATGGGGGGAAGACTTGGTCATATAGAGTGACACAGCCTAAGTCTCCTGCAGAAGGACCCTCTGCACTCTGGACTCAGACACTCCTGAACTAAGCTGATTTCCCCTATCCCTGGCCCCAGGCTTGTCGGTGGCACCAGGCCCCCATTCTGTCTCCTCTCAGTTCCCAGCAGTGTGCCCAGCAATGTGCCCAGCCTCAGCTCCAGACTGTGTCATTGCTCACCCTAGCTGAGGTCCCCATCTTAGGCTCCCATTTTGTCTGCCAGAGCAGTATTCACACATCAAACAGGCTGAAAGCAGAGCCACGAAGTCTGATGAGTGTAGACAGATCTTTCTAGACTAAGTAAGCTGAGAGAACAAACTATTGAAATTTGTCCTCTGATCTACACACACACACACACACAATCATAGGTAACAAATGCTGAGTAGCACAAACATGTCTCCCTAAGGGGCTAGATTTGAAACGGAAACCAAGTGTTTTCATCATCGATCAGATTGGTGACGATCTATTGGAAGAGGATTTGCCCAGGGGATGTCTGACGTAGTTTTAAGCATTTATTCAACAATACTATCCAAAGTAACTCTCAGCGTTGATTCTGATGATTTTCTTGTGAGACCTTATTGTGGCAGATAGACTTTCTGGGGGCCCTTTCTATAATATAGTAAGTGCTTCAAAGCCACGGGGGGGGGGGGGGGGGGGGAATACTGCAAAGGAGGCAACTGAACGAACACCAGTCATTTTCATTTCTGGGTAGGAAAAGTCGAAAATCAAAGCAACACGGGTGTCTGAGGAGGATCTGTTTGTGGCTGGTAAGTGGGCCCAACTGCTGTGCTCTTACACAGTGGGTGGAACAACTGCTATCTCTATAGGCACTAACACTGCTTGTCAGGGCCCAACCCTCACAACCTAATACCATCACCTTAAGTGTGATGATTTCATTACATACATTTTGAAGCAGAGAAGAACACGGGCATTGAATTACAGGGTACATAGGTCAATTCTTAAAATGCTTTTATGTAACTGCAAGTACCTTATGTGCACTATATTATGTGCACATAAGAATTAGTTTCTGCATTTAAGGCACCAAGACATGTGTGTTTGTATTATTGTGTCCCAATCCTATCTATTTTCAGCACTGAGAACCCCAGATTATCTTAATACCCTTTGTGATGGGAATTACAGACATCTCCATGATCCTCATCAAAATACCATGATTAGATCTGTCACAGCAATATCCCAGTCTCTGTGCTATGTGGGTTTCTATCGCATTGATAAACACAATGGCCAAGAGCAACTTGGGGACAAAGGGATCATTTCATCTTATAGTTTAATCAATCATGAAGAGAAACCAAGGCAGGAACTCCAACAGGGTAAGAAACTGGAGGCAGGAACTAAAGTGGAGACCTTGAAGAGACCGTGTCTTGCTCCGGATGCCTTCCATTAAGCCACCTTTGTTATACTTCCCAGGACCACCTACCCAGTAGTGGCACTACCCATGGGTGACTGGGTCCCCACACATCAATCATAAGCCGAGAAAGTACTCTCATAGGTTTGTCAATCTGACAGCATTTTCTCAGTTGAGGTTGCTTCTTCTCAAACAACCTTTGTTCATAGGAAATTCTATGCAATTTTCACATGGTTAAGAGTACAGTTGAAATAAAACAGTGGTGTGTGTGTGTGTGTGTATGTGTGTGTGTGAGTGTGTGTGTGTGTGTGTTAAGCTAGTCACCAATATGGATATTAAGCCTACAAATTTAGAGTCATCAATATGATGTTCAGCCTGTCTTAGTTAACTCCCAAGGGAGCATAATTAGCCTGAGTTATCTAATTCATAGTTATAAATCAGAACACAATCTCATAACAAGTCGATATTGTTGGAATGGGCAACTTTCTAACAATACTTCAACAGCAACTTAAGAAGACAAGATCAAACTTAAAAAATACTGAAAGACACTGGAAAACCCAAAACACGTGCAGAAATAATCAGAATTCGGGTCAAGAGAGGGCCTAGCTGCCAGAGAAGTAGTCACAGCAACGGCCACTGATCAACTCACAACAAAACAGCAAAGAAAATGAGTGTTGGAACGGATACTGGAGACACATCTGTGGTTCTGTTCCAAGACAAACCTGTTGTGGAGGTCATGCTCCACAAGGCCAGGGGCTCCTCTTAGAGGGGGGTATCTATTTTTATTAAAAATAAATCATACTAAAACTTAACATTTTAAAACCAATATCTATTTATTACTTATCAACAGTTTATGAATCTTTTGCAATTACTTCTGCCAATCTCAGTCAGACTCAGGTAGTGTTACCTAAGCTTCCTTGCCTGACTCTAGTCAACTGGAGTATTGCCGGACTCAAACAAGTGGCCTTGCCTTGTAAGATTCAATCCTTTTCGGGTAGCTCTCCTATCCCAACAGCAGGTGATTCTGGGGGCATTACCATAGTGCTATACATGGAAAGAGGCAAGAACAGTACAGAGCTTTTGAGGTATGATAACATAGTAGTGTATATTAAAAAAGGAAAGGATAGTCAAGAGCTTCCTCAAGTCTTTGACAATATCTAACCTGCAGCTGTCCCATTAACCAAAGCATGGGATGCTAATACCAAGAGTCTCTGTGCAATTATGGTACCAAAGAATCCTGGTGCCAAGTGACACCAATAATGCAGCCAGCATTCCACAGCAGGCTCTAACACTAAGGGAACACTGGTCATTCAGTGCCAAGTGATAGACGCAGGTGAGTGAAGACATTTTCTGATAAAAAGTAGACTGACAATCAATGCACAGGAAGAAAGTACCTAGCATGTCCATATTTGCTCATTTGTTCAAAAGTAATTAAAGAAATAAAGACCATTCAAATTCTGGCTGTGTATTTCTCCCTATTACAATGTAAGAATGCAATCGGGGACATTTAGGCTAGATCTAAAGAAAAGCTTTCTGACAATGAGAGTCGTTAAACATGGGAATGGATTACTAGAGGAAACTGTAATTTTCTTTTCTTTCGCAGCACTTAAAATCAGACTAGCTACCTAGTTATCTGGTATGTGTTCTTGGGCAGAAGCAAAAGATGAACTAATTGACCTTTCAGAGTTCCTCCAGACCTATTATTGTCATGCTGAACCTATTCACAAGGTACAGAAAAGAGTCTAACAGCTCGCTCTTTATTCCTACCACTTAACACACATTTATTACAGACCCTCTCTGTGCTTGGCACTCTGCTTGGTACTAGAGACACAATCCCAACCTTTAAGGAGATCATAGGCTTTGGTCAAAAGGTGGAGCACAAATGATCCTGTCACCATTAGTAATGCGCACTAGTGATAGAAGATGCTATTTAAAACATGGAATGTCTTCAAAGGAACAAAAAAAAAAAATACTATGAAAGGAAAGATCCTTACCCTAGGACTCTGACTAGCTTTTATTCTGGCCAAAAGAGCAGAAGGCTGTATTGTTCAACTTACCCCATGGATGGCTTTGAGACAGACAAAGAGGCTGAGAGGAGGTCTATAGGGTGAGGGCCGGAGAGAACAGATTTCTATATAATAGAGAATTTGTGAATCTCTAGAAGCCAAGAGAGTAGTGTAGTTTAGATGTGGAAAGACAAGAGAACAGTATTGTAAAGGGGTATTTGGGCAGTGAGAAATCTCTGGTTTTATAGTGGCTGAGGGATAATCAAGTTTCTGGATTAACTTTTTTAAAACTTGAAACAAGAGAGGAGGCTGGCATAGATGCCCGCACCTCTCCTAGCTTCTCCATTTTATGGTGATAATGAAGCTTGAAAATTACTGCATAGGTAAACCAAGGAAGAAATTGGGAGATGGTAGGGCGAAGACAAATTGATCTGGGTCCCCATGACTGAAGGGTTAGTAACAGCAGGCTAGCAGGGTCTCTCTCTCACAGTCCCTGTGAAACGAATGGAAGTATCCTAGGAACTTCCCATCAAAATATAGCAGAATGGAGTTTCTGTGACAATAAGGACCAATGGAAGACCTGAGTACGATATCAAAGGTCCCAAGCAGTGGGATGAGTGGCGAACAGCACAGGCATCTCCCTCCATCCAGCGGGGCACCACCTTGTGGAGGTGTTAGCCAGCAAGTTAGGATGACCTCCCCAAACCAGAACTGAGCCCAGGAAGCTGCTTTGGGCCCACAGGGCCTAAGACTCCGTTCCCTCATCTAGAGGCTCATTTAAGATGGCAGAACACCGGCCTCTTACATCCCGCCAAGCATCCCAAAATAACACAGCTTTAATTTATAGTTCAGCTAACCCAAAGTTGAAAGATGAGATAGGAGAGACAGTACCAGATCCCGCCCCAGGGCCTGATTGACGTAACGTGTGATTGATGCAATGTGTGGTGAGGTGATGAAGAAAGGATGAACACTGGACACACAGAAAAGCTGGGGTCAGGTGGACTGGGCTGTCTGATGGAGGTGGATGGAGGTGCTGCCATCCTAGAAGCTCAGTGTGTTTGCTATATACGATTGCAAAGGGAGATGGGTTATTGTATACGGCAAAACATGGAGTTAGAGTTACTGCAGAAAAACAAGGAGGCAGAGTTATATATACGATCGATCAAAGAAGCAGGTTTAGTTAGTATCAGTAGGAGCCCTCTCTGAAGGAGAGCAGTCTTCAGGCCATAAACACCCAGGGGGAGAAAGCTATGGTAGACATTTTAGGTGCACACTATCAATATACATTCTCAGACCCAAAGAAGGTTTTGCCATCCTCGTGAGCCTCACCTGGGGAAGTCTTTTCTAATCCCATGGGCTGTGGCATTTAGTTCCTTGATACAGCCACATCATGTCAACAGTACATGTTCTCTCAGGAGTTCTCTCACTCCCTACACCATGGTTTAGCTGTCAGGAACATTTGTAACTCTTCTAGAGAAGAGCTGGGTTCATAGTACCCACAATGGATGGCTCACAACTGCCTACAGCACAAGCTCCAGGGGAATTCAATATCCTTTTCTGGATCTCATGGGTACCTACATACATAGAACACACACACACACACACACACACATACACACACACAAATGAATAAATAAATGTTTTTAAGTGGAGAAGAGAAACACTGATACTACTAATCTTTGATAAACCATACTTTATATACTGTCATACTCAAAGTAACTACCAAGACAGTAGAATTGCACTCAAAAGTACAAGAAATAAGGGACTGGAGACATGGGTCCATGGATAAGAGCTCTTGCTATGCAAACATGAGAGAGTAAGATCTAGTTCTTAGTAACCCAGTTCAAAAAAGAGAGGGGAGGCAAAGTCTCATACTCAGTTACCTGTAACCTTTCCACAGTCAAGAGAGAAAATAGAAATATTGCTTGAGCATCCTGAGTGAGAGCCTAGCTTAGGTTTAATGAGATATTGTCTCAGAGGAATAAGACAAATTGAACGATAAATGTTAAAGCTGTTGGGTCTGGTTTAGTGGCACAGTTTAATCCCAGCACTGTCAAAATATAGAGGTAGGTGGATCTCTGTGTGTTCAAGGCCAGCCTGGTCTGCAAAGTGAGTCGCAGGATGGCCAGGGCTACACAGAAAACCCTGTCTCAAAAACAAATACAAATACAAACAAACAAACAATGATAAAGCTGTGTCTTCTTCTAGTTTCTGTGCACACACAGGCTTCTCAGCTCACAAGTGCATGTGTGCATATATACCACATACACATATACCACATCCATGTGTCCATGCAGATACACACATACACAGACACACAATACATACACATATACTGTTTAAGCAAGAAAAGAGAAATGTGAGAACAGAAGCAGTCAGAAACTAAAGAATAAAAATGTCAAAAATTAGTTTAAGGGTAAACGGCTTACTAAATACAACAATTAGAAGGAATAAAATTGGCAGAGTGATTAAAATAAAAATTTGACTGAACTACATTGTTTTTACAAGAAAGTAGCTTCAAAAGATAAGCCATTGAAGCATTTATTTTTTTTTAAAAAGCAGTGGTAGATAAAAGTCATCTGCAGTAGACTTAATAGCAAACAAAAGTGCAGAGACAGAGAAAGACAGACATTGTAAGGTCATCAAAGTACAAACACACACCAGTCCCAAATAGATACCCACTGAATGGTGACACACTTAAATCCTTGATGGAAATGAAAGAACTTTTTCTAAAAAGATTTATTTATTTATTTTATGTATATGAACACAGTGTAGCTGTACTGATGGTTTTGAGCCATCATGTGGTTGCTGGGAATTGAACTCAGGACTTCTGTTCTCTCCAGCCCAAAGATGTATTAATTATATCTAAGTACACTGTAGCAGTGTAGACACACTGCAGAATAGGGCGTCATATATCATTATGGATGCTTGTGAACCACCATGTGGTTGCTGGAATTTGAACTCCAGACCTTCAGAAGAGCAGCCAGTGCACTTAATCGCTGAGCCATCTCTCCAGCCCTGGAAGAACTTAAAAACCCACTGTTATGGTGGACCCAATAACATCCCCACTCTCAATGACCGACAGAGGTTCTACACAGCAAAGGCGGCATTCTTATCCAGCTGTAGAATACTCAGATAGCCAGATTGGTTCACTAGAGAATCCTTTCACACACTAATTTTATATTATATTTTCTGGAAAATATTAGAGGAAAACCATTTCCCAAATAAGAATGTTATCTTGCTAACAGAAAACAAAAGGAGTCTAAACATAAAAATTTAGAAACCAATAACTTTCAAAGTCCAGATTCAATATTTCTCAAAAAATTCCAACAACTGTTACACAACTGAATCAACCTAGGTAGAACACCTAGTGAGGAAAACACATTGCTTTTCATATGCCAATGGAGCATTTACTAGCTGGGCCACACCCTGAACTAGAGAACAAAACTTTTAAAAGCTGAAGCTATACGAAGACCATTCTCCAACCATAATGGCATCAAAATATATGTAAATAAAAAGAGGGTGACAGAAATATAACCAAACTAGTGGAAATTAAATACCACATCATAAAATAAATTATGGATCAAAGAGGAGCTCTCAGGATGAAATATGTAAATACACAGAGAACTAAATAAAAATGAAAATATAGCTTATCAAAATACATGGGCTGCAGCTAGCCCAGTGCTGTCAGGAGCTTTATGGCACTAAATCCTCCCGTTAGAAAAGAGGAAAGGGTTCGAGTCAATATGGATTTTTTGTTTTTACTTCTAGAAAGAAAAGCAAGCAAGCAAGCAAGCACATTCAAATACTGCCAAAGCAGTTAAGCTGTAAAGATAGGAAAACAGCCCATACACATGGAACAAAGGAAAATATAAAAATAACCAATAAAATCGAAAATGTTGTCTTCAAATTAGTTGATGAAATACAATCAAGGGGAAGGTTGGGGGGGGGGAGTGCAAATCGCTCCTGAGGAAGGAGAAGACAGGGCAGAACCCATAGTTACTAACAGAGCAGTTGGGAAACACATCAAAAACTGTCCTACCCAGAACTCAAGAACTTCAAAGAAATGGAGCCATTTCTCAAGACCCTAAAGGAGTAGCCAATCAAATGAAGTAGATAACAGAGCCATGTGATCACTGGAGAGATGGGGCTTTCAACTAGAAAGGAACGATTCAGCACCAGATTGGTTCCCTAGAGAATTCTTCCAAACAATAATTTATATTATCTTTTCGAGAAAATATTAGATAAAAACCATTTCCCAAACAAGATTGTTATCTTGCTAACCCAAGACAAAAGGAGTCTAAAAATAAAAATTTATAAACCAGAAACTTTCAAAAGTCCAGATTCAAAATTTCTCAAAAAATTCTAACAAAACTAATATTAAAAATGTATGCTAAAAATTTTGTGCTACATCCATTCAGAATTTACTTCAAATATGTAAAAGAGTTCAGTATTTAAAAAAATCTGTAGATATAACAACGTGCATAGTAGCAAACTAAAGTAGGATATTAATTATACAGAAAGAGCATTTCACAAAACCCAGAATTCATTCATGAGTTCTAAAAATTTCACAGTAGTTTAGAAATAGTGGATGACTCAGAAATAGCAAATAGGTTTCACTGCAGAATAAACTGAATAGAGAAAAGCTAACCTTTTCAACCAATGGCTTTAGGGCAACTGGCTATCTATAGAAAAGCTAAAACATACACTTTATATAATGGTCACTTCAGAATTAACCACAGGCTTCAATGTGAAACATAACTATATAAGCTTTAGAAAAATACACAGGAGAAGATTGTCAGGATAGCAAGCTAGGCATAGTTTTAACATTCCATTGTGTAATGCCATACAGTAATATTGTTCCAAAGCATTTGTCTCAGAGAATGGTGCAGTTTCTCACATGAAACTTTGTACAAAGTTTTAAAGTTTTTGAGTGTTTGTATTTATATATTGCCAGGTGAGGGTCAAAGGACAACTTGCAGCAGACAGCTCTCCCCTTTTAACACGTGGGTTCCTGGGATTGAACTCAAGTTGTCAGGCTTGGCAGCGAGAGCTTTTGCTGTGTGAGTCATCTCAGTGGCCACTGCTCATGAATTTTTATAACAGCTAACCAACCCATGTATTCTTCAGTGAGTGAAGAGTTCAGCATCTCATGGTATGCCCAAATCACTCAACGCTGTCCAGTAACGCAGAGAAACGAGCTATTGATGCACAAAGCAAATGGAGTGAATCTCTAGGAAGTTATGCTGATTGAAGTAAATAGATCTGTGATGCTCATATACTATCTGGTTATCCTCCCATATCAAGCATGGAAAACAGCACCACAGAAATGAGAAACATATCAGTGTCCTTCCACAATTAGGAACAAGAAAAGGGGTGGAGGACGGGTGCTGTGAGCTTGAGAGGCCTTTAGGTGGGGCATTGTGCCAATAGAACAACGTCATGGAACTTGTATATTTCATTATCCTGGTGGGAGTACTGTGTTCACCATTTGCAAGAAGCCGACTAATAATATTATTTCTGACAATCAAATGTGTAAATGTAGAATTATATTGAAATAAAACATAAGTTTTAAAGTCTAGCAAGAAATGGGCATATTTATAATGCAGAAAACTTGAATAGTAGGATATAAAACCTGAGCAAATACATCGTGGAATATTCTGATAGTGTGATAGTTAAACATGGTTGCTCACTTGACTACACCCAGAACGAACAAACCCCCAAGCTGCTAAGTTACTCCTGTGATATATTTTTTAAATAGTATTATCTAAAGCAGAGAAACCTACCCTAAGTGGGCATGAGACTTTCTGGTTGTAGTGAAATAAAAAGACATGACTGAAGGATGCTTTGTTTTCTGCCTGCTTGCCTTCCGTCTCCGTGGCAAGCTCAGCTATCCAGGCGCTGCTGTATTCCTTCACCAATAGTAAAACCGAATTCTTCAGGGTCCAAACATAGGCTGAAGAGCAGCATCTCTCCAGGAATCCCTCCAGATTTGCAAATTCAGAATTGAACAACTGAGACATCCAGTTTCATAGTCTAGACTCCTGTCCTCTCCAGTGTGAGAAAGTCTTTGTCAGATAACCTGGACCACATCCCGTAAGCCAATCTAAAACAAATCCCCCTTTAACATATGTGCATGTGGGGTGTGTGTGTGTGTGTGTGTGATATACTATTATATATATATATATATATATATATATATATATGTGCCTTTTATACATATCACATATGTATAAAATCATATCATACACATAGAGAACACACATGCATACATATATTCATATATGAATATATATACATTCACTCTATCGGTTCTGTTCCTTTGGAGAATTCTGATTAGTACAAATAATAAAGTATGAGTTTTTCTTTCCTAAGTTAAAACTCCCTAGAAATGCCCTCAGTGATAACCCCACAGCCTGCTTCATTAATAGCCTAGGTATTTCTTAAACCAATCAAATTAATACAATTAATCACCATACTTATAAAGTCCAAAATAAGCCTCCCGCTGTGTTCACATGGAGGCACACTGACGTAGCACCTTACTAGAAACATTGAGTATCTTCTCTAAGCTGATGGCTCAATGAATAATGGACATCTAGGATGTTAGAACAGTATATGACTCTTCAAAAAAATAAATCAGCTCTATACTGCCAACATAAGCTTACCTTAAAATATTTGTCACATTAAGTGTGAAGTAGAGCCAGGCATGGGAGCACACACCTTTAGTCTCTGCTTCTGGGAAGCAGAGATGGGACAATCTAGCTCAGTGAGTTGCAGGCCAGCCTGATCTACATAATGAGTTTCAGGCTAGCCTGATCTACATAATGAGTTTCTGGCTAGCCTGATCTACATAATGAGTTTCAGGCTAGCCTGATCTACATAATGAGTTTCAGGCTAGCCTGAGCTACATAATGAGTTTCAGGCTAGCCTGATCTACATAATGAGTTTCTGGCTAGCCTGATCTACATAATGAGTTTCAGGCTAGCCTGAGCTACATAATGAGTTGCAGGTCAGTAAGAGCTGAATAGGATAATAGTGTCTAAAGAATAAATTTTAAAAGTGAGTATTATGCGATACCATTTATTTCAGAATAAAAAGGACTGTGATATACAGAAACTTATTTCTAAATATATTTTAGAGGGTTGTGGAGAAATAGTTTCTTTACACATGCTAAGAATATTTAATTATTAATTATAATCACTAATATTTCCATGCTATTTAAAATATTTAACACATTTACTAATTGAAGTGTATATAAAAGACAAGCCTGAAGGAAAAGGTTGATTGGTAAAAGGTTAAGATTGGCTGCTATGCATCTTACACTGTATTGTTAGTATTCTGCCAGGCTCTCTCAATAATGAAAATCACACTCTGCTCGAGCACCGTAATGGTCAGTAGTGTGGAAAGAGAATCAGGCAACGGACCTGTGTTCCTCCTGCGTGCCTAGGGAGAGCTGAGATGCAAAGGAGATTCAAGCTGAAGAAAGAACAGCAGCTCATGAGGTCCACGAAGAGACTAATGGCACCCCGAAAAACGTGAGCCCGCGTCTCCCCATCCGGGAGAGTCAGGGAGGTGGAGGACAGCACTGAACATTGACAAGACCATGCAATCGCCCACGGCTCATGAATCTCAAAGAGTGGCATTGTTTAGTCAACCACTAGGACTACGTCAGAATCCACCGTGTCCATCTGTACGGATGCGAGATGGAAGGTTGTGACCCAAAATTATACATCCTCAGGTCTCAAAACTGAAATTATACATCCTCAGGTCTCAAAACGTGCTGAAGTGCATGAAATTAACTGGCATGGTTAATTGTCCTCGTCGGTCTTTATTTCTGCTACAATCAAAGAATCGTGTCTCACAAACACGAGAGTCGCCGGCACTGTGTTGGCACGGGCAGAGAGCTATAGCCGGCTGCAGTTTGAAAGAAGTCCCACGAGCTGAACCGCTGATGACAAATTCTGTTCCGAAGCTCGTGACAGTCGCCGTGAGTGAGACAGATGACTCGCGGCCCTCATACATTAGGATTGTCCCCCATTAGCTATTTATAGGGAGATCTTTTAAAAATGTATATGCTTAAAAGTTTAAAGTGTGCTACTCAGGCCCGTACGTTGATAAATGGATATGCTATAGGTTTCTCTGTTCCTTCACTTCAAGCTTAATTTTATTGCCAGAGGTAACAGAAAATACAAAAAGTTCCTCATCCAAACTATTAAATAAAAGGACTTCTTTTTCTTAAGTTAATATATGTGTGTGTGTGTGTATAGTACATATATATATACATACACACACATACATACATATATACATACATACATACATACATACATACATACATATATTGCAAATGTTTAAACGAAAGTGCAATTTTACCAAGGGAAAGATATCATAGTGAAAGAAAAGAAAGTAGCAAAAAAAATTGTATGTGGATATACAGGAAATATATTTAAGTTAAATGGGATGACTAGAAAAAGTCCTAAGGAGGAGTCAGTGTGCACTGGGTACCTTTGCGACCCTATAGAACAGCCTTGAAAGTAATGCTTTGACAGAAAAGGCACAATAGTAACCACACCATTGGAACTCTGTCTAATTAGTAAATTAACTTACTTTCCACAGATATCTAGAGTGCTTATGTGCAGGTACGGAGCTGGATGGAGAGGCAATTGCTAGGCAGTCAAATGACACGCTTACCTGTTAAAACCTAGCTTTATGCTAGGCAATGGAACTTACAGCCTATGTGTATCTAACTACAGGGAGAAAGACAGTAGATAGATCATGCAGGATCACAGGCCAGAAGTCTCAAGCTCCCGAGAAGCCATGAGTACGATCGTCCACTCGACCCTCACCACAGGGCCTGAACCTTCCAGTCTGAGACAGCAGCATATTGTGATGCAGGCTGATAACTTATTTCCCTGTACCGAAACAGATGCAGGCAGATCTGGGGATATTCGGATCACGGAGATCATATTGTTTGAATCAGAGGAACAAAGTATCCTATACTAGAATATGCTAAACATATAGACGTCTTCAATTTTTAAATCTCTTTTTAAAAGTTAATATTTTATCTACCCCTTTTTTGTATTCTCTGTAATAATGGGTGGCGTATATGAAGGACACGGGCAAAGTAGGAAGCCAACTCTGAATAATGTCTGTCAGAGAAACAGCACATAATGAGAATTAATACAACAGCATTGGTACTCTAAAGTTCATACCATTGTGTGTGTGTGTGTGTGTGTGTGTGTGTGTGTGTGTGTGTGTGTAAACTCTAATGAGTCTGAGTGAATAGCTTCCCCATCTTCAAAGAATGTACTGTGGAATGCTATATCCAGAAGAACAAATTGTTCACCGATCGAAAGTGCCGTGAGTGTGTGTGGAGGCAGGGATGCAGAAAAAGATAGAAAGAAATAAAAATCACACTTTGATATGAAGATGATAGAGGACCTTAATGAGGAAATTAATAAAGCCCTTTTTAAAAACACAAACAATTGGAGGAAATGAATAAAATTTCTCAAAACCTGAAGGAGAAAATAGAAGCAACAAAGAAAACACAAACAGAGGGAATTCTGGAGATGAAAATATTTAAAAATTCAAACAGGAACCACAGAGGCAAACTCTTCCAACAAAATGGACTCTCAGGCATTAAATATACCATAAAAGAAATGTTAAATCTAAAAATGTCAAAGAAAATGTTAAAATTATTCCTGACATAAAATACCCATGAAATCTGGAGCACTATTTTTGGGGACTAGGTGAAATATCAAGGTAAAATGTTAACGGCTAGGTATCTGTTACCTGGCTAGCCTGCCATTATAAGGAAACTTTCTCATATGTTTCCGCTGTTACTAGGGCACTTTCTAATGCCAAGGTTGATTATATATTCTGGTTTGTTCTGTGCCCTTGGAAACCAACCATGATAGAAGTCAGTAGAACTATTTTGTACAGTTACCCACAATAAGCTTGGACACGAACCAATCACCCAGCAGCACTTCTGCATGTATATATAAGCTTTTATGTCATAAGCTACACCTTGGATGAACCCCAACATAAGAGATATAAGAAACTCTTTAAAATAAGACTTCCATTTTGAATAATGGTTAAATAAAGTTTAAGTTTCCAAGACCTCCCTGGGAACTGGCATCCTACTTGGACAAAAGGGACTTATATGTAGGTAACTGATACCTACTAGACAAGCTAAGCATGAATATTAGACAAGGTAAGTCCCCTGCCACAGATGAATACCCCAAGCCATGGAAACAGGATAAATATATAACAAGCACATGTTATTCCTATGGAAATCCCCTATCCCTAAATCCTGATTAGTGAAATAGCTTGGTACAGATGTTTACGGATTTGGGGCTTAAAACCCTGTAGGATCTTGACTCCATGTCCATGGTTCAGTTCCTGAATCTGAACCATGAACCTGGTCAATCAGTCCTGGGTCATATGTTCAATAAACTATCCCTGTTTGACTGAGGTAGGTAATTTTTGTGGTTTATGAAGTGATTCCTGAACCCCAACAACTAAGAAAAGAATCAAATCTAACAATAGCAAAACTAGAAGAAGGAAATTATTTTTAACAGAATTATAGAAGAAATCTATAAAGGAACAAAAGCTTACAGAACACCAAATAGATTGGACCAGAAAAGAAAGTCCCCTCAGAATAATAATCAAAACATTAAACATAGGGAACAAAGAAAAAATATTAAAAGTTTCAATGGAAAAAACACAAGTAACATATAAAGGTAGACCTATTAGAACTCCTCCTACTTCACAATGAAGACTGTAAAAGCCAGAAGGGCCTGAGCAGATGTGCTGCAGGCTCAAAGAGATGCCAGCTTAGACGACTATACAAACTACAAAATCCAACACCTCCTTATTATAAATGTCCCAGAGATATTAGTGATACAAGGAACATAACTCAACATAATAAAAGCAATTTACAGCAAGCCTATAGCCAACATCAAATTAAATGGAGAGAAACTCCAAGCAATTCCACTAAACTCAGAAACAAGACAAGGCTGTCCACTCTCTACATATCTATTTAATATTGTTCTTGAAGTTTTAGATAGAGCAATAAGATAACTGAGGGAGATCAAGGAGATATAAATTGGGAAGGAAAAGACAAAGTATCATTGCTTGCAGATGATATGCTAATATACATAAGTAAACCTAAAAATTCCACCAGGGAACTCCTACAGCTGATAAGCACTTCAGCAAAGTGGCTGGATACAACTCTAAGAAAAATCTCAGTAGCCCTCCTACATACAAACAGCAAATGGGCTGAAAAAGAAATAAGGGAAACAACACCCTTCATAATAGCTTCAAATAACATAAAGCATCTTGAGATAACTCTAATGAAGCAAGCGAAAGACTTGTGTGATAAAAACTTCAAGTCTTTGGAGATAGAAATTGAAGAAGATATCAGAATATCATAAGATCCCTCATGCTCATAGATCAGTGGAATTAACATAGTAAAAAATGAACATCCTACCAAAACTAATCTACAGACTCAATGCAATACCCATCAAAATTCCAACACAATTCTTTGCAGACATTAAAAGGACAACTCTCGACTGCATATGGAAAAACAAGCAAACAAAAAATCCAAGACAGTTAAAAAAAACTTAAACAATAAAGGAACTGCCAGAGCTATCACCACCCTTGATTTCAAGCTGTACTACAGAATTACAGTAATAAAAACTACATGGTATTGGCATAAAAACAGACACATTAATCCATGGAACCAAACTTAAGTCCCAGACATAAATTCACATACCTATGTACATGTGACAGAGCCAAAAATATACATTGGAAAAAAGAAAACAACTTCAACAAATGGTGCTAGTATAACTATATGTCTCCATGTGGAAGGAAACAAGTAGATTCATTTCAATCACCTTGAACAAAACTCAAGTCCAAGTGGATCAATGACCTCAAAATAAAACCAAATTCACTGAACATGGTAGAAGAGCAAGATGGGGAAAAACCTTGAATGCATTGTCACAGAAGATGACTTTCTGAACAGAACACCAATAACGAGACACTAAGATCAACAATTAATAAATGGGACATCACAAAACCGAAAAGCTTCTGTAAGGCAAATGACACCATTGATAAGACAAAGTGTCAGCCTACAGAATTGTAAAGGGTTTTCATTAACTCCATATCCAATAGAGGACCAATATCCAAAATATATAAAGAACCCAAGAAACTGGATATCAAGAAACAAATAATGCAATTAATAATGGGTTACATACCTAAACAGAGAATTCTCAACAAAGGAACCTCAAATGGCTGATAAACACTTAAAGAAATATTCAACATCCTTAGCCATCATGGAAACGCAAACCAAAACTACTTTGAGATTCCATCTTATACCTGTCAGAACAGCTAAGATCAATAACACAAGTGACAGCTCCTGATGGGGAGGATGTGGAGCAAGGGGAGCACTTCTTCAATGCTGGTGGGAGTGCAAACTTATAAAGCTACTATGGAAATCAATATGGATGTTCCTCACAAACCTGGTAATCAATCTATCCAAGACTGATTATACATATATTACCCCTTGGCACATACCTAAAGGACACTCTGTTCTACCACACTGAAACTTGCTCAACTATGTTCATTGTATCTTTGTTCATAATAGCCAGAAAGAGTCTAGACGTTCCTCAACTAAAGAGCAGATAAACAAAATGTGTGGTTCATCTACACAAAGTTGGTCTTTAAAATGACATCATGGAATTTGCAGACAAATGATCTAAAGTAGAAAAAAATAATCCTGAGTGAGGTAACCCAGACCCAGAAAGACAAATTTTATGAATTCAAGTATAAGTAGATATGAGGATATTAGTGGATTGGGTAAATGAAAATCAAACTACAATCTGTAAATTCAGTGTGGTTAGGTAAAGAAGAGGAGCTGGAGAGGTGCCCAGGTCACCCTTGGAAGAAGAAACAGATTCTGAAGGTAGACAGGAGGCAGGTGGGGATAGGAGTGGGAGGGATCAGGTGGAGAGGGAGATGGGATGGAGGGATAGAGTACAGGAAGAGAGAGGGGGCTAGAATCAGGGGTGAATTTGGTGGTGGTGTGGAAACCTAGAGCAGCAAAAATTCTTTGGAATCTGAGTGTGACCCTAGGAGGTCTTCTAGTGATGGAGGATAACAGGGTCTCAACTTCCTGTAGCCAGGCAAGGCTTCTGATGGTGGGTCTGAGTTCCATTTGGTTGAGTTATTGGAGATGAGGCTGAGCCTAAGACAGGAAGTTGCTATCGAAAATCTGATAGTGGGGCCCTGTTGTCAAGGGCAACAGTCACACAACACACCGAACACAGGAAAGTCAAGCTGGTGCCTGCATGGGGTTTTTCATGCCCCACACTGTAGGCTCTAGATGTTGGAAGGTAGTCTGCGGGCCGCTGAAAGAGAATCATGGACACCAACCCAGCCACTAAACCGTTGACCAATAATCTCTTCTGACTGTTAGATGCCCTGAGGCAATAGGGGCTCGGAACTTGTAGGATGTACCAATCAATGTCTGATTCAACTTGAGGCTTACTACACAAGAAGAAGCCCATGCCAGGCACTGCTTGGATGGCCAGGAAGTGGAGACTGGGTAGCCCAGAGACCTAGGGTAGAACCCAACACACCTGGTCTAATAAAAAAGAAAGAATCAATAAAATGATTTTTAGTAATATTCTTCCATACTCACAGATCAGTGCCTTGTCTAGTCAATATCAGAAAGGCTTCTTCCAGCGGCAGGTGGGAGCAGATGCAGAGACCCACAGATACTATGCAGGAAGAGTCTAAATTGGATATCTCCATTGAGTTCCTCCCCTCAGAGCTTGGGCAATGCCTTGGAAGAGGAGGTGGAACAATTATATGAGTCAGAAGGGATGTAGGACACCAGAACAGGACCCACCGAGTCAACTCACAGGCTCACATGGGCTCACAGAGACAAGCAAGCAGCAAGCACAAGACCTGTGGAGGTCCGTACCAGGTCGACTGTATATGTTGCAGCTGTTAAGTTGGTGTTTTCATGGGGCTGCCAACCGTAGAAGCAGATGTCTCTCTGACTCCTTTCCCTGCTCTTGGGACTTTTCTCTTCCTGTTGGGTTGCCTTACCTAGCTTCGCTGTAAGGGCTTTTTTGCCTTGTCTTACTGTATTTCTTTTGACATATTTGGTTGCTGTCTCTTGGAGTCCTGCTCTTTTCTGATGGGAGATGGAGAGGGAGTGGATCCAGGGGAGAGAGAAGTAGGGAAAAGGAGGGGAAAATGGAGGGAGGAAGGGAAATTGTGGTCAGGATGTATTCCATAAGAGAAAAATCTATTTTCAATTAAGAAGAAATCACACTTTGAGAGTAGAGGTAGTGATTTGTGTGGAATGTCCAACTTGGAAACTGGATCCACATGAAGGCAATTTAGTGAAGGACCTTGGGAAAGTCATTAGGCTTTGTATGTCTTAATTTCCCCATTCATACAAGGGATGTCTCAATCTATTTAAGCTCTGTATAAAAGAATATGCTTTTTTAAGTACTGAAAATAAAATACATAACACAATACACACACACACACACACACACATTAGAAATAGCAACACATAGAATAAATTCCACTTTTTGAAATTATTCTTTTATATTTGGTAATTTACAAAAATGTTTTTTGTAAGAGCAAGAAGGCATCTTGTTTTTTACCCTCTGAGGAATTTTGCACTATTAAAGGTACAGAAGGCAGATAAGGATTCAGTCTATCTCTAAGAATTTTTTAAATTGTTCACTCTTCAGACAAGCTGACAATCGTGCTTTTTAAAAATACCTTGAGCTTCTTTTAAAAACACATCAGAATGCATAATCCCTATAGGCAGTCTCTGTTCACTGTAAGGCAATATAAAATGTAGCTCTCCCATCATTGTTAGTAGCAGGAAATTCACATATGCCAGCATTACGTTTTTACATTTACTACTTAGACTTCTTCTTTTCTATTGTAAATAAAGCAGAAATGTTCAACGCAAACAGGTTTCTGGAATGAACAACCCGCACTGCATGTGTGCTACTACTTTGATTTCAGAAAATCTGATAGAACCAGATTATTGTGCAAGTGCCATCTTCCCCTTGCCTCTGCGCACAGTACTGGTTCTGATTTTAACTGAAGTAGCTGTCTGTTGTCACTCGTGTAGCTCTGGATGAATGGGTTTTAATTTGACCCTCAAGAGTCAGTCTAGCCAAATAATAACAATGAAAATGCATGAGAACAGCAATTTCAGCCTGGCTATTTCACAGACAAGCTTATTTTATGCATCAATAGCAAATAAATCAAGAAATTGGATGGACTTGCTGAATGTCTTTCACTGCTGTAAGTAAATCCGTCTAGCTAGCGTAACAAGCAGTTCTGAAGATTGGAGTGTAAGCAGAGAAGAAATATTGATTGATTGCTTTATTTAGAGTGGAACTGCAATACCACCTATGCAAGGAATTTAGCACGTCTAGCCAGGCAGTACCACGTTGTTGCTCTAACCTTAACTGCAAGGTAGGGTAGACATGCACATGTGGAGTCTCACCTCATGACCTAAGCCCATCTCTAATAGCACAACAGCTTCTACCAAAGCTTTGGGTAAATGTAGGTGACTGCAGCCTATGCTAGGTTTCTGTAATGCCACAATGTAGCTTGGACCCATGGGGATGTCAAAATCCACCCATAGGAGCAAGTTATTTTCAGTCATACTTACAAACATTTAAACTAGGAGAATCTCTTACATGAGAGAACAAAATTTCAAAATCGTGTTCTGTGCTGGAGACACCTACTCAAACAACCATTCCTTTCTTTGCTGGCCAGCTATCATCTTCTTATCATAAATCATTATTTTCCAAATAGGCATGATGCAAAGAAGTCCTGTCCCATACTCTGAGAACCAATAGATGATATCTTACTGAGACCATAAGAGCATAACGGAATTAAAGAAGAAATACTTGGGTTATCAATTTGCTTGCCCTAGTAGAAAACTCACTGACGCTGTTGTTTATTATATATCATTGATTATTCTGAACACCAATTCCTAAAAGTATATTGTTACTGAGATGCTCTTTAGAAGATTTCAAATGTGAATAACCAAACTCTAAACAAAAATAATATTCCATGTATCTATTGCTAAAAAATTAAAATGTCCTAACTGTCTTGGTATTCTGAAAGGGAAAAATCCTAAAAGCGTTGTGTATCCCCAAAGAAACACAGAGCACTTGGGTCTCTAAGTTCTCCTATAACATTAAATAAACCCAGTGTCTTCTGTGATCCTTTCAGAGAAAGGTGATTCAACTACTAAGACCAGCAGGTAAAAGCAAAGCGCATCTGGGGTCATCCTGGTGTTCTACTTTCATTTTGTCAGTGAAAACCAGCATGACCAGGAGAAATTTATGAGAGATGGGTTTATTGAGTTTACAGGTCACAGGTCCCTCCTGTCAGGGTAAAAACTCAAGAAGAAACTTGAAGCTGACATCATGGAGAACCTCCACTTGCCGGCTGGCTCACAAGCTCAAGTTTGGCTAGCTTTCTTGTTCAACCCTTGACTCCAGCCTAGGGAATGATTCCACCCACAGTGAGCTGGTCCCTCTTACCTAAATCACCCATTCAAACAATCTCCTATGGACAGGCCTATGGGCCAGTCTTACTTGGGAAATCCTTCCACTGAGACTCACTTTTCAGATGACTCTAAACAATGATGTCAAGTTGCTAGACGAAGCTAACAACACGCGGTCAGCTGGACCCACTTCCTAGTGGGTCGTCCTCTCTGCGTGGTGGTCTCACAATGTATGAGATGCAAAGTGTCCTTTAAAAAATGATAATTGATGCAGTTACCACATCTTAAATGTGGGTAGTTCGAAAGTGTGCCTATCCAATATTGTGCAAAGCCTTATGTGCATTTTTAGCAGAAGAATGTTGTCAGTCCTCATAAATTGATTTGTTCAATTGCACATGGATTCAAAAGAGCAGAATTACTGGTAATACTTAATACAATAACAAGGGGGAAGATTTTTCAATATGCCATTCTACAGTCAAATGAAAGCTCTAGAACTTTCAGAGGTGGATATGAATTACCAGAATACAATTTTTTTCTAAAGACTTGATGTGTATGTACCTGGAAATGATGCTCCTCAGAGACCTCTGTGACACTGAAAATTACCTCCCTGCTCCTGGGCAGTGCCACCGGGACAGCTATGCTATGGCTGCAACCCTTCACTATAGATCCCATCCTCTGCACTGGAGGTCTCTAGAGATAGGTTATATGTCCCACTCTTGATTTTTACAACTTCCAATGATGTCAAGAAGACTTGTTTCCATGGGTGCTTTGCAGCTGTCTGGGGTATCGCCTTGCTCTGATAGGTCCCTCGACCCCCAGCGTGGGCCGTGCCCCACTAATCTCATCTGGGTACCCTGTGACTCTATGATAAGGCCCTCAAGAGCAGAAGTATATGGCAGTTCTCCATTTCTAGAGCTCACCCAACCATGTATCTCACATAGAAAGCTACGTGACATGCTCTCTCTCTCTCTCTCTCTCTCTCTCTCTCTCTCTCTCTCTCTGTAAGCAGAATGGAGACCCCAGACATTTGACTAAGCCACTGTTTCTAACAACTCATACTTCCCCCCATTTCTCTTCATCTGAGGCCCCGGGAAACATAACCCATGCTTTGTGGGAGCTCATAAGATTTTCTGGTTACAGGAAAAAAAAAATAAAAGGAGTTAAAATGGGAGCTTTGAGTAGGAGGGAGCACACTTCCACCCAGCCATGCCCACAGGCAATCAAAGCACATTGCTGTGAGATGTGGAAATCGGAATAGTCTATCACCTAGTAAAACAGGGGGAAATGAGCACAACACTTTCATTTCTTACAGTACAGTGTGAAAAGAAATTGAATAAATACCCTGGTTGCCCAAGTCACCAGGCTTCATACTTGAAATGATTGAGGGAAAAGAGAGAGTTCTCAGAAAACGCTTTTCAAAAATGGCCTGTTTAAGCAGCTCATTTCCTCGAGCAAAAATACAACTTTTTTGATTTATAAAGTGTGGGTTATGGTAGAAGAGCCTTTGAAAAGGCTCCTTAGACTCTTAAAGGCAGGGTAACAACGACTGGTTGCATCTCTGGAGAAAGGGCTACCTCCAGAACGTTGGGCTCAAAAATGTTTGCATAGGAGAGCATTTCTCCTTACTCAGTGAGAAGGAAAGAGAATTCAATTCTCTTAAGCCTTCTTTCTGCCTATGCCAGAGAAGAATGATCTAGAAGGTTGACAGAGCTCATCTAGGAGGGACTGGGCTCTGACACCTTGAGAATGCTCTCATCATAGACATTTCCCACAGTGGTTATTGCTGAGGACACCAGCTCTGAGGTGACACTGGAAACAATTGTATTCTTGAATTGAGTCTCCCACACAGGTGAGAACAGACTCTGCCTTTTCTGGGTTTGTATAGCGATAACTTTCCTCTACTTTCTCATTTGGTAGGTATAGCCCCTCAGTGTCTTCTTCTTAAAGTGCATCTTGCAAGGCCAAAGAGACTGACAAGCTGCTGGCATGGAAAGGTGGTTTGGATGCTAGAGTATTTTTGCCTACCTCACATATGCATCCTCTTTTATATTTTCCTATAGACTCTGTAAAAGTTCCCCAAATATGGCTGTAGAGATGGCTCCCTGGTTAAGACCACACACAGTTCTTGCTGAGGACCTGAGTTTGAATCCTAGCAGTCATGGTGGGCAGCTCACAACCACCTGTAACTACAGCTACAGGTGATCCATCCAATACCCTCTTCTGGCTTCCAAGGGCAAACGCGAGAGGGGGGGGGGGAAGGAAGAGAGGGGGGGAGAACATGCCACGTAGCTTTCTATGCGAGATACATGGTTGGGTGAGCTGTGGAAACGGAGAACTGCCATATACTTCTGCTCTTGTTTTGTAGAATCTGGAACTCTGAACTTTCCAAACACCATCATCTTCCTTGTACATCACACGGACATCTCTATACACTCTCTCTCTCTCTCTCTCACACACACACACACACACAGACACACACACACACATATACATGCACACACGCACACACACAATCCTTAAACAATATCTCCCAAAGAGTATTTTTGTTAAGTTGTTTTGTAAATGAGAAAACAATTGGTTCTGAATCCTACTCTGCAGAATGTCCTTTGTGTAATTAAAATTAACCTAATGAAGAACAAATTAATGATTGTAGAAAATCTTTGTCTACTTTAAATATCTCCTTCTGAGAAAAAAATCTATAGCCTATGAAAGTCATTTAGTCTGATGGTTCTTTTCTGCACATAATTAAGAAGAAGAGCCTGATGTTTAAGAAGGGAAGCAGAGTTCTTCTTCTTTTTTTTTTTACAAGCTTCTAAGGTAAACACCAGGCAGTCACATCTAAAATCCCATAGATTTTATATGGGCTGATTTCACTGCTATAGAATAAAGAAGAAATTGTCAAAGCTTTCTCCCATGAAGGACTTTCTGATACAGGAATTGCAACCTGCTATAAACAAACATAAAGTTACTGATGCACGCAAAATGAGTGTTCAAATAGCAAGAAACAAGTCTAGTTTAATAACTCTGGGAATAAGGAGGAGACAAGACACTCCTTCTCATCCCTTGCCCTACTGTCTAGAAGCAATTTTAAGGTCCTAAGTGATTTTTAAAAATGCAAAAGTGTGTGTGTGTGTGTGTGTCTATGTGTGTGTGAGTGTGTAGAGATGTCTGTGTGATGCACAAGGAAGATGATGGTGTTTGGAAAGCTCAGAGTTCCAGATTCTACAAAACAGGATAACAGAGCTGGGATATTGTCCAAAGAGACAACTTGGCACGGACAAAGAAGTGGCTTGGCAAATCACTGTCCAAATACTGCTGGACACATGGGACAGGTAAAATTCCAGAATGCCAAGACAAAGATAGAAAGCAGAGCGTCAGAACCTTAATTAAGACAATACAGGTGGGGGCAGGAATGATACAAACAGATGACAGCTAACAAGATGTATATGCTCTAACTAAAGCATATGGATAGCTGAGATTGATATAAACGGTCTATGCGGCAGCTGTATCCAACCCACAGCTTCTAGGGCTGCAAACAACACTCAACACACAATCTTAAACTTATTTAAGGAGACAAGACACTACTCCTTCTCATGCCTTGCCTTACCATCTAGAAGCAGTTTTAAGGTCCTAAGTGGTTTTTAAAAAGGCAAAAGTGTGTGTGTGTGTGTGTGTGTGTGTGTATTATGGTATTTGGTGCTATGTTTTTTTATATCTGTTTGCAAGGTTCTCCGGTGTGAACATTGTAGATGGCAAAGCTGTGTCTCAACATCAAAGGCTTGAACATGGATGGACTCTAATAAAGAAGCAGAAATAGACAGAATTATAAAAATAAAACCAAACTATATGTTCACTCCAATAGACATCAATATGAGTTAAGTTACATGTTTGTATTATACTTTTATTATTTAACATGATTTTAAATTTAAATATATTTTAATCCTATTCTTCCCCTCCAGCAAAGTCCTTCCAGATCCTCTCCCTCCATCCACCCAACTTTAAGTTCTTTTTCAAAAAAAAAAGCCTAACACAACTATAAAAGCTCACAAAACCAAGAAAACAAACCTGAACACACACACACTCACACACACACATGCATACTCACATACATGTGTACACCCACATGTACACACCTACATACACACATATACACACACATATATACACCCACATACGCACACACACACACACACACACACACACACACATACACTGTGGAGTCCATCTTAAGTTAGCCAATTACTACTGAATACAAGGCCTGCCCTGGAGTAATTAATTAATATAGCCAATGTCACTATTGGAGAGAATAGATTTTCCCTCTCCCAGCAGGAATAAGTGAGTTTAACTGTTAACCTTTACCTTAGTGCCTACATTTTCAGTCATTCACATCTTTAAAATATAGCAAAGTAAGATACAATGAAACACAAGTAACTAAAATATAATGAAGCAAAAGAAAAAACAAAAACTATCACATCAAAATTGAAAAAGGCAAACCAACGGAAGGAAAAGAGCCCACGAGACGGCACAAGGATCTGTGGCCCACTAGCTGGCACCCTCAGGAATCCCGTAAAATGTTCTAACCTGGAAGCCGGAATATACATGCAGAGGAACTAGTGCAGGCCCATGCAGGCCTGTGCTTGCTGCTTCTGTCTCTGTGATTCCCATGAGCTTTGTTCATGTTGACCTGAGGGTCTCGATTCCATGGCGTCCTCCACCCCCTCTGGCTCTTACACTTTCTGCAGCATCTGCTATGGGGTCCCCTGAGCTTAGTGTTCGAAGGTGTGTGTGTATGTGTCTGTGTGTGTGTGTGTCTATGTCTGTGTCTATGTGTGTCTGTGTCTCTGTGTGTGTGTGTCTGTGTCTGTGTCTATGTGTGTCCGTATGTCTCTGTGTGTGTATGTCTGTGTCTGTGTGTGTGTCTGTGTGTGTGTGTGTGAGTCTGTGTGTGTCTGTGTGTCTGTGTCTGTGTCTATCTCTGTGTCTGTCTCTCTCTGTGTGTGTCTGTGTGTGTCTGTGTGTGTCTGTGTGTGTCTGTGTCTGTGTTTATCTCTGTGTGTGTCTGTGTGTGTGTCTGTGTGTGTGTCTGTGTCTCTCTCTGTGTGTGTCTGTGTCTGTGTCTCTCTGTGTGTGTCTGTGTCTGTGTCTATGTGTGTCCATGTGTCTCTGTGTGTGTATGTCTGTGTCTGTGTGTGTGTGTGAGTCTGTGTGTGTCTGTGTCTGTGTCTATTTCTGTGTCTGTCTCTCTATGTGTGTGTCTGTGTGTGTCTATGTCTGTGTCTATCTCTGTGTCTGTTTGTGTGTGTGTGTGTGTGTGTGTCTGTGTGTATGTGTCTGTGTGTGAGTCTGTGTCTGTCTCTGTCTCTGTGTCTGTCTCGGTATACCTACCCCACTGCATAATGTCTGGCTATAGGACTGTAGGTCTCTGCATTTGTTCCCACATGTTGCAGGAGGAATCTTCTCTGATAATGAACAAGGCAGTAATCAATGAGTATAGAGAATATCATTAGGAGTCATTCTATTACTACATTTTCTCCCTATTTTCAGACCAGTATTATTTGGTTTTACCCTAGCTCTCCAGGCTATCTAATTTCAGGGTTTTAGTTACCCAAACCATGTCAGCTATGAGTTCCACCTCATGCCATGAGCCTTAAACCAACTGTTTTTATCAGACATTGGATGGCTACTCCCACAAGCTTTGTACCACCATTACCCTAACATATCCTGCAGGCCATTGATAGATAAAGGGTGTGTAGCTGGCTTGGCATTTACATTTCTTTGAGTGTGTGTAGAGTGCAGTCCTGTACCAAAGACGCTGGAACGTAACAGTGAAGGCTCTATGTAGGCACTGGTTCAACATCTCCACCTCCTCTACATGTTATTTAAGTGCTGTCTTCAGCAATGGGGCCTTGCTGTCCATTTGTGGAAAATAACCTACATTCTTGGCAAAGCCTGGGTTGTATGTTTTAAAAATGATAGAGAAATAAGATTAATCAAAAGGAAGCTGGAGTGAGTTTATACCTGACATAGTAGTATTCTGGATGGGAACTGTCACGTGGTATTGGGATTGACGTCATGTGCTCATAAAGCCAATGCACTGTGGCGCCTAAAATGTACGTAGTTAATAACAGATATTCAAGAATATGATGCAAAACTTGACTCAATGGAGACAATGTAAAGACAAATCCAAAATGGTAGTGAGATATGTAGCCTCGTGGCTGGGAAGATGGATCATGGGGTCTAAGCCCAGACATATTATTTAGCAAGTTCCTGGCCAGGGAAAGAGGCTGTTCAGGTGCAATTTCTCCCTAAATGAATCTCTCAATCAAACCCACTCAGAATAAGAATCTTAACAGAGCCTGCACATCATGGCTAGTTCTATGTCTTCTTGGCACAGCTAGAGTCATCTGGGAGGAGGGAGCCTCGTTTAAGAAGCTACCTCCATATGTCCAGCTATAGGCAAGCCTGTAGGTCATTTTCTTAATTAATGATCCGTGGCGGAGGGCATAGCTGTGTGGGTGGAGTTCTATAAGAAAACAGACTGTGCAAGCCATGAGGAGCAAGCCAGTAAGCAGCACCCCTCCATGGCCTCTGCAACAGCTTCTGCTTGAAGGTTCCAGTCCTGCTTGAGTTCCTGTCTTGAATTTCTCTGATAATGAACAATGCTATAGAAGTGTAAGCCAAATAATGCCACACACACACACACACACACACACACACACACAAAGGGTGTTTCATCCAACAATAGAAACTTTAAGTAAGACACTCCATGAGGTTGAGCTGGGTGGGTTCACCTTTTTCAGTCCTGACTTAGAAAGATGTAGTTATTTCTTTTGTCTTCTGTCTACTTCTCTTTGATACTGGCTGGAGCCTACGTGTGTTTTCTCTAGGGCCTTGGGCTTCCTTATTCTTTCTACAAAGCTCCTCTTCCTACCCTGTGGCTGCCAGTCTGTCATGTGGCTCACCTCCATTCCAGCTTTACTTAAGACCCCACAGTCTCATTGTCTTCCCCCCTCTTCTTCCCCTTCCCCCTTTCACTCTCTATCGTCATCTCCCTCCTTTCCTCCATTCCTCCCTATCTTCTTCCTATTGTTCATCCTTCCCCTCCCCCTCCCCCTCCCCTCCCCTCCCCTCCCCTTCTCCTTCCCCTCCCCCTCCCTCTCCCCTCCCCTCCCCTCCCCCTTCCCTCCCTCTCCCCTCCCCCTTCCCCTTCCCTCCCCCTCCCCTCCCCTCCCCCTTCCCTCCCTCTCCCCTCCCCCTTCCCTCCCTCTCCCCTCCCCCTTCCCCTTCCCTCCCCCTCCCCCTCCCCCTCCTCCTCCTTATTCTCTTCCTCCACAGGACAGCTGCTGAGATTTACAGCTTGCTTGGCCTGGGATTTTTTTCTTTCTTTCTTTTTTTTACTGTTTTTTTTTAATTTGATATATTTTTTATTTACATTTCAAATGTAAATAAAAAGCTTTTCTCGCTTCCCACTCCCAAAAGTCCCATAAGCCCTCTTCCCTCCCACTATTCACCCATCCACCCCTTCCCGCTTCCCTGGTCTGGTTTTGCCCTATACTGCTACACTGAGTCTTTCCAGAACCAGGGGCCACTCCTCCGTTCTTCTTGTACCTCATTTGATGTATGGATTATGTTTTGGGTATTCCAGTTTTCTAGGTTAATATCCACTTATTAGTGAGTGCATACCATGATTGATCTTTTGAGACTGGGTTACCTCACTTAGTATGATGTTCTCCAGCTCCATCCATTTGTCTAAGAATTTCATGAATTCATTGTTTCTAATGGCTGAATAGTACTCCATTGTGTAGATATACCACATTTTTTGTATCCATTCCTCCATTGAGGGATACCTGGGTTCTTTCCAGCTTCTTCCCCCCTTTCACTCTCCATCTTCATCTCCCTCCTTCCCTCCATTCCTCCCTATCTTCTTTCTATTGTTCATCCTTCCACTTCCCCTCCCCTCCCCTCCCCCTCCCCTTCCACTCCCCCTCCCCCCTCCACTCCCCCTCCCCCCTCCACCTCCTCCTGCTTATTTATTCTCTTCCTCCACAGGACAGCTGCTGAGATTTACAGCGTGCTTGGCCTGGGATTTTTCTTTTATACACCAATAAAATTGTCTTCTTTGGCTGAAAACACAAAACAAAACATTAAGATCTCAGTAGACTTTTGGGTAAGAATGACAAATTGACGCTATAGAAGACTCTATTGAAAAAGTCAAGCCATTCAAATGAATTTTTAGAAAGAACTAGAAACTAATAAAAAACTTACTAATTAATTTCAGGACAGAGACATCACTCCATGGCAGACTACATACCTGTCTGGATGACATTAGGCCCACAGTTCAATCTCTAGCATTGAAATAAACAATCTCTATTTTAAAAACTTTTTTGAAAACTATAGTAATCATTGAATGAATTGTGTTTATAGACATCCAGAGCCAGGGAATAAACTGAATACAAAGGTACAGCCCACATATAATCGACTGCCGTGCCACACAGACACCAATAAGTGGTGTTAGAATAACTAGAGATCCATAAGCAAAAGTGGAAAACTGTTAATGAAACTTCTGGATTTGCACAAAAATTAATTCAAAAATAAAACATACACCTACATGTTCTTTTGTTTGTCTGTTCGTTTCTGAGGAACTCACAAGAGAAAACTTTTGGGACCTCAAGCTAGGCAGAGATTTTTCTAGAAAACAAAAATGACAGCTATAAAGAAAAGAGCCCAGCTTAGTTTGGACCAAATCTATCTACTTCCTGGTTGCTAATGTAGAGTCACTCACTCCCCAATGCTCAAGTGGCCCCAGCCACGATTGGCTCCCTCTCTCCTTCTTCACCATCCTCATCCTCAGCATGATGGGCTACCCCACTCAAACCACTGAACAAATTGTTCCTCCTTGATTCTCCTGGATTTTTATCATAACAGTGATAATGCAAGTCCTGTGTCTTGACATCAGAAAAAATGTGACTCAGACACAACGTGACCCTAGAGTGTGAGGGGATTTTGGTGACTATCCCATATGAAAGGAAATATACGCACAACACTACACCCACAGAGGCAATAAAGACAATATACAATAAATACATCAACAATTAAAAGAGTATAAGGCAGAGGGATAGCCTTTCACACCCAAAGGAGTATGGGAAAGCCTTTGGGATTAAAAAAAAAAGCATGTTCTGTTTAGTTTGTGATAGTGCTTGCACAACATTAAAAAATTTGTCAAACACCAGTCAAATTGAAGACTCAAATGGCCTCAATTTGGTCTATCTAGAAAAGCCATTATCCATACAGTACATGGATATGAGACCCCTTTCCTGAAATATCTATTCCTAGTGATATTATATGTGTCCTGTATACATAATAAGCCTCAATGACCTTTGTTATTTATTTAGTTATTTTAAAAATACATTTTTAAAATTTCTTTTATTTCTTCTTTTTTTTATAGTCCAGATTTTATGCCTCTCCCGGTCCACCCTCCAACTGTTTCATCCCATACCTCCTCACCGTCCCTGTCTCCACGAGGATGTCCCCACCCACCCCCTTCCCACCAGACCTCTAAACTCCCTGGGGCCTCCAGTCTCTTGAGAGTTAGGGGCATCTTCTCTGACTGAACCCAGATCTGGCAGTCCTCTGCTGAATGTGTGGTGGGGGTCTCATATCAGTATATGCTGCCTGGTTGGTAGTCCAGTGTCTGAGAGATCTCGGGGGATCCAGGTTAACTGAGACTGCTGGTCCTCCTACAGGGTGGCCCTCCTCCACAGCTTCTTCCACAGGGGCCAGCAGCTTCTGTCCATTGGTTGGATGAAAATATCTGCATCTGACTCTTTCAGGTGCTTGTTGGGTTTTTTAGAGGGTTCCTTTTTGTGAGTACTCAAAAATAGTAATAGCCTCAGTAATAGTGTCAGGCCTTGGGGCCTCCCCTGGAGCTGGATCCCAGTTTGGGCCTGACACTGGACCTTCTTTTCCTCAGGCTTTTCTCCATTTCCATCCCTGCAGTTCTTTCAGATGGGAAAAATTATGAGTCAGAGTTTTGACTGTGGGATAACAACCCCATCCCTCATTCTGTGCCCTGTCTTTCAGCTGGATGTGAGCTCTACAAGTTCCCTCTCCCCTCTGTAGGGCATTTCATCTAGGGTCCCTCATATTTATTTAAAGATTACATTTTTAAAAAAAAAAAAAACCTACCTGCATATGGTATATATATATATGTGTCCCCCCCTTACCCCGCCCCGCAGTGGATGTGTGAGTGCAGGTACCCACAGAGGCCAGAAGAGGGCATCAGAGTCCCCCCCACCCCACCCCCCAAACCCATTCCCATAGCTGGAGTTACAAGTTGCTGTGAGTCACATAATATGTGCTTGCTAGAAACCAAACTTGGTTCAAGCCCCTGAAATTTATTTTTTTAAAACAAAAGTCAAATAAGTCTAATTAAATGAAACCATCATTATTTATTAAAGCATGGACATTAAAAGGAAATGTCTTGTTTCCTAACCCCAAGCATCATATCCTAAGTTTTGCCATGTAACAAGCTCTCCCTGGAGCTGAGGATAACCTAGAACTCCCAGTCTTCCAATATCAGCTCCCCTGGTGCTGAAATTACATGCATGCACCACTATGCATAGCTATGCGGTAACTTCTAAGGTTCTAACCAACTGCTATGTTTCAGAATGCGAAAAGAGCACATAACTGCAGCTCCATTGTGAACTAATAGTCTGGTATGCACATGGGAATGGCAGGGTTTATTATTTTATCTGAATTATAATTTCATTTATAGCAATCTAATTTCTTTTAATCAGTGTCGTTCATTTTCCATAAATTACAATGAAAACAACACTGGGATAATATGATATTCACCCTTTTGAAGTTTTACTTCTAAGCCGTTTTTGTCAAAATTTGAAAAACAAATCCATTGATTGGAATGGACTTTTCTCAGTCTTGCTTTCAAACGCATCGTAATCCACCTGAGTACATTTCTTCATCAATATAAAAATTAAACTTCAGGGGATGGCCTATAAATAGACCAGGGGAATAGAAGGATGCTGGGAACAGATTAACGACATTTTCGGGTAATCAAGCCTAGTAAAAAGGTAGTATTTAAACGTGTGATGTTCAGAATGAATCAAAGTGAAAGGTCTAGTCCAAGGCTGTAAAAACTTGAGCTGGATAAGAAAAGGACCCGGTAAGTCCAGATATCAATCACCTTGAAGTGGCCTCTTCACTATGAATATTCCTCAGGAGATTTAAATATAGTTCACAGACAAACACAGACACACACACACACACACAGAATTTCATTATCAAATCAATTAGGACAGCATTAAATTTAACCAAATAAAACTGCTTCACCTGTCAGGACATCTCAGAGTCTTCAATGTGCAGATCTATATAGTTAGTCATACATAGTCGCATCAGCAGGAGGCACATGCTAAATACAATATCCCCAAATTATTAGTCAATGAAATATTTTACCACCGAGCAGCAACCAGCAGTTATATTTGAAAAACAAACCCTGGATTACATGGCTTGAAGCATAATCTGTTTTCTCTCAGAATCCCTTCCTTAAATGCGAGCACAGCTTTCAAAGCATGTCTCAATCTTGCAACGGGAATCTCTTTTCATTTATTCTGCTTAGTACATATTGAAAGTGATTATTTATTGCTTGTTTTCTATTAGTTTCTTGGAAAGTTTTGATGCACAGAGTAGGACAGGAAGTGGCCATGAAAAACAGGAAGTGGGTGGCATGAAAAACAGACCCTCCTGCAAGAACACATTCCTGGGGCCTTACATTCCTTCAGTTGTATATATATGCAATTTGTTCTCCATAAATGATTATAAACATATGCATCTATCTTAGCATATCTTAAATGATTAAAATGTATTCTGTAAACCTAGGAAATTTAGTACAGTTCACATCAGACAGGCATCCCCACTTAGTCTATTCTTTGACAATTCCACACGTATAAATGATGTGTCCTCAGGGCTGGAGAAATGGCTCAGCAGTTCAGAGCGCTGGCTACTGTTGCAGAGAAGCTGGGTTTGATTTGATGCCCAGCGCCCATACATTGACTGTCTATAACCTATAACCTATAACCTATAACCTATAACCTATAACCTATAACCTATAACTCTTGTTCCAGGGGATCTGATACCTTCTGACCTCCACAGGGACCAGGAACACACATGGTGAACAGACACACACGCAAGGCAATTTATCCCTACAATGAAATGTAAATGAAGATATAAAAACATAAACAATAAACAATGTATCTTATTACATTGGCCTTCAATTTCTCCTCCACATCCCCCAGATACGCACCCAACCCAGACCCTGTGGGGCAAGTGGGCTATGCCATCAGACAGAAGAACTGGTAAAGGTTGAAGCGGGTTCAAAAACACTGATATATCTCATAATTGAGAAAGACAGGAGTTGGGACCAGCTCCCAGCCAGGTTCTACCTATCCTGGAACATGTAACCATGTTCCACCTAGAAGACCATGACAACCTGTCACTTAACCTGGAGTTATCCATACTAATGAGGTATCTAGATAGGCCCTGAGCGAGTGCTCAGCCGATGAGTTTCCCTCCCAGGCATCCCTTCCTAGAAAAGGTATTTAATCCCTGGTTCACCCTAAGTAAGACATACACATTCACACCCACCATAAATAAAAGAGTTTAGACAAGTGGGGATGGAGGTGACTTCTCACTCAGAACCAGACATGTTCTTCCCTGTCCCAGGCTCAGCCATCCCCTTCCTGCCTGGCATGTAGGGAAGTGAGGACTGTCCCAGACTTCTCCTGGAAACACAGGCTGCAACCCCCCTGTCTTTGACCGTATTCTGCCTTCCAAGAGCAGCAAGCCAGTGGCACTCCAGCCTGCTGAAGGTACTCCAACATCTCATCAGAGATGCACATATACAGCCCTGCAAGCCCCCTCTTCCCTTCATGTCTTTACATAATTCCCTCCTTGCTACTGCCTGCCCAATGTGGACTCACCTTGTTGCCTTGCTCCTGTGCAGGGAGTCACAGCCACAGCCACAAGGTGTCCATTGTGTGGTGGTAGTCATGTCGTAATCCTGGAGACAGCATTTTACAGCATCCCTCCCTCTGTTTCTGAGGTTGTTTTTGCCCCCTCTTCCGCAGTGTTAGCTGAGCCACTAAGGACGATGGGAGGATAGGAGTTAATATAGAAAAGGCCCATTTAAAAAATGTATGTTTGTTTATTTATTTATTTATTTATTTATTTACATCCCAAATGTTTCCCCCACTCCTAGTCCTCCCTTGCAGAGTTCCTCTCCACATCCCCCTTCCCTTCAACCCTGAGAGGGCAGCTCTCACCCCTAATATGCCCCCACCCTAGGGCATTAAGTCTCTGCAGTATTCGGAGTGTCTCTCCCATTGAGATGAGACAAGGAAGCCCTCTGCTACATATGTGTAAGGGATGTATGGTCTTGGGTTGGTGGTTCAGTCTCTGGGAGCTCCCAGTGGTCCAGGTTAGTTGACACTGTTGGTCTTTCTATGGGGTTGTCATCTCCTTGAGAGCCTTCAATCCTTCCCCTAACTCTTCCACAGAGGTCCCTGAACTCTGTTCAATGTTTATCTGTGGGTGTCTGCATCTATCTCAGTCAGCTGCTAGGTGGAGCCTCTCAAGAGCAGCTAGGCTCCAGTCTGCAAGCACAACATAGATAGCATCATTAATAAATAGTGTTAGGGATTGGTGTCTATCCATGGGATTGGTGCCTACCCAGTCCCTGCTCCATCTTTGCCCCTGCATTTCTTTTAGAAAGGCTGAATTTTAGGTCAAGAGCTTTGTAGGTGGTTAGGTGTCCCCATCCCTCTACCAGGGGTACTGTCTGACTATTGGAGTGGTCTCTTCAGGTTCCATATCCAAAGTGCTGGGCATTTCTGCTAATGCAGAAGACCCTAGTGCTCAAGCACTACGGTCAAGAATTAATAAGTGGGACATCATGAAACCAAAAACCTTCTGTAAGGCAAAGGACACTGTCAATAGGATAGAAATAGCAGCCTACAGATTGGGAAAAGATCTTCACTAACCCTTCATCTATCACAAGGCTAATATCCAAAATATATAAAGAACTCAAGAAGTTAGATTCCAACGTAAAAACCAAATAACCAAATCAAAAAATGATGTTCAGAACTAAACAGAGAATTCTCAACAGATGAATCTCAAATGGCTGAGAAGCACTTAAAGAACTCGTTAACATCCTTAATCATCAGGGAAATGCAAATCAAAGCAACCTTGAGATTCTACATTATACCAAACAGAATGACTAAGAAAAAAACAAAACAAAACAAAGCAAAACAAAAACAAAACAAAAAAACTCAATCGACACACATGCAAGTGAGGATATCGAAAAAGAGAAACACTCCTCCATTGCTGGTGGGATTGCAAACTTGTACAACCACTCTGGAAGTCAATCTGGCAGTCTCTCAAAAAATTAGAAATAGTTCCACCTGAAGACCCAGAAAAACAACTCCTGGGCATATACTCAAAGGATGTTCTACCATACCACAAGGACACGAGTTCCATTGTGATCATAGCAGCTTTATTTGTAAAATTCAGAAATTGTAAATAACCTAGAGGTTCTTCAACTGAAGAATGGGTACAGAAAATGTGGTACATTCATACAATGCAATACTATTCAGTAATTAAAAACAGGACATCATGAGTTTTGCAGGCAAATAGATGGAAGAAGAAGATATCATCTTGAATGAGGTGACCCATACCCCAAAGGACACGCATGGTGTGTACTTACTTACTGATAAGTGGAAAGTAGCCAGATAAGTGCAGAATACCCATGACACACCCCACAGACCTCAAGAACTTAAACAAGAAGGCCTAAGTGAGGGTACTTGAATCCCACTTAGAAGGGGGAACAAATTAGTCATGGGAGGCAGAGGGAGGGAGGAACCTGTGTGGGGGCTTGGTGAATGGGCAGGCAGGATCAGGGATGGGGAGAGGCAGGAGAGAGTCCCAGAGGGTCAGAAGAATGAATGGAAATATGTAGGTGCCAGGAGTCAGGGAGAGGGGGATTCTCTAAGAAGTTCCAGAGAGCCAGGATGAGGGAGGTTCCGGGAATCGAAGCAGGTGACCTCAGCAATAATAGCTCTTTTTTTTTTTTAAAGCAAAAAGTGGGAGATAATTTTCCATGGCTCCCTGACATTTCTGTATGTCTTAAGATTAAAAGTAGAATCAGCTTCTCTTGGTATGCATTTGAAGGATGTTTTGGGAAGTGACAGTCTTAGAAAACACAATATTTTCTTCTCCATAGCAGGGCTTATTTCCTTGTAGTCCAAAATACAAAGATACTGATTTTTTTGGTGGGAGGTGGGGCTGGTTTGCTAGTAGCCCCACTTGAAAGTATGGTTCTTGGACACTAAAATAAAATCAAGGTTGGGCTGGAGAGATGTCTCAGATGTTAAGAGCACATACTACTGTTGAGGACCTGAGTTCAGTTCCCGGGGCCAAAATCAGACAGTTCACAAACACCCATAATTCAGCTCCATGGAGGTTGGATGTCTTTGGCCTCCGAAGACACCTATATACACATGCACATACACATATACATGCAAATATAATTAACATAGAATGAATCTCAAACTGTCAAGGATAACTTGACCCACTTGTATTAATTAATTAGGTATCATTGTGACTACTATTATCCAACAGGAAAAAGATGAAGGAGGAAACATCTATTTTTTATTAGCTATTTTATTTATTTACATTTCAAATGTTATCCTATTTACTTGTTTCCCTTCTGGAAACCCCCTATGCCATCTCCTCTCCCCCTGCTCACCAACCTACCCATTCCCACCTCCCCACCCTGGCATTCCCCTACTCTAGGGCATCAAGCCTTCACATGACCAAGGGGCTCTCCCCTCATTGATGTCTGACAAGGCCATCCTCTTTTACATATTCAACTAGAGCCATGGGTCCCTCCATGTATAATCTTTGTTTGGTTGTTTAGTTCCTGGGAGCTCTGGAGCATCTGTTGGTTCATATTGTTCTTCCTACGGGGCTGCAAATCCCTTCAGCTCCTTGGGTCCTTTCTCTAGCTCCTCCATTAGGGACTCTATGCTCAGTCCAATGGTTGGCTGAGAGTATCCGCCTCTGTACTTGTCAGGCTCTGGCAGAGCCTCTCAGGAGACAGCTATATCATGCTCCTGTCAGCAAGCACTTGTTGACATCCAGAATAGTGTCTGGGTTTTGAGACTGTACGTAGGATGGATCCTCTGGTGGGGCAGTCTCTGGATGGCCTTTCCTTCAGGTGGGGCAGTCTCTGGATGGCCTTTCCTTCAGGTGGGGCAGTCTCTGGATGGCCTTTCCTTCAGGTGGGGCAGCCTCTGGATGGCCTTTCCCTCAGTCTCTGCTCCACTCTTTGTTTCTGTATCTCCTCCCATTTATTTTGGCTTACGTTTTCAGAGGGTTTCAGTCCACCACAGCGGGAAAGGTGTGATGGAGCTGGTTATGCCTAGGTGGCTAAGGCACATGGGAAAGTTTATTCACATGATGGAAGATCAGAAATCAAAGAGTTAAAGTGGAATCAGAGGCCAGGTAACACCATCAAAGGTCCGCTTCACAGCCTCCTAGAACAATGTCATGAGGTTGGCGACACACATAAAACAAAACAAGCCGGTATAGAACATTTCCTACTAACCCTACTGCATACGGCATGTGATATTGGTTCATGCCACATTCCTGATACTCAGGATAATTAAGGAACATTGAATACATGGAGTTTATGCTTTTTGGTGGATGATGAGCAATAATATCCTTTGTCTGTGACCCAAGTCTTTTTTTTTTTTTTTTTTTTTTTTTTTTTTTTGGCAAGGCATTCAAGAAAATCTAACACACATTCTCATTCGCTTGCAAACAGAATAAAATCTCAGGCCCTTCATAATTCCTTGACAGCTGTAACATTTACACTGAGATGACATTTTCAGGTAAATATCTTCCCATGTAGCAAGAAAGGATTGAAGATGTCAGCAGAGGACTGAATGACACAAGACGGAGATTGTAAAGAGACTCAGCCCTCGCTCACATAACCACTTAGTATGGGTTCCCAGGGGTTTCCTGTGTAAGGAACAGGAGAAATGTCAAAAAATATGAGCGAGGTCGGATTCCAGAACACAGTGTTTTGACTTCACGGTCATGCCATCTACACTAATAACCATAGGTCTTAAAGGAGGAAGCAACTGAGATATTCACGATGAGTGTATACTCCAGGCCTAAACAAATGAAGAACAATAAAAAGAAAAAGGAAGGAGAGGGAAGGGTGGAGGGAGTGAAGGAAGGAGGAAGAACAGAGTGTAGAAGTTAGGAGCTCTATGCATAAATTGTACTGCATCTTTATTTTAGAAACCCTGAAAGAATTAAAATATCTGTAACATACACACAATTCTAGAAAAGAAGGGAGGATCAGAAAGAACTCTAAAGGAACATTTTAAAAAGCATGAAGTTCTGAAGAATTAAGCTCTTATCAAATTGTACACTATCCTTTTATTCTTTACCAGTGAAACAAACAAACAAACAAAAAAACCAAAACAATTTCTGCCTTGTTATTTAATATTGTTATAAGCAGAATAACAGTCCCATAAAATGGTCATATTTTTATTCTCAATATCTGAAATATGATGAAAACATGGTGACAAAATTTTTTAAAAAGACCTTGCAGATTTAACTAAGGTTTTAGACCTTAGAATGGGGCACTTTTCCTCGATTATCTGGGTGAAACTCATCTAAAAACAGAAACTCTTAAAGTGAGACAGAGATGCATCAGAAGCCAAGGCAGAAAGATTTGTAGCAGGAGAGGGAGCAGCTCCCTTGTAGTAGCAAGAGAAGGATAAAACCCACCTTTGTTGGAGGTCCTCATGCAGTCCTACAAGACCAAAGACTGGCTCCCAGGTGACAGTCAACAAGGAAAGAGAGACCAAGTCCCACAGCTACACAGAATAATATGTGTGACCTAGGATCATCTCTAGGGTCTCCAGAAAGGGTCAGCCCAGGAAACTCTAAACAGAGTATTCAGCTCCTCTTCAAGTCTCCCTGCACTTGTGACCCATGGAGCTACAAGATTCTAAATATTGGCCTTCTTCTAAAAGTCAACTGCAAGGCTATTTGTTATAGAAGAAAAAAAAAAATAACACGGATCCGCTATCCCCCTCTATAAGCACAGGTGGGTCATTTTATGACTTTTTTATTTTGAGGGTTTCAGCGGAGATGGACCAATAATCAAGCTATGTGGGAGTTGCTGGTTTTTAATCCAGGTAAAAGTTATTTGCTTACAGACAATTAGCAGAGTAAACAAAGTAACTCCATGAATAATTGAAACTTTGCTATCTGATACCTTTTCAATTATTCAATGACAAAAAAGATAATAGGATCCTCATTGCCACAGAGTTTAAATAAATATTCTCTTGTGAATTTACTTAACTCTTATACTATGACCACGATGTCAAGGCTATCACAAGATGAGAGGACCTCCTTTGGATTAATTTTCAGCCACTGAACAGGAGGCCACTGTGGGTTAGTGGAGCAGAGAGGTTAATATTTGCATCTTGCCCAGCAAATGACCTAATCCCTTTGAAAGGATCTTTCTTGTTACTTAGAGTGATTGAAGTTAACTTCTCTTTGAGAATAAAACCCCTTGACAAGTTCAACTTCAGACTTGAGTATTACAATCAGGCTTTGGGAAACTGGTAATATAATAATATAAATGACCTTTCCATAACTCATGGAGAAAATTTGAACAAAGTCTTAGGAATGTGAATAGAGAAACACAAACAGAGAGGAAGGGGCCCTGTGGGGCACAGTGGGAGGCGTAGAATGACCATACTACACGACAACTTGGAGTTAACATTCTAAAAGACGATATTCATGCCCAGGTCATTATCAGAGACTAGCTCTCCACACAGTTTATGACCTTGCTCACTTAATGTGACTGTACAGTGCCTAGTTACAGATTACAAATTACACCATCCCAAATATCCCTGTCTCAGGAGCAAAGGATTCTCTGCATTTATCACTTTTACAGCCTGTTTGTCATCAGCAGCAACAGCAAAACTAGGAGGAAAAAAATGTGCTGAACCCCTCTAAAAACTTGTCCAGGGTTGGCAAGATGGCTCAATGGGCAAAGGCATTTGCGTGCAGATCTGCCAACCTGAACTGGATCCTGGGAACCCACTTAGAGGTAGAAGGAGAGGGCAAACATTATGCAGTTCCCCTTTGGCCTCCATATGCACACTGTGGCACGCACAACCATAATGGATAAAAACAAGTTCTAAAAAAATTAAATAATGTTGTCCCAGAGATACAACCTATAGAGGCTAATAAGGGGAGACCTGGAAATTTTCAGAAAAACAAAAGTTATTTTCTTACTCGGTTGGCGTTTATTTTTAAAATTGCACCCAGCGATCAGTAAAGGGCAAACCTGAAGTGGAACTTTAAGGCTAAATGTCATGTAGTCTTTCTTCCTATTTGCAATAAGGACAACAGCAAGTTCACCTCAAACAGATTAAAAAAACATTTTTTGTCCTTGAAAATGACTCCCTGAAAAGGGAATTGCACATGTCCTAGGAAGCTCACAGTAATGCCTGTTTTCAGAAGATTTCTTTTTATGCACATCATTTTCTGCCTATAACAATTCTTTGAAAAACTAGGTAAATATTCATTTCGCACATACTATGGTTTCATTTTATAATAGCTTAATTTGGGTAAGAGTCTACATCATAATAGAATCCTTAAGATGGGAGGCAACCCTTTAATGATTAGAAGAAGTATGAGATAGATACAAAGACAGCCTTACTTATAGGTTCAGGGATAAAGAGCATGCCTGGGAGTCAAAGACAGCAGTCATGTGGCTAGAGAGGAGGAGGGGTCTCGGGCCCATAGACCCACTGGGTCTAATAGGCTTATTACAAGCAATTTTGAGGGCCTTTTAATTAGCGACTGGAAGCCAACAGGCAAAAATTCCAGGTCACTGAGCGACTACAAAGTGACTACTGAGAGGTACATGCATAGACCTCTGTAGTGTGAAGACCTGGGAGCCCAAGCTCCGTCTAGCTACACTTGAAGGAACCGGCAGTAAGAAGCAGGGACATAGGCAGGTACCTGCGTGGACCACACGGAAGATGAGTGAGTGAGAAGGAGTATGGACCAGGATATGCGTCAAGTGTGACAGTGAGTCTAGCTTCCAAATGAAAGCAGCATAGAACACATTTGCTACAGAATCACACATCAAGGCCTCATGTGTGGGCCTCACAGGGTTCTCCAGACTCGATCCTACTTTCTCCCTGGGAGCTAAGTGTCCTCACTGCGCTTGCCCCAACTACCTATGCCTTTTCCTTCCAGACATAGCCTGCCGTGAGCAGCACCAAACATGAGGCACTCTTCCCCCATCTTCAAGTCATTTATGGGCAAGGAAATTATTGTAGAGCTCAGAATAGACCTGAGCATCTTTGGATAGACCAACACCTCAGTGGCAAATTCACTGATGATACCAGCACCCCAGACCCCAAGAAACAAGTTTGTGTTGTTAGTGGAGAACTGCTGGACCTGGGCTCAGGGGTTGCTGTGGGCAACTGTCCACAATTGAGGTAGACAAAGCTGATACAGGAAGGATGCCTCTCTCCCTTTTCATATAACTCCACATCCATCCTGCCCCACCCACTAAGTAAAGGTTTTTATTTAGAGAGAGATTTTTTAGTGTTTCGTTTTGTTATTTTTAAGTAGGGGTTGAATAGATAAGAACAATGGTTGGGGGAGGGGGGGGCCTACCCTCTGTGGAGAGTGGTAGATAAGAAAGCCAAGAAGTTCCAAGGCTACACGGTCTAGCCCACTTGATGTTTCTTTCCCTTGGGAACTGTGTGCATGTTCTAGCTTGCTCCGGGACAGCCGATGATACTTTTAGGGGATGGGAGGAATTAATTTAATCATCTCATGAGGATTAAAATATATGATGAAAATATCTGGAGGAGGTAAAAGAAACCTATTTGTGATGCACAATTGAATGGCTTTGGTATATGCACAGTTGTGCGGTGCTGATGCCCAATCTGGTTAGAACAGGATCATCAGCACACAACCTGCTGCTCCACCCTCCCACATTGCAGATCCTGGTGACCAGTAATTCTCTTTCTGTCTCTATAGGTTAGGATTTAGTTGTGTGTGTGTGTGTGTGTGTGTGTGTGTGTGTGTGTGTACACCATCTAAGATACCATCTTTTGTCATCAGTGTATTCCCTCAGGAAAATGGTCTCGAGGGTGGTCATATTGCAGTACATGCCTGGATTTCATGTCGGATACACCATATTTTATTTGTCCATTCATCCACTCACAGGCATTGGGGTTGTTTCCACTTTCTGGCTTTTATTAATAACGCTTCTACAACCGTTAATGTGTGGATGCAGGCTCTTGTTTCTCTTGAATACATATATTAGCAGCATGTTGGTGGATGTTGGGAGCCTCCTTAGCATTTTGAGGGGCTCCCAAATATGTTGTAAAGTGACTCAGGCACTGAACCAGCAACGCCTACGAATGTGTATCCTCACCAACACTTGATTTTCTATTGTCTTCAATTCCTACTTTGGGGGTCAGCACTGAAGATGGAACCTTGTGGACACTTGGTAAGCACTCTGTCCCTGAGCTCCACCCCCAAGGCTTCGTTCATTTTACTCTGAGAACGTGTCTCACTAAACTAACCAGAATGGCCTTGAGCTCATTGGGCAGTTCAGGCAACCCTTGAATTTGCAAACCTCCTGCCTCAGTTTCCCAAGTAACTTGGGATAATAAGACACCTATCTTTGGTTGGGATTCTCTGTCCCCCCTACCCCCTACACCCCCACCCCCGCACTCCTCTCTGTGTTTAATTATAGCCATCCTAGTTGGAGCACTATCTCAATGGATTATAATTTTAGTTTTCTCAGTGAACAGTCATGCTGATCACCAAATGTGTGCTTTCTAGCCATCTATTCATTTGTGTTAGAGAAGTTTAAGTCTACATTTGAATGCTCTGTGCATTTGAATTGGTTTGCTTTTTAAGTAGCCATGGGCCTATGTGCAAGATACAAATACCATATTACAGACACAATTGAACAATATTTTCCATGTTCTATGCATTATATTTCCATTTTCTTGATAATTATTTGTGGTAATGTAAGTTTCCAGTTGGGGTGAAGTCTAATTGGACTTTTTTTCTTTGTATTTGAGCTTAAGATGTATTAACTAGGAAATGGCATAACCTAAGTCATACATATTTGAACCTAAATCTTTTCTAACAGGTTTATCTTTTATATTTAAGTATCAATTTATATTGAGTTTCTATTTATATATTTAAAAAAAAGAACCTAGCTCACTTCATTATAATGGACGTCCACTTTTCTCAGCACAACTTATTAAAGACTGTTCTTTCTACACTGAATGATTTTGACAACGTTTTATAGTCAGTTCAATGTATAAGCTGATATATGAAATCCTGTTGCAATACATGTATCTTTTTACTAGTACCTAACCCTGTCATGGATATTTCAATTTTGCAGTCAGTTTTTAAACTGGGACATGTGTGTCCTCAAACATTGCCCTTCTTTTTTCAAGATAGTTTTGACTCTTCTAAAATTCTTAATCTTTGATATGAATTTCAAGATCACCTTGTAAGTTTCTGCCCCCAAAAAAAATACATAAACAGACAATGATCATTTCATATAATAATCACTTAAGTGGTCAGAACCATGATTTTTGGCCACTGTTCCTACTGGACCATGGATTCTGAATTAGTAGCTATAAAAATCCTTTAAAGACATAATAACTCATTCTTTGTATTGATCTCATTCTCCCACAGTGCATACATCACTCATAAGGTACTCTGTGGTAAATAAAATGATACATTTTGAATGGATAATTTTTGCTTAGAGCTTATTTATTGTCAGTTGTGGAGTTAGATGGTAAACTTGGAAATGAAGGCAATATAGTAAGAGATTATCAGGGTAGCCACTCCTGGGTGACTTGGCAAAGTTAAAAATACATAGTGTGTAACTTACAAATGGCCTTTCTTTGTCCGCTTCTGAGACCATTCACCCATGATGGACAAGGACTAAAGCTGAAGAATCCATTTCTAGTAAGCTTCTCCTATGGAAAAGAGCTGCCATACAGTGTCACACACTTTACCATGCATGGTCCTGTTATAGCTACTCAACCTCACCACTATAACACAGAAGTGGATGCTTCCTGACATTGACCTATAATGCGTATGTTCTAGTCTTCAAAGTTTTTAAAGACATAACATCTTGGGGTTTCTTTTTTCTATCTTTTCGATCTGTAAGTACCATGCTTTTGGGGGTAGAGGTCAATAGGGAAGCAAAGAATGAAATAACAGAAACCAAGATGTTATTTCTCTCAAGATTTGCTTCTGAATTAGGTGGCAAAGAGATATGGCCACTATACATCAGCCAACAACCTCTGTCCCACTATACACTACTGTATTTGGAGCACAATGTTGCCCTTGTGGGCATGTGGATGTAAGCACTGTGGACAGGATGTGTCCATTACTAATCTCCCCTATTATTATAACCTGGGGTCTCAGAAGTACATCTCCAGACATTCAGCCTAACTTAAAAATGATGGAAGCTTACGGTTATTTGGCAGCAACATGCTTTGAGAGAGAGAGAGAGAGAGAGAGAGAGAGAGAGAGAGAGAGAGAGAGAGACAGAGACAGAGACAGAGACAGAGACAGAGAGACAGAGAGACAGAGAGAAAGAGAGACAGAGTCATAGGAGAGGAGTGGGATTTTGCAGCCAGGAGGAACAGCCTCCACAACCCAAGGCTTCTGCATTATGCATTAGTCTGTTGCATTTGGCTCTACAATGGGCCAAAGAAAGATCTGTCTATTTTCTTAGCAACAGGAGCTAACATTTACATGAACTTTACTACCAAAAGTATATGTACATATATACACATACACATCTGCTATACCATTGTTTTGCCCCTGTGATTCAGGTGAGAAAAGCAGGAAGTCTTTAAATTAAACATGAATGATCTGAGCTCCAGAAAGTCTCTCTGGGATCTATGCACAGCTGGAGTTCTCAACTGGAAGTAGCAGTGCTCTGGTTGACTAAGGCATGGTTTCCCCCGGTATTGTTCAGAAAGTTCTAACTGCTGCCTTTCTGTTTAGAACAAAAGATTCTATGAAATATTTTGATTCATGGTTTCAAACATTTCAGGAGAAGGGCTCTGGCTCCCATGACCTTGGGCCTGGTGTAAAGATGAACATCAGAGGGCTGTGTGGTAAGGAGAAGATGGCTGCCTCCCGGAGTCAGAACCAGAGGCTGGGGGAGAGATTGCAGCTCAGATACCACCTTCCAAGACAACCCAACTAACTCTCCCCCATCCAGGACCTACCTCCAAAGATAACCCCAACTTTGAAAAATAATTGCACTATCATTTAGAAAACAGAAGTTCATTTTAACACAGGGACCCAGGGCAAAAACATTTTCTGTATATAAAATGTAACTTCCTCAAGGTATGAAAAGCAGGTCTGGTCACAGGATAAGAGAAAGATAAGGTCAATGAGACACGAACTCAAGACGAGCTAAATTCTAATCAAGTTGAGAAAAACCAGGTCTCCCTTGCCCACTCTTAGTTCTGATGGTGTGATGACACCAGACAAAAGTTCAAAGTACTCACTTACAGGAAGAGGTGACAGAAATGATACAGAAGTGACCACACCTCCCCCCAAAAGAGTTTCCCAAAGAAACACTGACTGGAGATGATCCTAAAACATGGCCAGAGTAATTCCTCAAGAAACAGGCTTGGAGAGCCATTTTGGACATGCCCAGTAGACTTTTCTTAATGCATTGCCTATGTGTGACAGGCACAAATAAGCTTGTTCTGCCTGCAGCCTGCTTATAGACACAATGCTCTGTGGGGGATAAAGCTTAGGGAAAAAAATCCTTCCATCAAAATATTTTGTCTTGAAAAGATATTGTTCAATCTTTCCCCTGCTGTCCTCTAGAAAGCCTTTTTATTTTCTAAAGGGCATGTTGCTTAAATCATTCCAACCAAGGCTGTGCAAAGCTCTTCAAAGGCCCTTCTCCAGCTGCCCTTGGGAGAGAATGCCAAAACACATTAGGTTCTGAAGCTCCGAATCGAAAAAATGTTTCTAATTCACAGCCCACAGTTTCCTTGACTAAATTCCATGGCATTACTTCTCATTATGTTTCCTCTTGGCAAAATATATATCCCTCCCCTTCTTCTTACCCTTCAGATGGCCGTCAAGAGTTATTGTATCTCTCCAATTCATCACTTAGCTAAGACATATACAGCATATTGAGTTATTTCGGCCTCTTTCTTCAGGCTCAAGTCTTTAACAGATCTCTTTATTACCGGCCGCATTCTTCTGGGTAAAAATCTCAAAGTTAGGAGGCATTTTCTAAAAGTCACCTTAATCCTTAGTCACACAAGTGACATCCAAATCTAATCTGCCCAAGAGACCCACAGAAAGAGTTCCAAACAATCCCTCAGCTTCCAAGATACTCGACCTCTTGCAAGTCACCAGTTCTCATTTAAGGGGCAAAAATCTAATTTTTATTATTATTATTTGGAGTGTTTGTTTGTTCATGCTTTTGTGGAGAAAAAACATATGACTTCCAACATTTTTTTAATGCTCTGAAGGTCAAATGAAAATCTGCCTATCACATAGACTTCCAATTAAATATTGAGAACAGCTAGTAAAGTCACTAAAGATTCCGAAGACCCAACTCATGTCGGGAAGCAAAAGCATTCATTATATATAGCATGAACAACTGAAGTAAGTGACTGGAAGAGGTGCTGGGGAGGGGGGACAGAAAGGACGATTAGAAGGTACAGAAGGCCAGTGGGACAAAGAGAACATCTTTGAATATTCTATAGCACAGTAGGGTAATTATTGTTAACAACAATTGATCATATAATTCAAAATGGCTATTTATAAGAATTTAAATGCTCCCAACATAAAGAACCAAGAAATTTTTGAGGTAATGGATATACCAATTAACCTTGCCTAGTTATTCTACCTGTGCACATGTATTGAAAGGTCATACTGAACTCCATAAATACAGACTATTATTATCAGTTAAAATGGTACATCTATAGATAGAGCACTCATTGTGTCTAACATGGAGAGTAACAGCAACAGGCCTGCGATTCTAAAATAAACCTACATTTCAAGAATTACTTGTGTCGTTAGCTTTTGGAGGATAGCTCAGCATGTTTGGCTGGTGCTGCAATCAGCTGCATAAAACTGCATTTGTCTCTGGGAAGTAAAAGCCTGCTCTAAGTGCTATCCTGTGAGTCCTCCAATGCTCAAGGACAGAAAACTCTTGGCTAATTCTTTATACTTGCTTCCAAAAAAAAAAAAAAACTTATCATGACGATGATGAAGGACCCCATCAGATGACTATCAAGAGGGAAAGGACCCTTCCTGCTTCTTCACTGCAGGAAAGTTACAGGTCCCCCAGAAAGGAAAGGATATTGAGACCGTAGAGTGGGATTGTGGTGCTGTGATCTTTGCCTAGTAGGTGCAAAGTCATAGGTTTGGATCATCTCAAACATTAAGAAAAAATAATATTAAAAATAAAAGCTTAATTAAATTACTGCCCATCTTGCCCTGATTCCAACCACCAAATATTCTTCCATTTTCCTTTTCTTCCAATATGGCAGTAGTAGTTTCCCTTTCGTTGTCATGACTAAATACCCGTCAGAAGCCATGTAAGGGAGGGAGGTTTTATTTTAACTAGTGCTTCAAGCATGAGAGCCCACCATGGCAGGGAAGGTGTGACAGAAGTCCTAGTCTGTGGTGACAGGAACATGTGTCAGGTGTTGTCACATGACAACAACCAAGCATCAGCGAGGCTGGGTCCAGAGATGACAGTCCTGGTCCCACACTCCAGCAGTGCGTTTCTGCCAGCCGTTACTCATCAACTCGCACTTCTGCAACAGGTCAAATCTGCGTCACTCTCTGGACAGCAAGGGTTCAAACACCTGAGGCCATGGGGGACAGTGCACACTCACACCCTACCAAATAGTCACCTTCCTGCCATATTAACCCTGAGTATGTTAGCTCTCACCCGCTCAAAGAATTCCCGCAGGTGCGTTTGAATTCAGAATAGAAGTTAAACTTTTTCCTGGTAAGCCAAATTCTTTATGAGTCATCTTGAGCCATCTTAAACCTGGCTCGGTCCACTGGCCTCCATGACTCTTCACAAATCTTCTAAGTCAAATTGTGGTAGTTTGAATAGGTTTGTACCCCACCTCCTATACCACACATTCATGTGGTAATGCTTGGCCCATGGGGGCATGTCACCATTAGAAGGTGGGGCCTTGTTGGGTGGAAGTGTCTCACTGTGGAGGTGGGCTTTGAAGTCTGCCATGCTCAAGCTCCACCTAGTGTGGAATTTGTACCTCCTTCTGGCTGCCTGCAGAAGACAGTCTCCTTTGGGATGACTTCAGATGAAGATGTAGAACTCCAAGCTCCTTCCGCACCATGTCTATCTGCAAGATGCCGTGTTTCCCACCGTGGTGACTAAACCCCTAAAACCATAAGCCAGCCACAAATAAGTGTTTTCCTTTTTAATAGTTGCCTTTGTCATGGTGTCTGTCCTAGCGATAAAACCCTAAGACACAGATAAAGATAAACCATTACACCTGCTCCAGTGCAAACAGACATTCATAATCACTGCTATGCTCTCAACCAGGATTGTCCTTTACCATTTCTTGAAAGAGTCAGTTCTCCAGTCTGCACAGGCTCCTCCCCAAGGCTCCTCCCCAAGGCTCCTCCCCAAGGCTCCTCCCCAAGGCTCCTCCCCAAGGCTCCTCCCCAAGGCTCCTCCCCAAGGCTCCTCCTCAAGGCTCCTCCCCTGCCACTGCTGACAGCATCTTCTTCTAAACCCACAGGGAAATGAGTTTTGTTTCTGTTCCATCTCCTAAAGTATTCACATGGTCCCATTTGCACTGTCCTGTGATCTTTCCCATCATACTAATCTCCTACACAAGAGGCTAGTTCCAGGTCTTGAATCATGTAATGCTCAATAAATGCTTATCAAATGACACCAAACACAGTCAGTAATGGGAGGTTATGCAGAAATATAAGTTCTAAGGAAAAGGTGACCAATGTCATTATGTGTATAATCATATCTATCTACATACATACATACATATGTCATATATATGTTCACACACATACATACACTAAATATATATATGTTATATATGATATATAACATGCTATTTGTCTTTTCTTAAGATGAACATGTTATATATATGCACATGTATATGCATGCATATACATACTATATATACATTTCTACATATTATATGTATAAGCTTTTTAGAATATTGGCTTTGTGTGTTTGATCCAAAGATTCCTGTAGTGATATGGCCTAGCCCTTCATCACACACACATTTTGCTATTAGAAGGAAAAGAAAAAACTTGCTGTCATTGTGCTTCTAAACTGATAAGCTATGTCAGACACTTTCACAGGTGACCTCCTCAATTAGTGGAATTGCATTCCTCCTACTCCTACTCCCCCTCTCTGATCCCCTTTCTCCTCCTCCTCCTCCTCCTCCTCCTCCTTCTCCTCCTCCTCCTCCTCCATGGGTAACATTGCATCCCCCTTGTATTTCTATCCTGTTCTCTTAACAGCTTGGAGAATGCTACAAAAATGTTATTATGCTTTATAACTGGTGGGAAAAATGGAACAATTCAATTTCCAGCGAAGATAACTCTGGTAATCCTCCTTTGCTTGCTAATTCTATAAAAAGGGGCCAAGGGGAAGAAAAACCCACAACGAATCATCAAAGTGCTATTTTCTGAAATAATTCCATCCCTTCAATGGCTCCACAAGGGTGACAGCCACAGCAGAAGGGATGAGGTGAGCTTCCAGGGGCTAATTACAGTGCCTCCATCCTGGATGCCAATAATTGAGTTTTAATGTCCTGAGCTGTTGCTCGCCATAAATCCACTATACGTAAAACTTGAGCTTTCCCTAGCCAAGATTAATGGTTAGCAGTGTATATAATATTTATTAAACTTCTTTTTATGTTGCTTGGCAATCTGTGCTACCATCAAACAAGCTGAAGTAATTGACATTTAGCACATCAACCTGCTTTTGACTGAGAAGCATGGCATTCATGTAGATAGTAAACACTTGGCAACTGCTGTAAATGTCTCCAAATTTAACGTCATGACCTTTTCTCAGGTAAATGTTTTTGGATAAAATGTAAATAATGATTCACCGGATGTCAAATACCACAGTATGTCAGATACTGTACAATGTCAAGTTTACCGTCTTGTTACCCTCTAGAGGTTTAGAGATTGCTTGGCCTGGTGCATCTCTCCATGAGTCTCATATTAAAACTCACTACTATTTATAATTCCCTACTCCCCCTACCCCACATACACACACATACATACCATATTTCTGACTAAGAAACGTGGCTTGGTTTCCCTGTATAATTAAATGGAACTTGGCATTTTAAAAATCTATACTCCAGCATGGAAAAGCTAATTCTGATTTGGAGGTCTCTGAGCACCAGAACACAAAATGTTCCTCAGAACCTCTGTGAGTGCAAACCTCCCATTGGAAGGTGGAGAGCCAGACAGGCAGATTCAAAGGGTACATCCTTCCGGCTTCCTGAATATCTAACTCTTTCCCAAACATACAATGGAAGCTAATGTTATCAAAGGCATAATGGAAGTGTATCTAATGCTACTCCCGTGCACTCTGACTTACTCATCAACATAGAAAAGATCTACCTAAAAAATAGCACAATTGTCCTTTTAGCTCCATGACTATGTTTAATTCTGTCTCTGTCCAGGAAGACCTAGCCCGCCCACATATGCTCGCTTAGTATTCACAGGCACTTTGCCCCACCCCTTTCACTCATGTACTTTTTATTGCTGTTCTCATCGTTGATGTTTAGGTTGCGGGAAAGAGGATGAGGTGGATGCAGAGAAGTGGGTTGTTGAATATGGGTTTCGCGGTGTAGCTCAGGTGATCTTGAATCTCCAATCCTTCTGCTCTGGATTCTGGGTGCTGATAGGGCAGGCGTGCATAGCTATCTCTTCCTTTTAGTTGTAAAATCAACCCCAACTGAGTAGTTGAAAACTTAACAGATTCCATAAGAGCATTATGATGTTGTAACAGAAAGAGATACACAGGGGTACACTATCTTAGTTAGGGCTTCTGTTGCTGTAAATAGACATTATGACCATGGCAACTCTTATAAGGAAACCTTGCACTAGAGCTGGCTTTCAGTTCTGAAGTTTAGTCCATTATCATCATGGCAGGAAGCATGTTGGCACACAGGCAGACATGATCAAGAGTTCTATATCAGGATTGGTAGGCAACAGGAAGAGAAAACTGGGCATATATAATATATATATATATATACATTATATATATACACATTATATATACATACATATACATATATACACATACATATACATATATACATATACATATATACACACATATATACATATACATATATATATATTCATATGAGATCTCAATGCCTGCCCCATGTGACACACTTCCTCCAACAAGGCCACACCTACTCCAGCAAGGCCACAGCTACTTCAACAAGGCCACACCTACTCCAACAAGGCCACACCTACCCCAATAAGACTATACTTCCTAATAATGCCTCTCCCTATGAGGCTATGAGGGCCACTTTCATTCAAACTACCCCAGATCTCACTAGTAAGTTGAAATCTATCTAAAATTGTTTCTGAGATTCAAAGGCCTGGGTCAGATTCCTAAGGACGCTTTCAATACAGATGTTAGATGATCAACTACAAAATAAAAGTCTGGAGACCTGTGGTGGACCTGCTATTCACTCTTCGCTTCGGATCATTCTGGACAGTGTGACTTAATTCTGAGGAGGAGGAGGGCATCAAGTCCCCATATAGTGCTTGCACACCGGGGAAACAGTATTGTATGCATCATCCACAGTACTAAATCATTGAAGCTATTGAAGTCTTAGAGATGACTTTTCTTCTACGTCGTCTTCACTTTGAATGTGGAGAACCTTCATATCAAAATATTTATATCACCTTCTCAAAGTCACATACCCCCTTGACCAGGTCAAGACAGAACTCTTAACTTCTCCCACTTTCTAGGGGACTTTTCTGTACTCAACTGAGGATTCGCTCTCCTGTCCACTCAAGTTGTAAAATGGTACCTCATACGAACGTCTCAAAAAATTATCTGCTCCTCATGCAGTCATCAGGATCTGCAAACACCAGACAATCTGAATATAGCTCTTTAGTATCTCTCAGGGGGACTGTTGGATTGTGTTCAAAATAATAACAATGATAATCATTCAACCTCCTTTATAATGGCTGCTACCTTCCAGACCCATTTCTGAGCTCTTTGCATATATTAACATGTTTAATCCTCACAGCAACCTTAAGAGTTAGGCCTTTAATCAGAAGATTAAAAAAAGAAAAGAAAAATTAAGGCCCAGAGAAGAAGAGGATCAGTTCTTAAACAGAGTGTTCTTTGAGTTAGAGTCAGTGTAACCTTCAGAGAAATAAACTCGCATGCCTAGATGCTTTAAAATTCCCATGGTGCACACTTAAGTAAAAATCATACTATACTTTTAGACATGTAGGAAAACATATACACATAAAAATACATATGTATGTGTTGCTTTTTCCTGATTTCTTTTGCAAAATACAACTTTCAAGGTCTCTATCAAGTCATATCAAGTCAGAATTTCCCTGACTAGGGTTTGCCCTCTGGATTCACATGTAGATTATTCTGGTGGGTATTGTATTGTTAGATAAGATTGCCTGTCCTCTACTGATGGCTTCTCTGGAGAGAGAGGAAATGGTTACCTTTAGTTGTGTTCTGAGCCCATCAGTTTCCAACAGATAACTCCAAGCCAGCAATCAAACAAATGGTCTTGGTTAATTTTAGTAAATCACAAAACAAAACTAGTAGAGATGATTATGAATGTGACAAAAGATGTATGGAGAGAGGGGAAGGTGTATTGAAACAGTAACGAGGTGGTAGGTAAGTGTGTTCAGTATGCAAGGTGTACATATGTGAAATTGAAAAAATAATACAATACTATTAATTAAAATTCAAAATTACTGACTGTCCTTATGCAACTGGATTTGGCAAGGAAAGTGTCCTAAATTGCTTACAAGATTAGAGCCTAAATTATAAAGTGATAACTTCAAAATCCTCAAGGTATATTCAGATGATTAAGAAAGGACCAGAAGTATTCCATAGTAAATACAAGGAAAATATACTTGAATCTGAACAGAAGCAGAAGTTTGTCACTCTTGCCAACACTGGCTATCCATACACTCTTTCATGTCACTCTCTGGCAGAAAGAACATTTAGAGTTGAGAACTTTGATTGTTAATTTCTGATTTAGATCATTGAACCCTAATACCCTTTCAAGCTAAAGTAAATTTTAAATTAAATTCACTTGAAGGAGTTCATTGGTGACCTTTGCAAAATCAATTGCATGGTAATCCAGGGGAAAAAGATGATCTAACTTCCCTATAAATTGATGATCTGAAAAAAATGTATGTTATTCCTATCAAATACATTGGAAAACACTTCCAATTCAAAGTTCAATAACAGCTTATTATATCCTAATGGTACACTTTGAATCTCTATTTGCAGCTGCAGTTGAAAAGATGAATATTGAGAAACAGGTCGTTGTATAAATATTTAGTAATTTTTGTAAGCTTTCTTTTGGCCTAAAACTCTCTGTTTTGACTACTTGAATAAAATTTGGAGTAAATATTAAATTGTAATCTTCATTGTTTTTTAATAAGCACACTTCCATTTTCTGCAAAAGTGAAAGTAGTTTATACAATAAATAAGACTGTAGAGTTAATCATACAAAAAAATGTCCCTGAGGTATACCCAGGGGTAATTAATGTCACAACTGGCAATTAATGAATCTGCCTTTCATTATTCACGTGCTCTCTTTGTTGGAAACCCAGAAATATTGAGCATCAAGAGTCAAGACCCAGTGACTGAAGTTGGTTCCCCTATTTCTTATCAATACCAATGAACATGTCCAGATAACCTGCTACTATCCCCTCTAGAGGCTATATCCCAAGCACTCCCATGCTAATTCCACAGTGACTCTAGTACATCAGGTAACAAAACAGCAACAGCTCTTTCAAATCACTTGTTGATCAACTAAAACTACCAGTTTCCAATCTGGATGACATTTACTGACTGTCTTGGTTGCCAAGTCTACTTATAAAAGAAAACATCTCATTTGGGGCTGATGGCTCCAGATGGTTAGCATCCACGACCATCATGGCAGGGGGCATGACTGCAGTGACACAGTCATTGCTATAGAGCAGTAGCTAAGAGATCACATCTCTCAGCAAAGAAAACTAAGAATGAGTGGGGTTTGAAAAACTCAAAGAACAGTCCCAGTGATACATCTCCTTTAACAAAGTCACACCTCCTAATACTTCCAAAAAGGTTCCACCAATTGGGACCAGTATTCAAATATATGATCCTATGGGGGCCACCACAGTAACTTAATAGATACAACAGTGAGGCAAACAATCAAATTCAGAAGCTAAACCAACAAATACCAAGAGTCCTTCGTTTGCTGAGATCAGCATAAACTTGGTGGGGGGATAGATTAAGAACTGGTTCAACAATTAATGACAGAGAGATTAGTGTCTTCAAGTTTCTTATCTTTTGGGGAGGCACTTGCACTTGTCTGCAGATTACCCCCAGATTTAGTAAACAACCACTCAAACCCCATCTCCTGTCTGCAGAGCCAGCAGCTAAACACTGCTTCTCAGGGCAGTTTATATAAATAAGTTATGGATAATATATTGCGAGCTTCCACCACCTAATAACATCATGTATTTTTTATGGATTGTTGGAATTTGCAGGTTGGAGGCATATCCATTGAGATGGATAATGGTTGTGTGCTTTTATTTTATGCACTTACCCTTCTTATTGAGAACTGCATTAATCTTGTGTTTTACAATGGTGAATGCCAAAGAGGTATCTATTCCTCTCTGCTGGAAAAAAAAAAAATCTTGCTTTGGCATATAATGTACTTGCTCCTTCTGCTTATCTTCTGCTTAGAAATTTTTATTAATATAATTGTTGTTTTGAAAGCATAAACCAAACTCTAGAATCTAAGAAATAGAAGTTCCCATGGAGAAGATTTATGATCTAATATGAAATCTTCTTGCACTTTGAAACTCAGTCTCCAAAGTCAAGAAGAATTTGATGTCAGAATGTTTTAAATCATTTTCTAGAACAGATCTAATACAAGTGCCTAGAGACACCAAGCTTCCTATAAATGGAGTTAAATTTCAGATTAATATGCATGAGTATCAGGCAGTATTAGGTAATTTAACCATCATTAGCTTCCAATTGTTACGCAGATTAAATAGCTATTTTATTCTAAATGCAACACAATAGCACAACACAGACTTATTATTTAATTGTTTTAAATAGACTATAGTTTCACATATTTCTAGTAAGAGAGCTTTTTTTAACCCCTCTGCAAAAAGCCATGCTGCTAGTGTATAAATAAAAACCAGTCAGTGCCAGAAACCATTACACTATAGAGAGATCCAGCAAACAAGAGGTTTGGGCCTTTGCATTTTTCAAATCGCTGGGTTGATATTCTAGCAATTTCCCTGATTGTAGAACATGGGAGATGGAGGGGGACCTGAAAAACTAATGTATCCCAGCACCAGCATCTTACACAGGACAGTCTGGATGGGCAAACAAGGGAAAGGCTAAGGGAGAAGGCAATTTTTTGGTTTCTACTATGATGCTCTTTTCTCCCAGACTGCATTGTATCTGAATGGTCAAGGGAAGCAAAGAAGTATCATGCACATTAGTCATTTGGATCTATAGATGTATTCCAAGAAGCTCTGGTTAGCTCAGTACCAACATACAGTACCAAATCCTATATATACACTATGCTTGCTTTCCTCTGTACCCTAGAGCGTTGTTGTGTGGCAACAGATTTAATCTTGTCTTCCACGTTTTACCATCGGGCACCCCCTTTGCATCCCAACATTTGTACATTGGAACCATTATTACACCAAGCATGGGTGGCTTGAACACAACCATAGTGATTACTCAACAATTAACGTGCTAAGAAAGTGTTAGGCAGACTGATAGCATATTTGAAGTAGACACACTGGCCACAGATAGCATCTACGGAGTGGGTACACTGGCCAAAGGATTTATTTACATACTTGGTAGGACAAAGTAGGACAGTGTTTTCATTGTGTTATACAGGACAGCAGATAGTTTGATACTTATAAATTGTTCAATTTTTTTGAAATTTCTATTTAGTATTTTTGGGCTTTGTTGATTGTAGGTAATTGAGACTTCAGAAATCAAAGTCATGGTGTCAGGGATGGGGCGGGGGGGGGCGGGGGGAAGATAGTTATACATGGAATTATTTTACATCTTTCAATGACAACTTGAAGGATCCCATGATCATCATAAGGAAATCCATCCTGAATAATTTTTTTAAATGAAACCAACTAAAATTCAAATTGCCTTGTGATGAAAAGCATCAGCCATTTTCTTTTTTCTTTCTTTTTTTTTTTAACAGACTGTTGATGGGACTAACTTATAGAGCTCCACTTTTGAAGGAGCTGTTTTTGAACACTTGTCTTCAGTTTTCACTTAAAGGTGAAAATTGTGAATGCTTTGCTAACTATGATTTAGAGCTGTTCTGTCTTCTGTTATGCATATAGTAACTCTAAGATTTAAAAGGCCTTGTTCCAATACCCTGAATCAATTGATTTCGACACCTTATGTAAATGAATCTACAGATATCTAAATGCCAGCTCAAAGCAGAGAGGAAAACCTGATAAATCCTTAATGAATGCAACCCTTATTAACAGTCTATGGTCCCAAGGAGAACTCTTCTTGTAATTTAAAGCAGTATTATAATTATCCCACTTCCCATAAGCAGCTACTGTAATGACACCAAGCATGCAGTTCATCATACGATGGCAGAAGTACATATATAGCTGTTCGCTTTTAATAAGTCAACTACAGTAATGGACATTCTGCAGTAATAAGAATATGGACTATATTTACGAATGCTTAGGAATGCTTACTTGTAACCGCAGACATTAAGATATTAAGTAAGATGTAAATATGGCAGACAGTGAAATACTATATCCAGATAAAGCATTTTTAGACAATTTGCAATTTTTGCCCCGCTACCTCTATCATGCACTTGTGACCGACCCAGTTTTGTCAGAGTGACAAATGACACCACATTCTACATTGTGAAGATGGCCACTCTTATGCAGGTAGAAGAAAGCCCTTGGTGTAAAATTAAGATAGTCAAATCCAAAATTGATCAGTACCTGTGCATCTGGAAACGTCATAGAATTCTATCTATAAAATAGTGTGATGTGCCAAAGAGCAGCTTAATTATGCAATGCCATCGCTTTAAGTTTCCAATACTTCACATCAAAGCCTGAAGTATTGATAATGAGGTGATTCATAGAGAGTGATGACAGTAACCTTTTACCTTTGCTATATCTTCAAAGGTCACTCGGTTTTATGGACTTTTATAGGCACTCGTTTGAAGTAATTGTGTACTATATTTCAGTGAAATCGGATGTATAATGTCAGGAGAAAAAAAGATGCCCCTGCCGAATTTGCCCTACATCTTCTAGACTGAAGGTCACCATGATGTGTACTTCACATTAACTGCACACTCAAGGAATTGTATCTTTGATGCATGTTGAATGACAGAACTCTGTAATCACTCTGGCTAGTGGTCCTCATGTTAGTCCTACAACACCATGCGCTTTCTCCTATCAAACTGCCCTGCAATTGTCAGTTTGCTGGCCTAAACCCTCCTTTGTAATGAGCAGCATGAGATAGTGATGATAACTTATTCCTTATAATTCTTTCATCCTCCCATTAGATCTTGAAGTGCACTTTATACTTGGACATAATAGGCAGGTGATTTCACATGTGATTAAGGGTTGGGTTAGAAGGACAGATGCAAGCAAGGTGGAAGTGTAGAGAGAATCTCTTAAAGCATTACCTGTCAATCAAAAATCTGATGGCCAATAAGCTGAGGCAGGAAATAGGAGGTGGGATGTTGGGTTCCATATCTGCCTGCAGCTATTACGAAGTGGGTTTCTGGAACAGAAGCTGAGGGATGAATAGGGAAGATGCGAAAAGAAAAATGGCCAGGACAATGTTCACTGATCGAGGCCGGAAACTTTAATGGCGCCAGACCTTTTAACAGTTTGGGCAAACCCTTCCCCCCAGACTTGGTGGAAGTTGTCTAGCTTCTCTTGGCGGTCCTCGTCTTGACTGCTCCGTCAGCTGGGTGGGTCACCTGCTTAATTCAGGAATTCCTAGACCTGGAGGAACAATGAACTTAACCTTCACTGAGCTTCTCCACCCTAGGATAAAAATTCCTGCTTTAACCTACTTCCCTATTATGTCCTAAAGGCAGATTCCTGCCCAAAGCCAGGGATTGTCCTTGACCAAAGTCAAACTCCTACCAAGTGCATGACTGCCCCAATATGGCTCTGTACAGTGGGACAGTGGCAGAAAGAGAGAGGACTCTGGGAAATAGTGAGAGACTATAAAGAGACACAGGTAGAGATGGGGGAAGAGATGCTAAGGAAGATGTGAAGGAAGAAGCAGTCTGGGTAACTAACCATGTGGAAGACATAGAATAGTTTGAGTGACTTAAACAAGTTACAAGCTAGTCATAGAAAAGCCTAGTTATATGGTCAAAGTATTTATAAATGTATCTTGAGTCTGAGTCTTATTTCTGGGAGCACAGGGCTGTGAGGAAGAACTAGGCCATAACTTCTACATGGAAGGAAGGAAGGAAGGAAGGAAGGAAGGAAGGAAGGAAGGAAGGAAGGAAGGAAGGAAGGAAGGAAGGAAGGAAGAGAGGGAAGAGGGAGGGAAGAAGGGAGAGAGGAAGGTAGGAAGGAAGGAACAAAGAAAACAAGAAAGAATTATTCGTTTCACCCTTTTTAAAATTTTAACTATTTATTTTTATCACTTTTAATTATGTGTGTATATGTCTTATTTGTGTAGTGCAAAAGGTTTCAACCTTCCAGATGTTGCAACACTTTAATATAGTTCTCATGTTGTAATGACCCCCCCCAACCATAGAATTATTTTCACTGCTACTTCATAACTGTAATTTTCCTGCTGCTGTTAGGAACTGTATTGTAAATATCTGGGTTTTCCCCACAAGAAGGTCATTTGACCTCCCAGCTAAGAGGATTGAACCTCCCAGACTGAGGATCCCCACTCTGTGAGTGCAGCGCCTGCAGAGACCGAGAGAGAGGGGATCAGATGCCCCTGGACGTAGAGTGGTAAGTGGTTGTGAGCTTCTTAACTTGGGTTCTGGGAACAGAAGTCAAGTATTCGCCAAAAGCAGTACACAGTCTGAGGCACTGAGACACCTCTCCAGCCCCCTCAACCTTTTCACCAATTGGGCCGCTTTATCCCTCTAGTACTGGCAGTGGTGCACCTGTGAAGGAAATGGGCGACATCTAGATGCCTATGTTCACTCGGGGCATAAAAATGGCAGCAAGACAACCTGCCAGCTCAGCATCCTGCTGCTGTGAAATTTAGAGAAAGTCCAGCTACTTGCAGTGTATTCGGCGTTCCATTCAATTAAGTTAAGCAAGCATGAGACCATCCACATCATTTTTTTTCAAATAATTTCAAAACACCGAAGTAATGCTCACGAAGGGCCTGATGTGGATCTGATAATATGCTATGAGAGAAATGCAAAGGCTCGAATCCATTCACCAGCTCAGCGTTTATTGGGGATTTCATAATTTGCCAGCTGTGCTGAATGCTTTCTCTGCCCTTGAGTTAATGACTTTGTTTTCTCAAAGCGAAAGCATGTAAGTGTGTGAAAACCACAGTGAGAACAGGATACTCATGGACACATTTTGTAAAGCAAGGTGATGTCATCCAGTGTCTGGTGATGAGTGCTTCCCACTGGTCAAGAGGGTGCTGAGCACAATATATGCATTATATTCTTTAAAGGTCACTGAACTTTGTACTTATTGAGGTCACCATATTATAGCTGAGAAAAGCTTAGCTCAAAACACTTCATTAGCTCCCTGTCTTCATTTATTCACACTGCTAGAACAAAACATCATCTTCCAGTAGTTTATGGGCAATGTTAATGTCTTTGAACTGTTCTGGAGTTTGGAGTCCAAAACTAAAGCCCCAACAGAGTCCACATTTGGCGAGAGCTTCTTTTGCATGGATTGTCCTCTAATTTTACAAGATGGCAGGCCCAAGGGATCCCTGTCGGGTCTCTCTTATAAGGACCCTAATCCCACTCATGAAAGCTCTGCTTCCTTGAGCTGATCAATTCTCAAAGGTCCTATCTTTTAATACCATTAATTGAGGGTGGGGTCAGGATTTCAACATAAGAATTCCTGATCAGGGCCTAATCATTCAGACCAAAACATTCACAACATCAGCAAATGCCTCTAGCCGAAGATCTTCATAGCCCTCAAATCCACGCACTTAAACCTGTGTTCTACTATTTCTGGTAACCTGCTTAAATATTTAGAGCTCTGCAAAGCAAACATGGACTCCATGTTGCCTAAAATTATAAGAGAAACTTCACAGAAGGGAGAGCAATCTAGACCTTGGAATGTTGACCTGATTTTCATGATTTAAGTAGATGGAGATGAAAATAGAGGGAGAGACTTCTTAGAAGTTGGTGAAACATCCCATCAAATGGTAAGCTCTCTCTGGGATCAGTTAATAAAACTGAAACCTCTGGTCAATAAATCTGTGGATACCAATGGATAAGATCAGAACAGAAACCTGGATCTCATAACCTACAATGCTAGCTCCTTCCTCTTCTGTCCCCACTTTCTTTATGATATTAGGTTTCATTTACTTTGTCACTTGAATTGTTTTGTTTTGTTTTTTTTTTTTTTTTTTTTTTTTTTACCTACCCATTTCTACTACTCAAACCTCAATTTAAGGCCTTATAATTTCTTGCTAGGGTTAGTGCTCCAAGACCAAATTGCTTGTAATCTCATGCAAATTCATATCTCTTTTTCTCTCAGTTTTTCTAGGCAACAAAATAAAATATGGTATGTTTTAGGCATGCTAATAAAATAGTTCTCATAGGCTACTGCAGCATAAAGGAGATTATGCATGCGAGATAGCTAACTCAGTTCCTGGTAAGTGAGGCAGACTTGCAGGAGAAGAGTTTTTCTTTCATATCTTCTTAGGTTAAGGGCCTGGACTCTGTGAATTAAACGGACATTTTACAGATGTACTGCTGCCAATGTAGTAAATTTGGAGACAGCATCTAGCCTGCCTCACACTGAATATTTGCTTTTCCTTGGTCTTATCTATCCCCTTGTGATCTGTCTCCTATATTATCCGTATCCCAGCCTGTGGCTAAGGTTCATTTCCAAAATATATAGTGACCATTATTCAGGTTTGCTAATTCAAACTTTTTCAATGATCTCTGCCTGCAGAATGAGAGCCAGACAAAACCAAACAAAACAAAAAGCCAAAACAAAACAAAATCAAAAACTCAAAATCTAGTGCTCACAATGAAGTTTTGGAACCCAGATAGAGCACTCGGAGCCCCAGCAAGTTCAGGAACCCATAGGCGTGGCTGAGAGTGCCAGCAGAGAGCATAAAGCATTAGAAGAAAAGGGATTCTAGATATTCATGGCCCTGGCCTTTAAGGAATAGGGAACAAAGAAGGAGTGCATGAAAGACCCTGGGGAGAACAATCAGCAGAGGTTAAATGGACACTAAAGGATGCTGTGATTCAATCAAAAGCAAAGAAGCAAAGGCACAGTCAACACGATCAGCAGTGCTGCACCTCAGTGCCTTCAGGGATGTGGGCTGTAGCTGGGATATAAGCCCAATGGTCATAGCTTAAAAAGAAGAAGGGAGATGACAGCTCAGGCCACAGGCTACTCTTTAGATATTTTCAGCAGGTCAAAGGTTCCATGAAGACAAGAGATGGGATTTCTTTGAAATAAAAGCTTTCTTTGCCGGAGATTTTTCAACCATGATCACTTTTAGAGTTAACATGTTTGAAGAAAGTAATGATGGCCAGAGAAAAATAGAAAAAGACTAATTAATTTTGAGATTCGATTAACATCTATTTGGGGGATTTTTGCTATTGTTGCTTTTTTATTTCCAACGTGAATCAGACTTGCACCAGGCTTGAGGGTCTGTCAGCTACTGTAGAAGGGAGATTAAGGAGTCCTTCTGGCTGTCTCATAGATGAAACCTGGATTTACAGTCAACAACAGGAGAAAGAAAGAGTTCTCAGCTGTAGTCCTCTGACAAAGAGAAATTAACAAGAGAGAAACAAACAACTTTTATTAACATGTAAATTTTATATATACCTGGAGGAGACTCAAAGAATAAGCAACTCAAATGTATAGCTTAAAATTCTGGCTCATAAAGCATTTTGTTTTTTTTTTCTTTTTTAATTTTTTTTTTGCAATAAATACACTTTTTTTTATTTTCTATATTCTTTGTTTATATTCCAAATGCTTTCCCCTTTCCCAGTTTCCCCCTCTCAAATATGTCCCATAAATCCTCTTCTCTCTACCAATTCTCCTATCACCCCTCCCTTTTCTTTGTCCTGGTACTCCCCTACAATGCTGGATCAAGCCTTTCTAGGATCAGGGCCCTCTCCTTCCTTCTTCATGGGAATCATTTCTTATGCTAATTGTGTCTTCAGTATTCAGAGCTTCTGTGCTAATTAATATCCACTTATCAGTGATTGCATTCCATGTGTATTCTTTTGCGATTGGGTTAACTCACTTACAATGATATTTTCCAGTTCCAAACATTTGCCTAAAAATTTCATGCATTCATTGTTTTTATACTGAGTAGTAGTCCATTGTGTAAATATACCACATTTTCTGTAGCCATTCCTCCATTGAGAGACATCTGGGTCCTTTCCAGCTTCTGACTATTATAAGTAAGGCTGCTATGAACATAGTGAAGCATGTGTCCTTATTGAATGCTGGAAAATCCTTTGGATATATGCCCAGAAGTGGTATAGCTGGGTCCTCCGGAAGTGTCATGTCCAGTTTTCTCTGGAAATCAGTCTGGCGGTTCCTCAGAAAACTGGGCATTTTTAAATATTTTTTATTTTCTATATTCTTTGTTTACATTCCAAATAATTTCCCCTTTCCTGGATCCCCCCCTCCCCATATGTCTCATAAACCTTCTCTCCATCCATTTTCCGATCACCTCCCTCCTTTTTCCCCTCCAATGCTAGGTCAATCCTTTCCAGGATCAGGACCCTCTCCATACTTCTTCATGGGAGTCATTTGCTATGTGATTTGTGCTTTGGGTATTCAGGGCTTCTGGGCTAATTAATATCCACTTATCAGAGATTGCATTCCATGTGTATTCTTTTGTGACTGGGTTACCTCACTTAGGATGATATTTTCCAGATCAAACCATTTGCCTAAAAATTTTGTGAATTCATTGTTTCTAATTGCTGAGTAGTATTCCATTGTGTAAATATACCACATTTTCTGTATCCATTCCTCCTTTGAGGGGCTTCTGGGTTCATTCCAGCTTCTAGCTATTATAAATAAGGCTGCTATGAACATAATGGAGCATGTGTCCTAATTGCATGCAGGGGAATCTTTTGGGTATATGCCCAGGAGAGGTATAGCAGGGTCCTCCGGAAGTGTCATGTCCAGTTTTCTGAGGAACCGCCAGACGGATTTCCAAAGTGGTTGTACCATCTTACAGCCCCACCAGCAGTGGAGGAGTGTTCCTCTTTCTCCACATCCTTGCCAACACCTGCTGTCTCCTGAGTTTTTGACCTTAGCCATTCTGACTGGTGTAAGGTGAAATCTCAGGGTTGTTTTGATCTGCATTTCCCTAATGACTAATGATGTTGAGCACTTCTTAAGGTGCCTCTCGGCCATCCGAATTTCTTCAGGTGAAAATTCTTTGTTTAGATCTGTACCCCATTTTTAATAGGGTTATTTGGCTTTCTGGGGTCTAACTTCTTGAGTTCTTTGTATATATTGGATATTAGCCCTCTATCAGATGTGGTGAATATCCTTTCCCATTTTGATGGTTTTTCAACAAAGGACGGTTATGAAAGGTACAACTCTAGTGGTTAAAGTGCTTGCAATGTAAGTGCAAGGACCTAAGTTCAAATCCCCTGAACCCACATAAAACCCTTGAGTAATAGCGCATGTCTGTGATTCTAATGAGTCTCTGAGAAGATGGGAAGCAGAAACAGTAGAGGCTCCACACACTCAAGAGCCCATTTGTGTAAAATATGCAGCGCAAAAACTACAAAGAGACCCTTGCCCCCAAACAAGGCTGAGGCATAGATGCCCAAGGTTGTACTCTGACCTTCACATGTGACTATGATTGCATTTATTTTCCTGAATACACATGTATACACACACACACACACACATACACACACACACACACACACACACACACACATTTTTAAAAGAGAAATAGTAATTAAAACCAAACAACGCAGTTGCAGGGCAATGATTGACCAGAGAAAAGTGGTTTGACATTCAAAGAACAAAAAATTGTGGAAAAGCACATAGATAAGAGGGAAAGAAATCAGTGGCACAGCTAGACATAGAGTTTGCTATGTGGATTTCTCTGGTACCATCTACAAGTTAGAAGTTAAAGTTGCGTCCTTGACTAATCATTGACACTCTTGGAAGGGCAAGGGGGAAGAATTACAACACAGGGATTTTATAAATAATGATATATATTTATAGCCCATAAGCTTCACTTTGTGCTAGAATTGATGTAAATGATCTTATGTGTTCAGGCTCATAAGGTTAAATATTAGACTTAAGCTCTTATAAGGCCCTGGGAACCTTTACAAGGTGAATACTTTAGTCATGGTGAAACTAAGGTTAGCCAGTGTTAATTACCAGGTAAAGGTAGGGCCAATCTTCCCAAGAGCTTAGGCTGAATACCTAAGCTGTATACCTTAAGCTGTGTACCTAACTAGTTGGAAATGCCTTCTACTTGGAACTGATCAATCCTATCATCAGTGGAAATAGCAAATGATCCCCAGGATTCTACAAACAAAAGGGAAAAAAAGCATGAAAGAAATGTTCGTTGTAAATAAGGACTATGCATGGTGATGCAAGCCTACGGTCCCAACACTAGGGAGGCTTATGAAGAAGTTTGAAGTGAGCCTGGGTTACACACTGAGATCCATCCCAAGGCACTGTAAATGAAAGTCAATGAGAAACTCCATTGTAGGGCTGCTCCCTTTCTCCTTATCTTTTCAATATTGTACTTGAGGTACTAGCTCGGGCAATTAGACAATATAAGGAGGTCAAAGGGATACAATTGGAAAGGAAGAAGTCAAACTATCATTATTTGCAGATCATATGATAGTCTACCTAAGTGACCCAAAAACTCCACTAGAGAACTCCTACAGCTGATAAACAACTTCAGCAAAGTGGCGCCAGTTATAAAATCAAGTCAAGTAAATCAGTAGCCTTTCTATACTCAAAGAATAAGCAGGCTGAGAAAGAAATTAGGGAAATGACACCCTTCACAATTGCCACAAACAGTATAAAGTACCTTGGAGTGACTCTTACCAAACATGTGAAAGATCTGTATGATAAGAACTTCAAGACTCTGAAGAAGGAAATGGAAGAAGACCTCAAAAAAATGGAAAAATCTCCCATGCTCATGGATCAGCAGGATTAATATAGTTAAAATGGCCATTTTGCCAAAAGCAATATACAGATTCAACGCAATACCCATTAAAATCCCAACTCAATTCTTCATAGAGTTAGAAAGAGCAATTCTCAAATTCATCTGGAATAACAAAAAACCCAGGATAGCTAAAACTATTCTCAACAACAAAAGAACTTCTGGAGGAATTAGTATCCCTGACCTCAAGCGATACTACGGAGCAATAGTGTTAAAAACTGCATGGTATTGATACAGTGACAGGCAGGCGGATCAATGGAATAGGATTGAAGACCCAGAAATGAACCCACACACATATGGCCACTTGATCCTCGACAAAGGAGCTGAAAACATCCAATGGAAAAAAGATAGCCTTTTCAACAAATGGTGTTGGTTCAAATGGAGGTCAGCATTCAGAAGAATGAGAATTGATCCATCCTTGTCTCCTTGCACTAAGCTCAACTCCAAATGGATCAAGGACCTCCACATAAAGCCAGACACTCTGAAGCTAACAGAAAAGAAATTGGGGAAGACCCTGGAGGACATCAGTACAGGGGGGAAAGTTCCTGAACAGAACACCAATAGCGTATGCTCTAAGATCAAGAATTGACAAATGGGACCTCATAAAATTACAAAGTTTCTGTAAGGCAAAGGACACCATCAAAAGGACAAATCGGCAACCAACAAATTAGGAAAAGATCTTCACCAACCCTACATCAAAGAGAGGGCTAATATCCAATATATACAAAGAACTAAAGAAGAAAACCAAATAACCCTATTAAAAAAATGGGTTAGAAAGAGCTAAACAAAGAATTTTCACTGGAAGAACTTCAAATGGCTGAGAAGCATCTTAAAAAATGCTCAACTTCATTAGTCATTAGGGAAATGCAAATCAAAACAACCTTGAGATTTCACCTTACACCAGTCAGAATAGCTAAGATTAAAAATTCAGGAGACAGCAGGTGTTGGCAAAAATGTGGAGAAAGAGGAACACTCCTCCACTGTTGGTGGTGTTGCAAATTGGTACAACCACTCTGGAAATCAGTGTGGCGGTTCCTCAGAAAAATGGACATTTCACTTCCGGAAGATCCAGCTCCTGGGCATATACCCAGAGGATTCCCCAGCATGTAATAAGGATACATGCTCCACTATGTTCATAGCAGCCCTATTTATAATAGTCAGAAGCTGGAAAGAACCCAGAACATAAGAATGGATGCAAAAAATGTGGTACATATACACAATGGGTACTATTCAGCCATTAGAAACAATGAATTCATGAAATTCTTAGGCAAATGGATGGAGCTGGAGAACATCATACTAAGTGAGGTAACCCAGTCT